>NC_091434.1:71928222-72278860 GCF_964237555.1 Oryctolagus cuniculus | reverse complement strand
CAGCCGGGATCCAATTTGAGTCTCCCACGTGGGTGGCAGGGATCCAGTTGCTTGAGCCATAACCTGCTGCCTCCCAGGCCGTGCATTGGCAGGAAGCTGAAATCAGGAGTGGATCCAGAACTCAAATCCAAGTACTCTGACAAGGGATGTGGGCGTCCCGAGTGGCGACTCAGAGACTGCGCTAGACAGCTGCCCTGTGTGTGGCACTTTTCTGTTCCTTCCTAGTGCATCATCTTGCTAGAGCTACCATGACAAAGTGGCACAGACCGGGGAGCTTACACGACACGTGTATCAGCTCACAGTTCAGCAGGCCAGAAGGGCGAGGTAAAGGCAGCAGCCTGGTTGCTTCCTTCTGAGGGCTGTAAGGGAGAATATATCACACCTGCCCGCCTACCTTCTGCGGGCTGCTGGCAATCCGAGATTCTTTGGCTTGTAGGGGCCTCACACAGATCTCTGCCTTCATGCACAAAGGTGCTCTCCCATGTACACATCTGTCTGCGTCCAAACTGCCCCACTTTACAGGGACATGTCCTCACGGCTTCATCTATTTTTAAAAACATTTATTTATTTACTTATTTATTTGAAAGTCAGAGTAACACACAGAGAGAAGGAGAGGCAGAGAGAGAGAGAGAGAGAGAGGTCTTCCATCTGCTGGTTCACTCCCCAGGTGGCTGCAATGCTGGAGCTGGGCTGACCCGAAGCCGGGAGCCAGGAGCTTCTTCTGGGTCTCCTACATGGGTGCAGGGGCCCAAGGATTTGGACCATCTTCTACTGCTTTCCCAGGCCATAGCAGAGAGCTGGATCGGAAGTGGAGCAGCCAGGACTCGAACCGGCGCCCATATAGGATGCTAGCACTGCAGGCGGCAGCTTTACCCACTTTGCCACAGCGTCGGCCCCAAATTGGCTTCATCTTAACTTGAGCATCATCCACATAGTCTCTATTTCCAAATAGGATCCCATTCACAGGCACTGCTGGTTAGAACGTCCACGTCTTTCGGGAGACACAATTCGACCCATACCGCTGGCGTAAAAGAAGGTCGATTAAGCACTGCCCTTCCTTGCATGCTCCTGGATATCCTCAAGGACTTGCCTAAAGACCGAGAATCCTTATGATAAACGTGTAGGAATTACATTGCAGCTTGAGTCCTTTTCCTCGTGTGTGTAGGCGTGTGTGCGCGTGGCTTTGCTTGTTTTCTGGCGAGCGTGTCCTATCCTGTTGAACCAGCCCTTTGCTAACAGGGCAAACCTGGAGATCAGCTATGCCAAAGGACTCCAGAAACTGGCACTCAAGCTGAACAAAGCCTTACAGAACACCAGGAAAAAGTAAGTATCGTGGCAGAGGTAAGGCAAACGTCGTCGTCAGGAATCAGAAAGAGCAACGCAAGTTCTCAATTCCAGCTTACAACTGTGGCAGCTTCAGGTCAGGCACGGCTCCAGCTCTGGGGCACTTCCCGTGTGCCGAGTGCTGGGCTAAATGTTCCACCTTCAGAGCAGCCCTAGAGAACCTCATTATTATCCCTATTCCAGGTAAGGACCCACGGTGTGGCGAGTATATACAGACGAGTCACAGAGCTGCATCCATGCCTGGTCTTGATGACTCCCAAGCCCACATTCATAGCAGACCTCGGTGTTAATATTTAACTCAGGCCGTGGTGTGGTTCAGTCACAAGGTCTTGGAGTCTGAAAATGTGAATCGCTGTTTCTGCTGTGACCTTGGACATGTCACCCAGCCTGTCCATGTCTTGGTTTCTGCCTCTACCTAGACAGAGTCATGACGCAAGGTCCTTCAAATAGTTTGTGAAAATGTGCAATTGCAGAACAAGTTTACTTTGGTGCAAAACAATTTCTAAATCCATGCATAAGTTTTCCATAGTATGTATTTCCATGAATTTTTTGAAGACCCTTTGTCTGTTGCTCCATTGTGTATATATATATGTGACTACATATACCTGTGTATGGGGGCGGGGGGAAGGGAGTGCACATTAAATGAGATAATATATCCAAAGAGCTTAGCACCTCAGGTGCTAAAAAATACTGGTTCATATTCTTTCTATATTGCAGCACTTAGAGTGAAGTAGATTTCTTGTTTTGGAGGAGAAAAAGATATTGGTGTTCTAAAAATGATTCATGCGTGCTAATTTGCTATAAAAATTCTTCCTACAAAAATTCTTGACTAATGCATGCAGACTAACTCTAACCCAGTAGTGCTATTGCAAAGGCCTCTAAGAGTGATGAAAGAGGGAAAAAGGGAAGGCCAAGAAGAAGCCTAACGGGGCTCAAATGCCCACTCTGCCTTAGGCATCACTGGCGAGAGCAAGAGATGATTTTGAAATTGCCCTGGCTTTTAGCTCTGTTTTTATTTTTAGAGAGCTTTATAGTAGACTACAGAAGAGCCAAGAGAGCACAGTGGTTGGTGATGGACTTTTATTGAGACCGGCCAGTTTTGAATTCTAACTCTACCACTTACCGAAAGATCTAGGACAAATTTATCTTAGCTCGCAATGTCTCTTTAAAATGGAAACAGAAGGTCACTGGGAGGATTAAATGAGATAATACAAGATATGTGCTTAGCAGAGTACCTGAAACAGAGCAAAATCTCCTCAAATGTTCATTACTTTGATTCTAATTCCCTCCCAAATAACAAGAAGGGTGGGAGTGCAGAGACACGCCTTACTGTGCTGCAACCCGTGCTGCCAAAGAGCTAGCTGATCCAGAAAGTTCCATCAACCAGGATTAGTACAGGCTCTAATAACACACACTCACTGACTGTTTTTCCAAACCATCATCTGTGCTGGGTGCTTTTACGGTACTTCTACTTTCAAAGATCAGTTAAGTGAGGGGAGAGAAACTGATTATTCAAGGGCTGGCAGGAAATAATGGGAAGGCTCTTCTTTCAGACTGTGGTCCTTAGAGGCCCACATGCTGGATTCGCCACCCTGGTGCCCAGCTGCACTGAGGGGCAAATGTGACATTCTCTCCCCAAAGGTGTGCCTGGCATCCATTATAAATCATGAACTTTATTGAAGTTTAATTCACAAAGCATAATAAGCACCTATTATGAGTACATGGCTTGGTCAGTTTTGACAGGCGTGTGCACTGTGTACCTCCCAAAAGCAAAGCAGGCGTTTTCTTCATGCCGAAAGAGTTCTTGTGCCTGTGGGTGTTGCAGTTGATTTCTCAACAATGTTGCAGTGGATTCATTTCTGAGAGGAGGAGCGTGGTGGGGGCAAGAGTGGGCAAGAGGCACAGAGTCACCACACAGACTCCGGGAGTCGGGTGAAAGCAGGCCTGAGACGAGCATCCTGCAGATTCGTTTATTTGAGTTAGTACAACAGCTTATATAGCCAAGACCAGCCAATCCAGTCAAGGGGCGGTCTATGCCCCAACCAATCACAGCCTGTCGCCAGGCAGTTTCTAAAGCCATCCAATCACAGCCTGTTGCCAGTCAGGCTCTTGTCGCCAGGCAGTTTCTGAAACCATCCAATCACAGCCTGCCGTCAGGCTCTATTGTCATGTGGTTTCCTCTGTTGTCATGTGGTTTCTGAAGCCATCCAATCACGGCCTGTTGCCAGGCAGTTTCTGTTGTCAGTGGCCATCTTGGCATGACCTTTTCACCTCAGTGGCCATCTTGGCATGAACTTTTCACCTCATTCCACCACATGTGGGCACATCTTCCCCTTTCTAGCCCCAAGCACCCACCCATCCGCCTCCTGTCTGTGCACAGTCCCTTTGTCTGCTCTGGAGTTCCCCATCACTGGAGGCATGTGATAGCTGCTGGTGCTGTTTTGTGTCTGCCTTTGGACATCATTCTTGCATCCAGTTTTCCCTATGCTCAGACTTAGGGTGCAAACTACGGCACCTGGAGGCCAAACTTCTATTCCATCCTCACTCTGACGGTAGTGCAGCTCCTTCCCCTCGCTCTGCACCCAAATCCACACAGACCTGTGGTCCCTGAGGTTCATTCATGTGCTGAGTTTATTGTCCTGGATTCCACGGGCTGTTGGGAGCTGAGTCCCCTCTGCAGAGCCAAGAACACACTTCCTAACCCTCCTGCAGAGACGGTCTGGGGGGCCTCCTGTCACCAGCCCGTTCCCAACCTTGGCCATTAGAGTACCCCGATTTCCTGCAGAGCGGAAATGAAAAATGAAAATCTAAGCTTCAAATGCCTAAGGAAAAAGCAGCAAATAGAATGACTGGAGTGCAAATAAATACCTGGGCGGAATTTAAGTTTATGGAGAAACTGAAATGAGGTTGGGGAAATGCATGCAACGGCTGTTGGCAGGCGATCAGACGCCATGTTTTATATCCCAGCATTTACTACGGAAAGGATACTCATCCCTGTCCTCTGTCTTTGCTTCTAGCTGTCTCAGCAGCGCCTGGGCCTGGGCCGCGGAGGGCATGAAGTCCACAGCAGACCTGCATCAGTGAGTGCTCCCAGCCCTGACCCTGGCTTCCCTCCAAACCCAAAGGGAGTTTGTGGTGCTAAGTGGGTGCAGTGCAAATATCCCACTTCAAATTTGCACTGGATACACACACCAGAACACACCGTTTTATTTCCCCGGAAAGTAATTTGGAAGGTAGATGTAAACCCTCATCTGGCGCTTGTGTGTCTTTGATGTTCTATTTTCAGAAAACTCGGCAGAGCAATTGAGTTGGAGGCGATAAAACCGACTCATCAAATCCTGAGTGTACAAGAGAAGAAGAGAAAATCAGTGAGTCTAAACCTTTTCTTCTCCCCAGTTTAAAACAAGATTTTTGTCTTTGGCCCAAGGAGGAAAAGGTATTCTGAGAGTGGTACTAGGTTTCGGGAATTTATCATAAAAATAAACAGAGAGTCCTATTATCATAGTGAAAAAGTGGGAACTCCTGCAGTCAGAAATAACTATGAATTCAAGCCTGAGAATGCTATGAACTCTTAACAAATTTATTATAGAGGAATTCAATCACTTGGAGACTTTTTCATAACATAATGCTATGTTAAAAAGATTAAAAAAAAAGAAAATGAAAAATCCAAAATAATATAATCCCAATGTTACCAAAAATGGATAGAAAAAAGCTGGAAGACCCTTCCCAAAATGTTACTAAGAATTATCTTTAGGTGGCAGAATTGGGGGTTTGTTATTTTTATTATTTTGTATTTCTTTTTTCTTTCAATTTCTTCATTTAACTTGTAAATAGAAAATGATAAGCACAGTTCTTAAAAAGATGCTTTTCTATGCTTATTAACTTAAGATTATGAAAAGACATTAATGAGTACAATCATCAAGTATCCTTAAAACGAAAGAAAATTAACTAAGCAATTCTTTTTGGGGTATCTGGTCCTATTTCAGGGTAATTTCTAGTCCTCTGTACATTTCTTTCAGAAGTTTCATTTGTGCTCCTGTGCCTTTTCCTCTATGTGTCATGCAGTCATTAAACACTCCAAACCATGTCACCAGGCAATATCAGTGGGTGCTGGCCTCATGTTCGGGCTATCATTTGGGATGGTCACATCCCACATCAGAGCACCTGAGTCTGACATCCAGCTCTGGCTCCTGACTCTAGCTTCCTGCTGATGCACTCCCTGAGAAACAACAGTGATGGCTCAGAATGAGGGACCTGGATTGAATTCTCGGCTTTCAGCTTTGGCCTGGCCTAGTCTCAGCCATTGTGGACATTAGGGAAGTGAACCAGGAGATGGGAGCTCTCTCTTTCTCTGTGTGTGTGTCTTGCAAAAGCTAAGATTAACAAATAATAAATAAATAAATAAATAAAGGGACGTTAGTTATAATTAAGAATTCAGGAGTACCTGGATTTGAATCCCATCTCTACTTCTGTTTCCGGCTTCTTACTAATGTGCACCCTGGGAGGCAGCTGGTGATGGCCCAAGCATTTGGGTCCCTGCCACCTATGTGGGAGACCTGGATTTAATTCTGAGCTCCAAGCTTCAGCGTGGCCCAGTCTTGTCTGCTGTGGGCATTTGAGAAGTGAATCAATGGTAGAAGATCTCTCTTTCTCTCTCCCCTCTCTGTTATTCTGCCTTTCAAATAAATAAAAATCTTTTAAAATAAAGAGAGAGTGAATGAAAGAAAGAGAGAAAGAAAGAAACCAAACCTCCAAAGCCATGAGTTGAAATAAACCTCTTCCATTCATAAGCAGTCTGTCCTAGGTGTTTACTTGTAATGAAAGTCTGATTAATAGAGCCCACCTGCTAATACCATCACATTGTGGGAAAAGGCTTCAACCTATGAATCTGGGGAGGGTGGGGCACAAACAATTGGTCTACAGCCTTAACTAAACAAGAAGAAAGCAATAACGTTTTCCCTTTTTTCCCTTGCAATAGCTTGATAATGAAGTTGAGAAGACAGCTAACCTTGTCCTTAGCAACTGGAATCAGCAAATTAAGGCAAGTATGCACAAATATCACTGTGTGAACTCCGTTTTTGGCATTGAGCCTTTTTGCCGTTGCACAAGTATGATCACATGTTCTAGCATTAGTACTTCTAAATGCTAACTGAAGAGAAAAATGTTTCCTCACTTGAGTTGTTACCTTAATACATCTTCCAGCTTAATCAATAGAAGAGCAACACTCTAAGTATGATTATTTACAGCTAACAAATATGTAGCAATAACAATTTTGTGCCAAGTCCTACATCTTTGTATAATTAATCATCACAACAACTCAATGCGATATGGGACTTTGCAATGTTATTTTGCAGATTGATAAACTGAGACACAGAGAGTTAAGTCATTTTCTCAAAAGATAACAGTTGGAGCCGGCGCCGCGGCTCACTAGGTTAATCCTCCGCCTAGCGGCGCCGGCACACCGGGTTCTAGTCCCGGTCAGGGCACCGGATTCTGTCCCCTCTTCCAGGCCAGCCCTCTGCTGTGGCCAGGGAGTGCAGTGGAGGATGGCCCAGGTGCTTGGGCCCTGCACCCCATGGGAGACCAGGAAAAGCACCTGGCTCCTGGCTCCTGCCATCGGATCAGCGCGGTGCGCCGGCCGCAGCGCGCCGGCCGCGGCGGCCATTGGAGGGTGAACCAACGGCAAAGGAAGACCTTTCTCTCTGTCTCTCTCTCTCACTGTCCACTCTGCCTGTCAAAAAAAAAAAAAAAAAATAACAGTTGGACCAAGAATTGTTACAAATCATTGGGCTCCAATGTCACTTCTCTTAACCATTACCTTGTACTGATGGTCTCTGTATAATTTGCAATTTAGGGAAAGTGGCTATTACCACTTGGGATTTTTCATCTGTAGAAGAGTGTTTATGCTCTCTCCCTCAGTAGTGAGAGGGGCATGGCGTGAGGTAGGTAGTGACATGTGAGGGGGAATGCACACACGTTTATATGGTCCACTCGTGCACAACACTGCGCTAAGGGATGATCTTTGTTTTCTAGTGCCTTAAGTTACTTGGTGGGGCTAAGCCTCTGCCTGAGGTGCTGGCATCCCATATGGGCACCCGTTCGTGTCCTGTCGCTCCCCCGCTTCACGGAGGAACGACACTAGACCCTGGGCTGTTCTTTTGTCTGCTAGGCCCTTCCCGGGTTTGCTGCTGGTTCTTCCCGGGTTGGCTGCCGATCCTTCCACCTCCGTGGAAGGGCGGCTCCCCCTGCCACTTTCCCCACTTCCGCGGGGGAGTGGCACATTGCCAGCCGACTCTCTCGGGGGCTGCTCAGATGTTATCCTAATGTTCCCTTTAGATGTTCCTGGTGCATGTTGTCTCTCTCCTCCTTTATAGTCCTCTTCCACCAATCCCAACTCTGCTACCCACACGCCAAGTACGCTGCTCTCCTCCAATCAGGAGCAGGATCAGCTCCTGCAGGTTATTGGTCGAACTGGAGGCAGCTGTGTAAAAGTTGTTTACTCCTCTCCCAGCGCCATATTGTGGGAGAGCAGATGCACAGAATAAGTCTTAATTCCAGTAACTTAGTCTAGTCCGAGTTGCTCCCCACAGTGTCCCAGATGCTCCTCTTCCCATTCAGCTCTCTGCTATGGTCTGGGAAAGCAGAAGATGGCCCATGTGCTTGGGCCCCTGCACCCATGTGGGAGACCCGGAATTAGGTCCTGGTTCCTGAACGGCCCAGCTGCAGCCATTGCAGCCATTTGGGGAGTGAACCAGCAATTAGAAGACCTCTCTCTCTGTCTCTCCCTCTCTCTGTTTGTAACTATACCTCTCAAATAAATAAATAAATCTGTAAAAAAAAAAAGATGGCTAGATACCATTTGAACAGAAAATAGAAAATGAATGCTAACTAGAGGAATTGCAGTCTGATGTGAGAAGCTGGAGCATGTCATTATAACTTCTTTTTAAAAACTCTTTATAAGTTCTTAAGGGGTGACAATCACAAAGAGTCCCTGTGAACAGAGGACTATTCTAAAATAAGTGAGTACAGGAAGAAGTCATTTGAAGTAGGAAAGATCTGCTAAGAAAACCCAGTGATCCTCTTTGAGGCAACTTGGACTCCAAGAGTTAAAATTTTCTCTTCTCATCTCCAAGTTCATGTCCAAAGAGAACCTTTGCAAGTAAACATCCTCTACTACCAAATAACCAGATGCCCTCAGAAACAGGTGGTCTTGGCATCGCTTCTGGAACTGAGGAATCCACAGCCAGAAATGTTTGAGATATAGGAATTCCCTAACAGTAGTTGTCCTAGTAAATGCAAGATTGCAAGGATCATTTTTGTAATACATATTTAATGTTCCAGAAAAGATATCTAGTCATTGGTTTTCAGTTTTGCTCTTCAGTTTATGAGCCTTCTTAAAATGCATTTACTTCTAAAAATCAATCTTCTTTCAATATTCAGCTTTCACAGGAAATGCAGCACAATGGACCAAAATCCAGGAATGGTGCGCAGGAGCTAAAACTGCTTCCAAGAACCAAAAGCATCTTTCATTATTTCCCAGTTCCTACCAAGTCATTTGCTAAGTGAAATGATACTATTTTTTATGAAGGATGACAGAGAAATTAGAGAACATAAAATTCTTGAGCCATACTAATTTTCTCCCCAATTGCAATTCAAGAGATCCAGGCTGTGGATAATGAAGTGCAGTCTACTTGGGAAGCACAATGCAAGCCTTAAAGAGCCAGTGCACGTGCCTCACAGCCCCATCCATCAGCAGGCGTGTAACCAACTGAAGGTGGAGGAAGAGGGCCGTGTTCCTTCCTGTCCCATGCACAGCCTTTGCGTGCTGGTTTTGAGAGGCAGAAGGCTTTGCCTCTGATTCCCAAGATCAAAGCCCTCAGACAGGCAGGCTTCGTTCGCTCCTTTCATTATCTGGCTTGACAGTTTTTGCAGTCTTGAGGTGAAAAGCCAGAGAGTCTTTGAGCTCAGTGCCTGAGAGGCTGACTCCAGCTTCAGCCAAGTTCCAACTGTAGAAAAGGAAATGGTCTTCTGATCATAACCCGCTCTGAGATTCGAGGCGGCACCAGGAGGGAGGCTGAGCGCTTTCTCCTTCCCCATCACCTCTGTGTGTCTCTCACCCCAACCAAGGCACAGCGTTTCACAGGATGCCTGGCAAATGCCCAGCTCCCAAGCCTGGGCATCAGGGAGCAAGATGTCTACCTTTGCTGCAACGTGTGAGAGAGCTTTTGTTTTTTTTTTTAAAGATGTATTTATTGGGAGATGCCGCTAAGCCTCCACCTGTTGTACTCCCCAAATGGCTGCAATGGCAAAAGCTGGGCTGTTCCAAACCCAGAAGCCCTGGGCTTTTTCCAGGTCGCCCACGTCGGTGCAGGGGCCCAGGTACTTGGGCCATCTTCCACTGCTTCCCCAGGTGCATGAGCAGAGAGCTGGATCAGAATTGGAGCAGGCCAGCGCCGCGGCTCACTAGGCTAATCCTCCGCCTTGCGGTGCCGGCACACTGGGTTCTAGACCTGGTTGGGGCGCTGGATTCCGTCCCGGTTGCCCCTCTTCCAGGCCAGCTCTCTGCTGTGGCCAGGGAATGCAGTGGAGGATGGCCCAAGTGCTTGGGCCCTGCACCCCATGGGAGACCAGGATAAGTACCTGGCTCCTGCCATCGGATCAGCGCAGTGCCATTGGAAGACCTTTCTCTCTGTCTCTCTCTCTCACTGTCCACTCGAACTAGCACCCACATGGGATGCTGGCAGCCCAGGCAACAGCTCTAGGCCCTATGCCACAGCACGCGCCCCACCCCCCCCCCGAGAGAGCATTTAAAAACCACTTCAGTTGTGGTCCAGATTCCTTTAAGACATCACGCTGGAAGTCTTCAGTGTCTGTGGTGGTATTTTCTGCGGTAAGACCATTTTGCTAGCTAGAAAAATGCTTCCGAGTTTTGCAGGCCTTCGGTGATTTAGCAGAATATATAACCCTCACGAGTGTATCCATGTAATGAAAAGATGCACTGTGGTTCTCAGGGCACGTGCGCACTGCCTGCTATTTTAGGCAGCTTTTGAGGTGAGGGTGGGAAGGAAGAACAAGAAATGAGCAATCATTCAAGCTAGCCCATGATCCAAACAGAAAAACTCTTCTCCATTTTTTTTTTCTTCTATGTGTGTTTTTGACTCTAGGCCAAGAAGAAATTAATGGTGAGCACCAAGAAGCATGAAGCCCTTTTCCATCTTGTAGAGAGCTCCAGGCAATCTGCGACTGAAAAGGAGAAGCAGAAGGTAAGCTGTCCCAGCCTACCCGGCGCGTGCGGCTCTGAGACGGATGCGCTGCGCGCCCTTCGCCCACCACCCCCACCCTGCACGAGAGAACCAGCCGACTCCTCCCTCTGCGTGGGGTCCCTGCAGAGCTGCAGCTTGGCAGCGCGTGAAAGAGGATTCCAAGTCATTCCGGGTTCACCTTTGTTGTTAAAAAGTATTCCTGAGCGGGTGTTTGGTTCAGTGGCTCGGAACACTTGGATCCCGTGGTTGGAATGACTGGTTTGAGTCCTGGCTACTCCGCTTCTGATGCAGCTTCTAGCTGGTGTGCATCCACTGGGGACAGTGGATGCTGGTTTGGATTTTTTGATCCCTGATACCTGCATGGGAGACCTGGATGGAATTCTGGCCTCCTGGCTTCAGCCTGCCCTGCTCTGGCTGCTGTGCGCATTTGGGCAGTGAACCAGTGGATAGAAAATCTCTCTTTCTCTCTCTCTCTCTCTCTTTGCTTCTGTCTTTCAGATGGAATGAAAATAAAATTTTTTTAAAATATTATTGGCATGACAAATTAGACCAATGTCCAAATTTTGAAAGGGAATCCTATTAATAAAAACAATTCTCAGCTCACACGCCATCTAAGTCTAAATATATATACTTTATATGTAATTTGCATATTATACATAGTCCTTATGTATAACACTAGTATTTGAGGAACTCTATAGAGCATTAAAAAGTGGAGGTTAACAGATTCTGCCTGACGCCAGCTCTCAGTTCCACTTTCTGCTAATGCAGAGCCTGGGAGACAGCAGTGATGGCGCCAGTTGGGTCCCCGCCACTCACATGGGACGCTTGGATTTTATTACTATTGCTCTGTCTCTTTGCCTCTTAAAAAGCAGTAGAATGTTCACAGGATAAGATAAAGATGAGATAATATTTTAAATAATTAGCAAATCATGATGTATTTACAAAATCATCAAGCAATATTTTCAGGCAAAATATAGGGCAAGGTTTAGCCTTAACCACCGTAAACACAAATTCACAATCCTAACAGTCTACCCAATGACTTTTCATTTTAAGTAATTTAATAACTGAGTTCTTTCATCAGCATCTAGTCAGTTCTCACGATGTCATCCCAGTTTTGCTTTTTCACGTGCATATTGGTGCGTGCATAACCAGGAGCCGGAGAAAAACCTCAGCTCGGACATTTTTTACAGCTTCCTTGCATGCATCGTTAGTAACAGCAGTCTGCGGTTCTTGGCAGAAATCTTTCCAAGATATTTGTGCATTTTGCATATAATTGACTTAATTGGAGCTTGATAAAAGTCTGCAGATCCACCTGACCCAGGCTCATGCCAACGGCCACATATCCCAGGAGACCGGAAGGGAAGACACTCGCCAGGGCCCATGGCAGCTTCCCATGGAGCAGACTCTGCACTCTTCCCCCAGGCCACTTCAGGACCCGTGTCTGTCCACATTCATCAATTCATATGTCCACTCACATATTCAGTAAGAGTAAGTCTGATAACTGTTCTTACTCAAAAAGGAGCACAAATGATATTGGGGTACAGAAATAAGATCAGAATCTCCCCCCCAAGAGGTGCAGTCCCCATTCGGAAACACAGCTCGCACCACTGCAACCCCAGACATTTTCTTTAAGCTTTTATTTGTTTATTTGAGAGGCAGAGTTACAGACAGAGAGAGGGAGAGACTGAGAGAGAGAGGTCTGAAGCCAGGAGCCAGGAGCCTCCTCCGGGACTCCCGCATGGGTGCAGGGGCCCAAGGACTTGGGCCATCTTCCACTGCCTTCCCAGGCCACTAGCAGAGAGCTGGATCTGAAGAGGAGCAGCCAGGACATGAACCGATGCTCATATGGGATGTCAGCGCCACAGGCGGAGGCCTAACTGACATGCCACAGCGCCAGCCCCAAACCCAACCATTCTTCAAAGGAAAAGAAATGCCATAGCAAGTGGTTCTGTCCAGCGAAAGAGACTGTCAGTTGAGTAACTTAAGGTAGCGTTGTTAGCAAGCTTTTACAAGGTTCTTCTGTCTTCACGGTTTGAAATGCTAGCCCACAGTGCATTAAAACGTTCAGCACCACAACCTGTCCCAGGCCTACTGAACCCTCATTAGCTGCTATTCTTTGTTGATGTCAAGCAATAACAAGAAGAAAACTCACACAGCTAAGTGGTGAATTTCCTCTTGCTCCCTCCACTAGCTAATGGCGTCCCCGGGAGGCAGATGTTCACGGTCCCCACCTCCTCCCGCTGGTCCTGCAGCCATGACCTTTGGCTGTGGCTGCATCACAGATCCATCCCCTCTTCACTGCTTAATCTAGCAGCTTTTTCCAGGCCTCCCACTGAACAGCCAAGGCAGCATCATTTTCTCATCTCACATAGAAGCGCGCTGTCTCCAGCCCGAGCCGGTCCCCTGTGCTTCTCCATACTTCTTCCCATTTCTCAACAGTCCTTGTTCTCACCAGAGCTGATCCAAACCTCCACTCGCCTCACACTTCCTGCTGTAGCACCCACTCCCTGCGGACGATCTGGCTCCTACGTCACAGCGACACCATCTGCACATCTGCCCTGGAGAGGCAGAGTCTTCACCCTGTGCGCCTGTCCCGTCCCGTCCCGTCCCGCCCCGCCTCTCCCACTCTTAATAATCCCTCTCTCTCTTCTATCTTGGACAGTCCCTGTCTCATGGTTCCTTCCGATCGTCTTCTCGATGCCATTCAGGCTGCTATCATGAATTACTGGAGACTGTAATAAAACACACACACACACACACACACAGAGTGGGAGGTGTGCAGAGGGTTAAGTCACAGCTTTCTACACCAGCATCCCATCTCAGAGTGCCATTTGAGTCCTGGCTGCTCCACTTCAGATCCAGCTCCATGATGATGTGACTGGGAAGGCAATGAAGATGGCCCAAAAGTGCTTGAACTCCTGCCACCCACATGGGAGACCCAGATCCTGGCTTTGGCTTGTCCAAGCCCTGGCCATTGCATCCATCCGGGAAGCAAACCAGTAAATGGGAGATTCTCTTTCTCTCTTCTCTCTCTGTCTCTACCTCTCTCTCCCTCTCAAATAAAAAAATATTTTTTTGGAAAAAAAAAGTGGGGGGTGGCTTTGTGGCCTGGTGGGTGCCAGTTCATGTTCCAGCTGCTCCACTTCTGATCCAGCTCCTAGGGAAAGCTATGAGGTCCTGAAGAAGCTCCTGGCTCCTGGCTTTGACCTGGCCCAGCTCCTGCTGTTGCTGCCATTTGGGAGAGTGAACCAGCAGATGGAAGACCTTTCTCTCTCTCTGTCTCTCCCCCTCTCTCTGTAACTCTGCCTTTCAAATAAATAAAATAAATATTTTTTTAAAAAAGGAGAAAACCCAAGCATTTATTCTTCACAGTTCTGGAGACAGAGATTGGGGGCCAGCATTAGTGGGTTCTGGCGAGAGCCCTCTCCCAGGGTGCAGACGGCAGTTTTCTGCAGCCACCTCCCAGGGCAGAAGGAAGGCTCCTATTATAAGGACTTTAAACCAATGAGGAGTCTACTCTCATGATCAGATCACCTCCCCAAAGCCTCACCCCCTAACACCATCACATAGGGCAGTAGGATTTCAGCAGGTGAATTTGGGGTGGTTCCATCACACCTCCACCTTGGGAGAGCAGGGAGCGTTAGAGACACAACTTTGCATGCTGCTGCTCCTGTTCCTCCCTAATAATTACCATCTCTTCTTTTCACACTAAGCTTTATGGGAAGGGTCAGCTATGCTGTCTCCACTGCCCCGTCTCCTGTTTACTTGTTAAAGCATTCCAGTTAAGCTTCCCCACCATCCCACTCAGAGTGTCCTTGCCATCAGAGGTAATGCCCTCCTGTTCCAAAAGCCAGTGAGTGCTTTCCAGTTCTGACCTTGTTGAACTTCGAGTCCTTAGGCATTGTTTAGTTCCACCTTCTAGAAACCCTTCTTTTAATTTAGCAGCATCTTCATCTTTTGGTTTTCCTCCTACCTTTTTTGAAAATTTTATCTTAGTCTCTTTTATGGACTTTTCTTGTTCTGCCTGGCCTTTTTATATTCCTGTGTCTGAAGATTTCTCTCCTGGGCCTTGCTCTGTTTTATTCACCATCGTTATCTCCAGTGTCTGAAGTAGTACTCTCAATACCAAGTAATCAATAAATAATAGGTACTCATTAAATATACTCTCAAGGCTGCGACTACCATATCTATGCTACCAATACCTAAATGTGTAACTCCAGCACACACCAGTCTTTAAACTGCTTTCTGGCAACTCAAAATCAATATCTAAAACCAGACCTGGTACTTTACTCTATCAAAGATATTCCTTATTCCTATGCTCTCTGTATCTTTGAATATCATTACCCATCATATTCTTCCAGATCTAATTCCTAAACCAAATACTTCTTGAACTTTTCCTCCTCCTCTCTCTCTCTCTCTCTCTCTCTCTCTCTCTCTCTCTCTCCTCCCCCCTCTCTCTCCCTCCTCTCCCCCTCCATTTCCCTCTCCCTCTCTCTGGCTACTAGTCTTTTGCCTGATTTATTGTAACCAACAGATGGGCCTCTGCTTTCCATGTTGCCCCATCCTGTGTATTTCCCATGTACAAAGCCGAGTCCTCTTCTCTGAAATTTGTATCCAAGCATATCATTCTCCATTGGAAAGGCTTTGCAGGGACCCAGAATAAAGGCCACACTCATTTCCGTGGCCTTCAAGGCCCTCCCTGACTTGGCCCCTGCCCATCACTTCAGCTTCCTCTCTCATAGTCCTCCTCTCAAACTGTGTGCTCCAACCTCACCAACAGTGATTTTTTTGTATCAAGTCATGCTATTTTGCTCCAACAATTCCTATTTTCATTTCAGGTTTATTCATGTGGATTTTTTTAAAAGCATCTACTATATGGCAAGTCATGGCTTCACTATCACATCAATTCCAAGGACAGTTTAGGTGCCTCCCTGGGTGCCCCAGTGACACTTAACTATTCCTGCTATCTTGGGATCTACCACACAGGTGGTAGTGGTCTGTAGGGGCCTCCGTCTCCAAAGCCCTGCACATGACCCACTGCAGGCACTCAATAAATGTGTGTGGACTAAATGAATGAGATGTTTGTTGCAAGGGGAGGAAAAAGGGGAAGGAAAAATAATTTAATCTTAGGCAAATATTAGTAATGGAGGTATCTTCAATGAGACCCTAGAAGTCTACGTTCTTTTCTATTTGAGACTATTTGCTGTGAATTTGCCATGCAGAAACTTCTAGTCCATAGCTCTGTCTTGTAGCTGATGAATATAAGGGGTGAGTTAAAAAAAAAAAAAAACCACAAAGTTCCCATCTCTGGAGATCTGTGCATTTTCAGTAAGAATCTAAGGACAGTGACTTAGCAAAGTATAGCCGTGGCACTCACCAAGCTGACTTACTGTGTTGTTATCAAGTTAAAATTCACAGGCTCATGTTTCTACAGAGAGATGTGGTTCATTACATTTGATATACAAAACCAAATGTGTCCTGTGTAGGTCATACTTTGGAGCCAAGGGACAGCTGAATAGCTAGCACAGCAATTGGAATAATAAAGTGAGTGGCAGCAACATCCAGCATTTTGGATGAATGTTCTTCATTATTGTATCATTACCCAACATGTCCTTAAACAGAAAGAGAGTCATTAGTAAAAAGCTTTTGTCTCTGTCCTTGAAACTCCTAAACTGCTTAAGTCAGGGATTCCTTGATATTCTTTAAAGTATGGTTCCGAGACCATGTGCATGAGGATCATCTGCGAAGGGCGTGAAGTTCAGATTTGCTAATCCCATGGCAGGGCTATTCAGTATTGCTAGCCGTGAGACTCTGGGATTTGCTATTTTACAAGTATCCCAGGTCATTGCTAGATATTCTAAATTCTGAGAATTATTCATGTAATCCAACTTCCTCATTTCTGAGATGTGAAATTACTTGTCTGGGCGTTTTGATCATCAGTTTCAGTTACCCTGATCCGGAGAGTTTTGTATGATTTTGATTTTTAGATGATCTAACAATCAGAATGCAAATGTTGGTGATTGGCAGCAGGCTGCTTGTGAAGGAGCAAATCACTGGAGGGTGGGGCGACAGGAAACCACTGTGAAGCTGTCCACAACTTACAATACATATTGGGTGTGTGTGTCTTGGCCTTTTCACTAGTACCAGTTATACTCGCTAGTGTTTGAGTGTGGCCCAGGTGTTGGGCACTGTGCCACATGTGTTATATACACCAGCTGCTGGATCCTGAGAGCAACCCAGGGAAGCTATAGTCATCTCCCCACCACAAAGCTGAGACACCTGTGGTTCATGAAGGTTAAGTAACTTGTCTGCAGCCAGAACCTGGGCTCTCCTTCTGGAAATCTAATTCCAAAGCTCTACTGCTGGTTTTAGGATGGTCAGACAGAAAGAGAGCTGGGCCTGTTCGAAAACTTAGTTCTAAAAGTTACGTGACTCCAGACATCTCTAAGAAACACAAGGGCCTACAAGACTGCCAAGTCTGGTGGTGACTGCCATCTTGAGTTGCAGATCCTTGACCTGCACTGTCAGTTCTCAAATGCACTGACATTTGACCGCCTTTTTGATTTGATGAATGTGGACAAATCACTTCAGATTTAAGGGGCTTGATTGCCTTGAAAAATCATACTGAAAACGCTTGGGTTTCCTTCTGGTCCTGCCATCCCTTTTTTTCTTGAAAAAAAATCTTTGGTTTTGTCATCTGTATTTAATATTCATGACTTTAGCTGAAAAATAAGAAGTATATCATTGGGTCACAGATAATTCTTTGCATGAAATTCCAAAGAGACTTCATAAATGTGTTAATGAATGCATGATAATGCTATTTTAATTTAGCTCCTCAACAAGCTGAAAAAATCAACTGAGAAGCTGGAAAAGGAAGATGAAAATTACTATCAAAAAAACATGGCCGGCTATTCCACCAGACTGAAATGGGAAAGCACACTAGGAAACTGCTACCAGGTACGTGTGCATTCGAATGTTTCTTCTTTACCTCAGCATCCTTCTCGCCTGTTAAGGTCTTCCTGCACCTTCCCTCTCCACCCATTCTTTCACCAGTCCCAATTTTTATACGGAAGCATCACAGAAATTATCTTCTTTCTTTACAAAATCTTCTTACTGGTGACAAAATATACATTCTTCCACATTCCAGTGACTTCCTTTCAACTTCAGCTTTAGTAGTGTTTAAGACCAAGGTGCTTTTTAAAAAATATATTAGAATTTGATCCACATAGAGTATGTACTCAAAATTATAATCTTGAGTAAAAGAAGGGTTTCCTTTGACCTCTCTGACTTATTTCCTGGATTTTTGCTGCCACTATACTGGAAGTCACCAGTATTTCACTCCCTTCCCTTTCTAGTTGATGCACATCATCTTAGCCCACCATCATGTGCGCTTCACTTGCTTCTTGAGTACCAGCCCAAGCTTATTAGACTCAACATGAGACAGCCCCTATCAAGTCATCCTTGACCCAGTAATGATGTCTGCACTTTGCATTTCATTGGCTTATATATACCTAGTCCCTACCAACAGGTCATTGACTTACATGTTACTCTCTGAATTCTGTATCTTTCATCTGTTTACAAACTCAAGAGTACAATATCAGATTCATGCAGAGATATACAAAAGATGAGTGGAATGAAATTAAAGGTAAATTTTATTATAAGTTGACAGATGGAAGTGGAACAATTGAGTTGTCTGAGTTTCTTTTTTTTTCTTTTTGATTTTCCTTTTATCCTTCTATAAAAGTTGGATATAATAATTCATTTTAGAATTGGATGATGTGTCCTTTTACCCCTTATTACTCCACAAGTTGGATTTAAAATTATTTCAGAAGATACTCACTGAACTATGTTCAAGGCAGTTTACTACATACTGTGAAAAATATCATAAAGTCTTAAGTGTGCCTATTAAGTAGTGAAATCAATTCCACAAGCCAAGTGGCAAAATTAGACTTAGTACTTCATAAGCCACATTTTCTGGCTTGCAAGAAGAAACAATATGGCTGATAAAAATAATCTGTTTTTAAAAAACAATAGCCATACTCCTGAGAATCAGGAAGAATTAAATGCTTGGTACTGGTAGCACTTCCTGAAGGAATTATTTTCGAGAGCTATTCACAATATGTGTCAAGTGCATTAAGAATGTTCCCTTTTCTCAGGAGTGGGTGGGTGGTGGAGTGGTTAAGATGCCACTTCCGATGACTGCATCCAATATCATAGTGCCCGAGTTCGAGTCCCCACAATTCCAGCTTCCTGTCAACACACACCCTGGGAGGCACAGGTGATGGTTCAAGTCGTTGGGTCCCTGCCATCCACGTAGGAGATGTCTACTTAGTTCCTTGCTCCCAGCTTAGGCCTGGCCAATCTCAGCTGTTGTGAGCATGTGGGGAGTGAACCAGTGGTTAGGAAATTAAGGAAATCTCTCTCACACTCTCTTTTTCTTTGTTTATCAAATAAACAGAAATGAAAGTGAACTTCCCATTTTCAACCAGTGTTCTTCATCTGACCCACAGAAAATAGTTGGAGTAATTGTTTCCCTAGGTCTCCCAAGGTTGGTACTTAAGTAGTACCACTGTGGGTGCAGACAGATGGCAACTCAGTATACCAGGTGGTGTCTGACCATGGCGAAGAATTTTGAGAAATAAATGGCTAGGCAATTTCATTGCTGTGGGGAAATCAGAGAGTGCACTTACACAACCCTTGATGGGCTGAGCCTGTCTCCTGATGCAATCACGAGACACGGTAAACGCGAGACATAGGAGGTTGCTGCTGGCATACCATGGCAGATTGCTTTACAATAAACATGATTTTGTAAGTAGAGGAATACATTCTAAAATAACAATAAAATGTTTGGCACATTAGAGACATAAACAGCAATATAATCGTTTATTATCATTATCAAGTATTACGTATTGCACATAAGAGTAAGTGCCATACCACTGGCAGTGCCATAGGCTGGTTTATAGCAGCATCAACACAAACATGTCAGTAATGCACTGCACTGTGACCTTATGACAGCTGGAATGTCACCAGAGCTATAAATTTTTCAGATCCCTTTTAATCTTATGGGACCATAATATATGCAGGTACTTCAAACAGATCATGGAAAATAGATTTAAAAGAGAAGTGTATTGGGGCAAGCATTTGACACAGCAGTAAAGATGTCCCTTGGGACACCCATATCCCACTATCAAAGTGCCTGGGTTTGAGTTCTTTCTCAGCTCCCAATTCCAGCTTCTTGCTAATGTGCACCCAGGGAAGCAGCAGGTGATAGCTCAAGTGGTTGGGTTCCTGCCACCCATGTGGGGGGCTTGGACTGAGTTCCCACCTCCCAGTTTTGGCCTGGCTCAGGCATGGTTATTGCAGGAATTCGGGAAGTGAATCAGATGATGGGAGATCTGTCTCCCTCTCATACTCTAACTTTCAAATAATTAATTTAAAAAATGTTTACTTTGGTGCCAAAAAAAAAAAAAAAACAGAAAAAGAAAGAAAGAGAGAAATAAAGAAATCCTTATTTGTATGTGGTCCCTCATTGACCAAATGTCAGTATGTGGTACATGACTGTGTATACAATAGATGTCTTAGGACACTAGTGCCTAATTTTCTCCTGAGATCCCTGTTGAAAAAGGTAATTTCATTTCCATAAACTTATCTCGACAAAGCAGTGGGAAAACAAGACACAGATTTCTGTTGAAAATACATTAAAAGTAAATGGGCAGAAATAATTCACCTAGCCAACACTAAAGGAAACACTACATGAATGAATACCCACCTACACTGTGGGGTTTTGGAGACTGATGGTGTGGGAAACTGCTCATGATAAGATTAAGTGACAAGAAGAGGATATCAAAGTTGAATAACTTGACGGCTAACTAGATATTAAAATCGTACATACACTCAGACCTAGACTAAAATGCAGCAGAACGCTAATAGCAGCCATCTTGGGGTGGAAGAATTCTGGATGATTTTTAACTATTTCTTTGTGGACCTTGTGGTTGTAGGATGATGTCTATAAGCATCTGGGGTGCTTGTTAAAATTCAGATACCTGAGTGCCTCCCTATATGTGGAAAATCAGAATCTCTGAATGATGTTAGGTGACTTTTTTCTGAAGTTTCTAGAAAGAGCTTATTTCTTTTATAAGTTTTATGAAAGCAACTGAAATGAAAACGAAGTCCCTCCGAGTCCCTCCTGTAGTACAAGCCTAAGGCCAGGAGAAGGAGTCAAAAAGAACCAGTGGAAAGTGTGAATGATTGGGACGGCTGTTTCCTGGAAACTCTGACCACATTCTCTTCACATGCGCTGTTGTGAAAGCACAAGGGGACCGTCTGAGGTCCTCCAGAGTCTCTTATTTCTCTCTTGCCCATTTTATATAAAAAGAAGATAATAGAAAGCAATAATTCATTAAATGAGATATGGATTTCCCCCTTGCACAGTGGAATTTATTTAAGTCTCTTTTCCTGTGCAAACATAGATCATTTTAATGATTTCCCTGAAATGTAATTAAAGTCTGTTAAACATTACCATCTCCACCCCGGGACACTGGTTACTCTAGCATCAGATCGATGCTCGTGGTTCAGCACAATGCTTTCTCATACTTGGCTTTCGTTCTCTCCCCATCCTTTGCTCATCAGGCTAAGCTCGAACAGCTGATTCTAGATCTTTTTCTATAGGGTAAGAACTTTTTCTTTTTGAAAATTGTCATACTTGAGATTCAAACAACTGAGCAGAATTGGTTTTACATACTGATTAAGAGACACGTCTGTTCTGCCCCAATACGTTTGGTAGGCTACGTGCATCCCTCTGCGTGCATGGGGCTCGTGACTACATTCAAATGGCTGGTGCCTATGATTCTGGAGAAAGACTTAGGTGACTGCCAGCAGAAACAAAGGCATTTGGTGCGCATTAACTTGGAAAAATTGTGCAGCATTTGATGCAACTAAGAGGCACAGGGCTGGCACCGTGGCGCAATAGGTTAATCCTCCACCTGCAGCGCCGGCATCCCGTATGGGTGCTGGTTCAAGTCCCGGCTGCTCCTCTTCCGATCCAGCTCTCTGCTATGGCTTGGGAAAGCAGTAGAAGATGGCCCGAGTGGTTGGGCCCCTGCACCCACATGGGAGACCCAGAAGACGCTCCTGGCTCCTGGCTTCCGATCGGCGTAGTTCCAGCCATTGCAGCCATTTGGGGAGTGAACCAACGGAAGGAAGACCTTTCTCTCTGTCTCTCCCTCTCACTGCCTGTAACTCTACCTCTCAAATGAATAAATAAAATCTTAAAAAAAAAAAAAAAAAAAAAAAAAAAAAAAAAGAGGCACAGCTCCAGGCTTTCAACACAAATATCAGGGCACTTGGCATGAAAATCTTAATTTGGGTGTGGGTTGGGTGTGATTGGCATAGATGTTCACAGTTACTAAGCTTATATACTATTTTGCCTGTAAAAGCAGTGTTAAAGTGACTTCACACTGGTACACAAAATGGGGCATACATGTCCATATCATGGGAGAATATTCAGCCTTTAAAAAGAGGGAAACTTGGCACAGGCTGTCACAATGATGAACTTTGAAGACATTATGCTAAGTGGAATATCCAGACACAAAAGGCAAATACAGTATGAGTCCTTTTACTTATGGCACTTAGAGACAGAAAGAAGGATGGGAGTTGTCAGGGGTTGGGGAGAGAGAAAATACAGAGTGACTATTCTATGGATACAAAGCTTCAGATTTGTAAGATGAAAAAATTGCTGCAGACAGATGACTGTATGGTTGCACAACAGTGTGATATATTTAAAATGTACACTTCTTATGCATTTTATGTTTTTACTTCCACATGTATTCTATGTCATGTCTATTTTGCTGTAATATAAAAATATAAACATTTTCAATTTTTAATGACTACATATCATAGGTGAAATAACACCACAAGGAGGTAGAGGAACACCATGCTGGTTGTGGCCAGGGGTCCCCTGCAGATGAGCCAGGAGAGGCAGAAAGAGGGGACCCAATTACCTGTGTGACTCTCTTCACCCCACCTCCCTCACCGCACCAAAGGCCTTGGTACACAGCTGCCCATCCTCCGCCCTTTACTAATGTTACCCACTGACGCCCCCGAAACCCTCTTCGTGAAAGAGTCTTGCTCAGTGCTCTTTCCTCGGTGGCATGGAGGAGCTGGTGTGATGGGTTGAGAGCAAACAACCTGGCCTTCTCTGGATAAAAGAATGTGAGTCTTGACCTAGACCTTACCAAAGGGTGGGGAGCATGTCTTCAGCACCTGCCACTTCTTTCAAAGCCCAAAGTCAGTGGCAAGAGTCTAATCACCAACATGCCCTAAAATGCGGATGGCTAACAAAGCAATTGCCGTGCCCTCCCGTCTCTAGTCACCCCCTCCCAGCCCAAATCATCAAAGTCTAACGGTGGAATTTTCATCATCCCACACAAAACGGGAGGCTACGTTCCCACCTTTGAACAGTGGACTCCGCCCACCCACCAGGCCCAGTTTTAGGCCAGGATTGTGGGGATTCTGCCTTCCAAGCTGTCTCTTTAAACAGAGGATGTGTGTCTCACCATCCTTGCCCCTGCAGATTCACAGAATATCTTGGAAACACTAGACAATGATTCTAAGATATCGAGGGTCTAAGGACATTTTCAAGCCGTCTCCTGGGTTTTTCTGGGCTGTACTCCCTTTCTCTAGGACTCACGAACATTTCCTCATTGTTTCCATGCTCCCCTTCCTTCCCCTTCTTTGTGAACACAGCCTGTGCCTAATGCCTTATGGGGCAAAAGAGCCAGGGAAAATTAGGAGTTTATCCTTTTTAAAGGGGGGATAACAAGGCAGATGGGCTGTCACGTCTCTCTCCTGCACTGCAGCTGCGGCATGATGGCGTCGAGAGTCAAATCCCGAGAGTTTGTTCAAGCCTTCCTCTCATGTGCCAGTGTTTGGTGGGTGACTTCCGTTTCGCGTGACAACTGGCTGATCCTGCCTCCTTGTCTACCCTTTTCAGAGCATCCTGGAGCTGGAGAAGGAAAGAATTCAGCTTTTGTGCAATAACCTAAACCAGTACAGCCAACACATTTCTCTTTTTGGCCAAACACTGACTGCAGTGAGTAGTGAATATCTCTCCATTTCTGGTGCTTTCTGGGTAAGAACTGACAGGAGATATTGCCCTAGCAACCATGCTCTGCTTTCCTTGGCATTGCAGTGCCACACACAGATTCACTGTGCCATCAGCAAGGTTGATATTGAGAAAGACATCCAGGCTCTGATGGAAGAAACTGCAACGTCGTCCACAGAACCCAAGTCCGAGCTGCTACTAACTGATTACTTTGTAAGTATGGAATGGCTCGAAGTTAACTTAACAGGGAACCTGCCATGTTCTGAGGGATGCACTTTGAAGAAAAGGAAAGCGACTGTAATGGAAATTTTTTTTTTTTTTGGTAAATTAAAATGTTCATTTTTTTTCTAAGTCTGTATAAACGGGGCAGTGGAAATGACTCTGGCATTCTCTGGAAAGGTAGAAGTTTTGGACAGAATATTCATATTCTGTCTTTGTCCATTGTGTGTTGTGATAAAGAACAGACGCTATGTGCTTGTGGTTCGGGAGGCTGAGATGTGCAGCGTCTAGGGGCTGCCTCTGGTGAGGGCCTTCGTCTGGTGTCCTGGTGCTTCACATGCCAAGAGAGAACAAGAAAGGGTCAAACTATAGCAAACCCACTCATGTGATGATGAAGCCGCTCCTACAACATCAACCCCCCAGGTTTAATCACCTGACCACCTCGTACAGGTCCTGCCCCCCTTAGCACTGCTGCAATGATGACTGAGTTTCCAACACATGAACTCTGGGAGATAAATTCAATCCACAGCAGTCTTCTCGAAGGGTAATGCCAGGCAGACACATTTCATGATTTAGAAACAATTATTTTATAGCACATGGCACCTGTATTCGTGGTCTACACAAATAGCAATGTAATGAACTAGCTCCAAACTTAAGGGCTTAAAAACGAACATTTATTATCTCATGGTGTATGTGGGTCAGGATTCCAGGCATGGTGTAGCTGGGTGCCTCGGAGCCGTGCCCAAGGCTACAGAAAAGGTGTCAGCCAAGATGGCAGACATCTCAAGGCCTTCCTGGGAGAGAACCCACTCTCAAGGTCACTCATATGACTTTGCCAGGATTCTGGCTCTCTATCTGTTGGCAACATTTTCTTCCATGTGGGTCTCTCTCTCTCTTTCACAACACGGCAGCCTGCTTCTCCCAGAATAAGTGATCCAAGAGAGTCTGAGTGCCCAGGAAGGCGTCATAATCTTCCACAAGCTACAGTGGCATATCATCCACTTGCTAGAAGCAAGTCAGCAAGTGTTCAGGGAGAGGAGACTACACGAAGGCAGCACTAGGGGTGGGAATCAGCATTTTCCATGCTCTCTTCTCTTCACACACTTGGCTGGACCAAGTTGCCTGGAGCTTGTTTTGAGAGTGTTTGGGTGGCTCAATAAAGGAATAAAATTCCTTTCTGGAAATTGATCAGCGTCCCTGGACAGAGCCACATATGCTGCTTCTTGTAGTCTTAATCATAGTGTTTGAGTGTAAGAGCTGATCCCTAATCAGCAAAATTTGCAGAATGAATTTCTGCGAGCTCTTCCCCGGGCCCTCTGTTCTGTTGAATTCAGATTTCCAGGGCCCTGACTGGGGTGCGCTGGGAAGGGATCTCCTCCCTCTCTGAAAAGTAGAACCAGCCCACTCATCTGCCCTCCCTTGGGATTAAACCACCTGAAGTCGCCATCCTGGCCACCTGCTTGGGAACAAGAGATGAGGGGGAAGGGAGAGCTGGTTTGACTGGGCACAGCAACGAATCCCGATGGACTTTCCCCTTCCCCACCCTCCAGACAGCAGCAAATGATCAACTATTTTTGAAACTGTCTTTTGTTCCTCCTCTAGCAAAGGCAAAGTATATCAACAACAACAACAACAAAAAGTCTGTTTAAAGCAGAAACTAAGGTAGAGATAGATGGGAATGAAAAGGAATATCGGATTACCCGAGGAAAGTCTCTTTGTTTTCTTCCAAACAGCATTGGTGAGCCCTGAAAAGGGAAAATATGCGATTACAACGCATCTACTACTTCTTCAAAAGATAATGAAAATGCCCCTCTTGATAAGCTGCCAATCAATAAGGCTCATTTTCCTTGGTTCTACTGAAATGATACGAAGCAGCCACAGTGATACATCTTTAATCCACCTGCACATGGGAATTTCTGATTTCTGTGGAATGTCAGTGCATTAGAACTCCCAACCACGTGTCTGTGGTTTAAGAGAAAGGACCATGTCTCTAAAGGAGTGAATAGAGTGTTCTTGATATCCTTAGAGCAAAGCACCACACTGTCTGACTTCATGGTCTTTGGCAGTAAGTGTATACTGGCTTGTAGTCAGTACTATGCAATCTACAAGGCCCAGGCAAGATAGGTGAACAATATGAAGAGAAAAAGTGGAGGACTGGTGACCAACGTGAAAATATTTATAAGGATACTGTAAATGTCAAGTTCAAAAGATTGTGCCTGTAGTTTTATATGCCTTTTCCCTAACAAATCTTTGGAAGGGAAGGATGAATTTAATAAAGTTAAACAATGATAGTATACCCCCTCCTCCAGTTGATCCAGAGTTAATCTATGCCTGGAAATATTTGTTTAAACAACAGGTATCCTAAAGAAATCCTATGAAGTCTTGGGTTTGCACATGAGCTAGAGTTATGTTTCGTATTTCTCCAACACAGAAGGATTTAGGATTGGAGAAAGGCATCTTTGCAATCAGCGAGAGCTCAGCTGTGAGCAGATACATGAAGGAGTGGTAGACTCTTTGGGGTCACAGTCCTGGAATTGAGTTTCAGGAATGCACACCTACTAGCTCTTTCAACTCGGACCTTCTTTGTTTCTCTGTGTCATAAGATATGGAGAAATTAAAATGAACCATATAGAGTTATTGTGAAAATTGCATGTAATAAAGGATACAGAGAACCTTTTACAGTGCACAAAATGGTTTTATCTATATGTTACTGTATAGAGGCTACTCCCTGCCCTAAAGTTCACACTACCCTCTCTTCACGAGGATCTCTCTAAAGCGTCTCTCTACCAGCACTCAGGATCCTCGTTTTTCTGGTTCCTTATCAGAGAAGCTGGCCTCCTCCGCGTTCTTCCTGCAGTATCAATTTCCCCTTTACCGCATGGGTTTCCGTCCCTCTGTTATATTCATGGTAGACCACCTCCCAACCCCATTTTTTTCTTTTTTTCCATTCAAGCCTTGAAATATTGCACATAAAAACTCAGATATCATTAATGAGTTCTTACACCTACATGATTAAATCCTTTCTTCAGCCCTAAACTACTGAGACAACTACTTCTATTGTTATCACTCAAACAACTGATCTATTGATCATTTATGATACATGTGAGTGCTCCCCCGTCCTTTGCTTGTGCCATTTCTCCTGCCAGCAGTGCCGTGTGCCCTCTTTTCACTTGTCTGGAAAATCCTGCTGAAGTCTTCCAGCATTCTAGAAGCTCTCCTCTGTCCCTGTCTTTCAAGTCTGCACCATCCATGGATGTATGAGGCCTTCTGTTGCAAGTTCAAGACCTAATGAAATTATAAACCTATTGTGAGCAGAGCAGGTGTTTTAGCTCACATGTTCCCAGTACCAAGCGCCCACACTGAACTCAGTACAATTTGTTCTGTTCCTGAAGAAGTCCTTCCCTGAGTCATGTATGTGATATTGCCTTTGAGCCTTGAAAGGACTCTAACTTGAAAAAAGTGAAATAGGAAACAATGAGATTCTAATCCACAGATGACCAAGAATCTGAAATAACTATAAAAACACTCAGCCTCCAAGAATCATTTGATCGGTTGAAGAAAGTGCTTAACCATGTTCTCTGAAGATGTGAGCCAGGAGGCGGTTTCTTAATAAGGACTAGAACAGATAGAAAAAATGTGCATAAAACCAAAGATTATCTTCTTTTATTTTAAACTTCTTTTCTTCCATAGAAGTAAAATTAAAGGCAGTCTGTGAAAGTCAGTGCAACTGGGACTGCCAACTTCTGCTTTTTCCCCTGAAGCTGTTTAATAGCCTTTTATTTTCCTAAAGGAAGAAGATCCCAACAATGCAATGAATAAAGAGAGACGGAAATCTCTAATAAAACCAAAATTGTCGAGACTGGAAAGAGACATTGAAAAAGCCTCAAGAGACAAAGAAGGTGTGTAGTGATCTCTTTGAATGGCCCCAGTAAGGGAGAGTATCATACTCAGAGGTTTCATTCAGAGCTAAGGTTAATGTGCTTTTGTTGACCTGGGCAAGGATCATCTCATTTAAACAACCTTATCCTACCTTGTGTGATTAAAGAAAAATAAAAAAGAAGAGAAAGCAGGAAATGTAAAATGACATGTTGGTCTATTTGTGAGAAATAAATAAGTACTATACTACCATTTCCTGAAATGCAGTGTTCCACTGTGTTTCTGAAATTGGCTGGAATGAGAGACCATTTGTTTGCTTTAAAGCATGGTAAGCCTATCCACAGGAACTGTGTGGGTTTTTTGTTTGTTCCTTTTTACTGAATCTCAAAACAATGTGCAGATCATTTACATTCAAATCTACCCATAGAAATTAGGTTTGATTCAACATGAATAAGCCCTAAAGCAACGCAGGTGATAAAAATGACTCCACAGTGATGATTCTGATCTGCATAGCTGGTTTGCTGTGGCCCACAATAATTCAATGCCATGTAATATTGGATAGGAAACCCAAGTGTTTAATGATGTGAATACCATAATGAGGAAGATACTAACATTACGTGTTAGTTAGGGATCATGGCAATGGTTCAACTGAAATAAATTCAAAATCTCATGTTGAAAAATAATAAGACATTTAGGCACAAGTATTTTCAATGAACAGTGAGTTCCACTATCATTATTCATTCTGAAAAGCGTAGTAACAACCACATATAGAAACTCCTGCCCCAGCATTTGGGTTGGATTCTGGGTTTAGGCTCCCTTAGGGGGTGACTGACTCCTAGCTGTGTCCTACCAGGGCAGGATGGAAGGTCACTGAGAACATGATTTCATTTTCAGGCCTGGAACGAATGCTTAATGTATACTCTAGCAACTCTTCCTTCTCCGATGCAAAGAGCCAGAAAGACACAGCAGCGTTAATGGATGAGGTAAATATTTATAGAGCACATGTAGTGATGAAAGGATTATTTTTAGAATACTTGTTCTCTGGCCCATATGCCTTCTGTTTGCCTTTCCTTTCTCATGACATAGAACAATCTAGACAGAGAGCCCACAGATCAGCTTCTTCGTAAGCAGTTGGAGGGATCTGGAAAAAAATCCAGCTTACTAGAAATTTTTGCTTTAGTGTCTTCTTGAGGGCACTAGGAAAAAAGAATTGTCTCCAAATTAGAGTTATTCCTTAAGGGTCTGCAAACCATGAGCACTTTAAGAAAAGTAACTGTAATTGCAAGGTTTTTTTCACAAAGACCTGCAGATTTAACTCTGCTGGTTCCAGAGACCTGGGATAACTAGTTTTCTCATTTGC
The DNA here is from genome assembly GCF_964237555.1 of Oryctolagus cuniculus. NCBI lineage: Eukaryota > Metazoa > Chordata > Mammalia > Lagomorpha > Leporidae > Oryctolagus > Oryctolagus cuniculus. The sequence continues at coordinate 72,249,696 of NC_091434.1, read as the reverse complement.
AAAATGGGTTTATCAATATCTTCACCATAGGGCTTTGGAAAGGATGAAGCATTGTTTAGAAAATGCTAGCAAAGTGCTCAGAGGAGGAGCTCCAAAACTAATGCAGATGGTCCCCAATTAACGATGGTTTGACTTAATGATTTTCTGACTTTATGTGACAGTGTACCTGTTCAACTACTGCTTTTCACTCGCTACTCAGTAAGTTACTTGAGATATTCAACACCTTACTATAAAATAAGCTTCAGCAGGACGATTTTGCCTAATGGTAGGCTAATATAAGTGTTCTGGGTGTGTTTAAGATAGGCGGGGCTAGGCTATGATGTCCAGCAGGTTAGATGTCTTCTTGAGACATGTTCGGCTCACGTGCGTTTATCAGGATATAAGTTCAGAAGCATCTTTCCCATTAAGATGCTATTTTCCAGTTGATATCAGGGTCCTTGGAGAGTCACAGGAGAAAGGGAAGATGTGGCCACACAGAAGGAAGAAGGCAGCCTGGGGTGTGAGAGCAAAGCTTCAGAGGGTGCAAGGATTAACTTTAGAGGCAAGGGTCTCAGGTGGGCTAAGGCCGGGGAGAGGAGATGGTCCGAGAAGGGCAGGGGCTGAGCCTACTGGTCTTTTTGCTGAGACCTCAGACTCCAGTAGCCCTGACATTCCTGGGATGATGGACATTCTAGCCACTTTGGAATAATAACATCAAATGGGCAGTTAGCAGAATATCCATTGATTTCATGTTGCCCATGGAAAGCTTCTTAACTTCTTTCTTATTTCATTGTCTTTTGGTGCCTCGAGTGCAGTAGTTGAATCAATAATGTTGGCAAGACAAGATATATGACAAGTCACTGTGAAAACTGGAGACATTTAGATTAGATATTGTCTTCAGATATCAGAAGCAGTGCCACAAAGAAGAGGAATTGAATTCAATCTATCTATAATGCTTGCAAATGCATCAGCCGCTAATGGCAGGAGTGAGGGAGTTTTTGTCTTAATCTGAGGTATGACAGGGATTCTGTCCATGGCTGTGACCCCCTAGCAGGGACACTAGGGTTAGGACTCCCCGTGCTGAAGTAGTAAAGAAAGGGATAATGAAGAGGGTTGGGTAAGCAGGACCCTTCCAATGTTCAGATTTTGTTAGTTGGTTTACCCTATTGAACACAACCTGACAAAGAAGTAACTATAAAGTGTCTAGTTCAGGGTCAACCCAAGAACAGGAAGAGACTGCAAGTTTGTGTGCATGTCTGTGTGAGCTGAACATGTGCATGTCTAGATCTCTCTGCTATTCTGAAAGTCATCCTGATGTCCCCCTTCCATAGCCAGTAGCGCTCTGGTTTTCTGGAAGTTTACTCACATGGCAAAATGATGTATCCACAGAACAATCTGAAACTGGACCTTCTGCAAGCAAATTCCTATAAACTTTCATCTGTATTGGCAGAACTGGAGCAAAGACCTAAGCCCAGCCATCCCTGTAGTAACTGCATCTTCAAATGGAAAGAAAAGGTGAAAGTGAAGAGATTTATATATTTTTTTATTTTTATTTTTTATTTTATTTTTTTTGACAGGCAGAGTGGACAGTGAGAGAGAGAGACAGAGAGAAAGGTCTTCCTTTGCCGTTGGTTCACCCTCCAATGGCCGCCGCGGCCGGCGCGCTGCGGCCAGTGCACCGCGCTGATCCGATGGCAGGAGCCAGGAGCCAGGTGCTTTTCCTGGTCTCCCATGGGGTGCAGGGCCCAAGCACTTGGGCCATCCTCCACTGCACTCCCTGGCCACAGCAGAGGGCTGGCCTGGAAGAGGGGCAACCGGGACAGAATCCGGCGCCCCGACCGGGACTAGAACCCGGTGTGCCGGCGCCGCTAGGCGGAGGATTAGCCTAGTGAGCCGCGGCGCCGGCCGAGATTTATAATTTTTTGATTGGGTTTGCTGGGCACAGTGGCTCAAAGTACCACCAGGGCAAATATGTTTTGGGGACTGTATGTGCTATTTGTTCCAAATCCTAATTGAGAATTTTTAAAAAGAATTTTTTCAATAACATGTATTAATTGCATATATTTTTTGGGTACTGTATGATATTTCAATACATGTGTGTAGTGTGTACAGATCAAATTCAGGGAAATTGGTATGGCCATCTCCTTATCATTTCTGCAGGTATACAGAGATACAATTAGCTTTTCTAACTGACTTTGTATCCAGTATCTTAGTAAATTTACTTACTGAGTCTAGCCATTTGTCTGGAAATACCTTTAGATTTTTTAATGTACAATTCATGTTATATATGAATATTCATGATTTTGGTTCCTCATCTTAAATCCTTATGACTCTGATATCTAATTCTTGCCTCTCTGCTCTGTCCAGAGCTTGTGACAACTGCATAATTTTAAGATAAATTTATTTTTATTCCTTCTGAGCACAATAACACAAGCTGAACACAATACATTCTCTGTAGAATAAATTACTGAGGAGTAAACACACCTTGGAATCCTTCTTCCTCATTGTTTCTTAACTTTATCCTTTGAATTGGCTTTTATAGTAAAATTTCTATGTAATGGAAATGTAACTGAAATTGTAAGTTTCTGGTATATTGATTAGAGTTTAAGGTGTTTAACATAGTGCAGAGCGTGGGTAATCGGTGAGCACAATTTTTAAAATTCACACCCGCCTATTTTTCCAGTGTTTGCACTCTAAAGGAATTGATGGTGAGCAGGTGAATGCTCGAGAGTAGCTCTTGCTTGTAGCTGTTTTCCATTCATAACCAGAGGGGGCGCTGTAACCAACTTGTGATGAAAGGACAGTTTTCTTTCTTTCTTTTTTTTTGAAAATTTTTTTAAATTTTATTTAATAAATATAAATTTCCAAAGTGCAGCTTTTGGATTACAGTGGCTCCCCTGCCCCCATAACCTCCCTCCCACCCGCAACCCTCCCATCTCCTGCTCCCTCTCCCATCCCATTCACATCAAGATTCATTTTCAATTATCTTTATATACAGAAGATCAATTTAGTATATACTAAGTAAAGATTTCAACAGTTTGTACCCACACAGAAACCCAAAGTGCAAATTACTGTTTGGGTACTAGTTATACCATTAATTCACATAGTACAACACATTAAGGACAGAGATCCTACATGGGGAGTAAGTGCACAGTGACTCCTGTTATTGATTTAACAATTGACACTCTTGTTTATGGCATCAGTAATCACCCTAGGCTCTTGTCATGAGTTGCCAAGGCTGTGGAAGCCTTTTGAGTACACAAATTCAGATCTTATTTAGACAACGTCATAGTCAAAATGGAAGTTCTCTCCTCCCTTCAGAAAAAAAGTACCTCCTTCTTTGATAGTCCATTCTTTCTACTGGGATCTCACTCGCAGATCCTTCATTTAGGGTTTTTTGTTTTGTTTTGTTTTGTTTTGTTTTTTTGTTTGCTTGTTTTTTGTTTTTGCCAGAGTGTCTTGGCTTTCCACGCCTAAAATACTCTCATGGGCTTTGTAGCCAGATCTGAATGCCTTAAGGGCTGATTCTGAGGCCAGAGTGCTGTTTAGGACATCTGCCATTCTATGAGTCTGCTGTGTATCCCACTTCCCATGTTGGATCATTCTCTCCTTTTTATCAGTTAGTATTAGCAGACACTAGTCTTGTTTATGTGATCCCTTTGACTCTTAATCCTATCATTACGATCAGTTATGAACTGAAGCTGATCACTTTGACTAGTGAGATGGCATTGGTACATGCCACCTTGATGGGATTGAACTGGAATCCCCTGGCATGTTTCTAACTCTACCATTTGGGGCAAGTCCAATTGAGCATGTGCCGAGGGACAGTTTTCTTTCTAAGAGGCTCAGGAGTTCTAAAACGGTTTCAGTCATTTAGAGCTAGGATAATTTCACTTGCATTAAGCCAATTAAAATTGAACTTGTGTAATTAGTACAAGATCAAATCAAGAGCAGAAAGAGACTAGGGGTTAAGCAGCAGTCTTTATTTTTATATGCAAATAGCCTAGAATATTTTTCATGGGTAATTCATAGAAGTAATGTTATGAATATTATTATTTGGCTTAGACATACAAGACAGAACTGGAAATATAGGTTATACAATACATCAAATTGTATCCTGAAATTCTGAATTTTGAAAATATGGAGGCTTCAGAAACAAAGCTTAATCATGGTAGAGCTTAGGAATGTACTGAATAATTTATTTCTACAACGCCCCCTCCATTAGAAAAAAAAAATTGCAGGGGAAAACAGCTACAAAGTTACTTTTCATGAATACTTATGATATTAGTGCTGCTTAAAATGATTTCTTTCTCACTATTTGAACAGGAGCATATGCACAGTTACGTAAAGCTCTCTCGGCCTACTTTGACGAAGAGGTTGGAGAATGCCGTGAGCCGGGCATCTGCTGGCGGGCAGAACCACCCAAGCTCTTCATCTGCAGGTAACCCACTGCCCAGAATAACTAGGCGCTCTCACCTATATTTGCTCAAAAAAACCCTGCATTTCAGCTGAGACTGATTAATCTAACAGAATCTGCAGCTTCATGTACAAATGCAACGCACTAAGTGGGAAGGCGTCCAGGAGCGTGCAGGTTGGGGCAAGCATTTTATCTTAGGAGAAGTCAGAGCAGAGGCGGTGTCAGAAGGCTGGCTCCCCTTCGTTCGAGCAGCCTGCAGCTGCTATCCACACAGTCACCTCTAATCCACAGTGAAGAGCTCAGCAGCCGTCTCAGTCTCCTACAAACTTCCATGGAAATTCTGTCCTCCTTGCAAGAAAGATGGTGACCCAGGTGGTTTTTCTGGGCCACTTTTGGGCTTGGAACTCATGATCTCCCAGCCCCTTTATTCAGCAGTCTGCCTTCAGTCATTCGCCTTCCCAACCTACTGCACTTCACCTTTCAACGCATAAGCACACAAATTTGCTCATGCCACTCATTGTCCACTGTTCAGCTTGTGGCTACCATAATCTCAACTCCCTAATTTCTTGATCAGAAATTGGGAAAAAAGTGTTTCAATAAATAAATAAAACAAGTATTTCAATACATAAAAATAAAATAAATTCTAAAAAGGGCATTACGGCCCACACAATGTATTCGAGTCACTGTTGCATTGTTTGAAAACAGTTCCACAAGCACCAAAGGATGATGATAAGAAGTTCATGCTCCAAATCTCCCTTCCGGAGTAAAACTAGTGTGTGTGCCCCTACCTGAACAGCAAAACTGGTGTATGTTTTTCCATGCAAGCACCGTAACTATTATCTAACTGACCAAGCTCATGTAATTTTAAATGGTCATCTTTACTATTATGACAATAACTTTTTCTCCAGACTTATTATTTCCTGTATGATGACTTTTGGTTATATAATATACACATTCTAATACACACACACGTACATATATATACTAGACATAATAGGTGCATCAAAAATGGTGAATCAACAAATGCCTATCAGGTAAAATTATAAACCTTGCTTTTGAGAACAGTTTAATACAGTTAAACTCTGCAGCATGTTTACTAATCCACTGTAATCCAACTTTCAGCCTCTGTTGTGGCCCCGCCCGGCAAGAGTCTTGGCAAGGCTTTATATTCTTTCCAAGCCAGGCAAGACGATGAATTGAGTCTGGTAAAAGGTAAGAATCATTCTCAATTATTTTATTTGCCTTCCATTGTTGATCTGACATGAATAACACCTTGTCTTAGCATGGCAGCCTTATGGTACCACATCAAGGCAAAGCAGGTGAGGCCTATGACCACCCCTCTTAGAAGATCAAGATACAGCACATGAAACACTGAAGCTCACTGGTACCAGCTGCCCCTGACTTGTGTTTACTGCATGCAGGGCATTGTTGCAAGGTGTTGCACTTGTTCTCACTCTCACTTTATAAGCTGAGAGACTGGGGCACAGAAATGTTAAGTTCTTGCACTTTGGCTAAAGGCAGTGGTGGCGCTGGATTTGAACTGAGAAACTTAGTTATGCTCGTACTCACAGTGCCACTGGGGTGGAGTGCCAGCAATGGGCCGGGGATGTAGCCCCACCTTTGTACTTTTTGGCAGCTAGCATACAGGGAAGGGACTTCTGACAGTGTAGAGCAAGCTCTAGAACAGATCAACTGGCACTCAGCTTAACATTCGGTCCACTTAGCTCTCAGGAACGGGCTGTATGGACAGCCTAAAGAATCAGAACCCCTTCTTCATGCCAAGGATTTTTATTTAACAAGGAAAAGGGTTATGTTACAGATTATATAAACCTCAGTATTAAACAAGAAAACCTCAGTATTAAACAAGAAAAAGTCTATAACCTCAGCTTTCTTTTTTTTTTTTTTTTAAGATTCTATCTATTTGTTTATTTGAAAGGCAGAGTCACAGAGAGGCAGAGGCAGATGCAAAGAGAGAGAGGTCTTCTATCTGCTGGTTCACTCCCCAGATGGCTGCAATAGCTGGAGCTGAGCCAATCTGAAACCAGGAGCCAGGAGCCTCTCCCGGGTCTCCCACATGGGTGCAGGGACCCAAGGACTTGGGCCATCTTCTACTGCTTTCCCAGGGCACAGCAGAGAGCTGGATCGGAATTGGGGCAGCCGGGACTCGAACCAGCGCCCATACGGGATGCCAGCATTACAGACCAGGGCTTTAACCACAGCGCCAGCCCCGACCTCAACTTTCTTTTGGTGTCCTGTTAGCAAGCACATTTGGACACTGACGAACTAGAAATGGAAGGATCTTTACGAGTTGTGTTGTAGGAGAAAAGGCCATGTGACCAGCATGAGACTCTCAGAGCCCACGGCAAATCAAGATGAACTTGCAGCCCAGCAACAAGGAGGCCGCCCACTTGGTACTGCTTGGGGCTGCTTCCTTCTCAGGGCCCATCACATTTCTCTAGGAAATCACTTTTCCTTGTCTTGGAAATAAAAAGTGCATCTCCCAGATGCTACCGAGGACTGGGGGTCCTGTGTTGAAGTTAACATAGTTCACAACAAATTGATGATCTCGTTTGTTTTTAGTTCTCTCTGGGTTGCAGAGCCCACTTATACTTTAAGTACTTTCTTGAAATGAAACATGACATTGGAGGCTTAGGGAAGTTGGCAAGACAATTTCAAATCACTGTGCATTTTAATGGATTTTGTCAATCTACTGACTCGAGGGAACTCATTAGAGGGAGAGCTTAGACTGAGACTGACCCTAAGAAACCAAGTGGTGATTTATGAGAAAGAAAAGACAGACAGTAGCTTAACAGTCTTCTTCAGTGTGGGTGGAGGTGGGGGTGGGGGTGGGAAATGCAGGGAGAAAGAATGAAAGAAAGAGTGGAAGATTCCCTCAGGGTGCTGTTAAAGAAAATGAAGCTTTGGTGGCTCCGTGGTTAGGGCGCTGCTGGCAATGCCTGTATCCCAAGTCAGCATGCCCGGGTTGGAGCCCTGGCACCACTTCCCGTTCCAGCTCCCTGCCAGGTGCGCTCTGTAAGGCAGCAGGTGATGGCACAAGTGCCTGGGACCCTGCCATCCATGGGAGAGGCTGGGATGGAGCTCCTGGCCGGTCCCTGGCTTTGGCCTGGCCCAGCACTGGCTCTTGCAGTCATTTTGAGAGAGAATCAGTGGGTGAAAGATTCCGTCTCTCTATCTCTTTCTGTCTTCCAAATAATTAAAAAGAAATAAAACTTCAAAAAGGAAGTCTGAAGAAAGAAAATGTTACTATTTTTTAAAATTTATTTTCATCTTATTTGAAAGAGAGAGACAAGCAGAGAGAGATCTTCCATCTGCTGGTGCACTTCCCAGATGCCCCCAGCAGCCGGGAATGGGCCAGGAAAAGAGCCAGGAGCCCAGAACTCAGTCCAGGGCTCCTACACGGGTGGCAGAGCCCCAAGCACTTGAGCTATCTCTGCTGCCTGCCAGTGCACGCGCAGACAGGAAGCTGACGGCAAGCAGAACAGCCAGGATTTGAATCATGCACTCTGATACGGGATGCAGGCATCCTAAGAAGCAACTGAACCGCCGTGCCCCATGTTTGTCCCATAAATGTTTCCATTTTGTTGTATAAGAAGTGCCCAGGGAGAAAGGACTCCCTTTTTGTCTCTTTCTCTAAACAGGGGCTAGCTAAATGATTTGGGGCATCAGGTTACGATTTAGGGTTATTAGTACTAGAATGACATTTCTAAACAATTGCAGAATTAAACAAGAGCTGTGTTTCTTTGCAATTCCATTTATGCAAATCACTGCTTTGAAAATGTATTGTCTTCAAATTGATGTTTTATTAAAAAGGGCTGGCACTGTGGCATAGTGGGTAAAGCCACTGCCTGCGATGCTGGCATCCCAAATGGGCACCAGTTCAAGTCCCAGCTGTTCCATTTCCAATCCAGCTTTCTGCTAATGCACCTGGGAAAGCAGTGGAAGATAGCCCAAGTGTTTGGGACCCTGCACCTACCTTGGAGACCCAGAAGAAGCTCCCAGCTCCTGGCTTCAGTCTAGTCCAGTGCTCGCTCACTCTCTCTCTCTCTCTCTCTCTGCAACTCTGCCTCTCAAATAAATAAAATAAATCTTTTTAAAAAGTTAATAAAATTGACGAATGGGAAGTTATATTTCTGAGCCAAGCTGTTAGAATTTTGGACTGTGAAGCCAGTTATAATGGAGAGACGCTGTCTTGACCTTAACAACAGATTCTTAGCAAAGACATACCCTCAGGAGTCAGCATTCCAAACTATCGCAGCCACCAGCTTGTGAAACCCTTAATGTACAGACGCAAACACAGAGTTTGGTTACAACCTCTCCACTATATAGAAAGTGAGTCAGGCAGCCAGAGAGGGACATGTGGCCCAACAAGATTCTGCTGTTAAGCAAACTCTTCATGGCATGACTCAGTTGTCCATTATCTTGGTCTGTGTTGTATCCCCTGGCGTAGGCCTGGCTCATACAGGGATGTCCAATACCTTTTGCTTCACGTGACTCAAGTGCAGAAAATGCTTCTGCCAAGTCCCTTCTTGAAAGCAGAATGTCCCGAAAACTCAGGCTGAGACTGAAATTGCCGAGACACATTTGTCTGAGCAGATGTGGATTTTTGCAGGTGACATCGTGATTATACATGAGAAAAAGGAAGAAGGATGGTGGTTCGGATCCTTAAATGAGAAAAAGGGCCATTTTCCTGCGGCTTACGTGGAGGAGCTACCGTCAAGTGCTGGGAACATGGCAACGCAGACATGAAACAAGATTCTGAACATGCTGCCTTCCACGCTCTGTAAATTACGTGACGCAAATACAGATAAAATGCTGTTATCTTTACAATTGTGTCTGTTTAAATGGGTGATGGAGCCCTGCCTGCACGTCCCAGCACTTTGCACTTGTGGGTATTTGAGGAGTTGCATAACAGAGGGGTGGGTGGAGGGGGTGAAGAGGCTCTTGGTTCCTGGAATCTTGAATTCTCAGAGACCCTAAAGATGATCAGTACAATGCCCGGTGTCATGGAGAACAAGACCAAGGCCAGGGTGGGTTCAGCCGCTTGCCTGAAGTCACACAGTTATCTGGTGGCACACCAGTGACTAGGGCTTAGCTGTCCTTTTGCTCTGGATATGTCTGGCAACAGCACACAGCAGGCCTTTGATGGGTCAAGCAGGGCCTGAGAGATGAGGAAGCACATACATCAAGTCCAAGAAGCATGGAGACAAACAAACAGGATGCCAGTGAGATGGCCAGGCTGGGCAGCGCTAGAATGAAAGACCAAGTCCGCAGCATGGCAAAAAGTGATCTAGATCCTAGGCAGACGACCTCAGAGCAGCGTGGGGTTCCATCCCGAGCCAGTGACCTTCTGAGGCTTTGGACACACCCTTGGCCCACTGCAAGAACTGCTCTTCGAGTGAGGTCAAATGTGAGCCAGGCGAGCCTGGGTACCCTGAGAACCAACAGCAAGACAGGAAAGGCTTAGGAGCCAGGCAGCGCCTGCGTCATCATGTCGTTTTCGTCCATTTGAAAAACTCACCTGCTAACTCTGAAAAAGAAACTTTGGTCATTTGTGGAAAAACTGCCCTATGCAACTTCCAAGTGAAGGGAACTTTAGACGCTAAGCAGTCTCTAGTCTGAATGGAAAGTTCTAGAAGCCCACCTTCACTATCAAAATGGGATATTTAAGGGGGAAGACTTATGCTGTTTCCGCAAGTTCCCCATAATGAGAAAAGGTTAAGAATGTGAAACAGTAGGCCTCAAAACTCTTTCTAAGAGGATCAATTTAGTATGGAAATGATACCAGCAGCATCTTTCAAAAAAAAAAAAAAAAAAAAAAAAGTCTGCCCGGAAAGCACACACAGCTTTGGATGGGAGGTCATGGTATTGACAGCAACACCCCGGCACATTTACTTTTGTGTTAAAATAGAGTCTGTCCTTTAAAGCTGTGTCCTGGGCATTGCAGGAGTAATTAAAACTCATTCCATTACTCTCCTGCACCATACATGCTTCTTCACATTTGTCAGATTTTATGCATTCAAGAGGAATTTTTCAGACTGTGCCGCTACGGTCCTTATAGCAGAAGATAACTAACATGATAGATACTTATAGATATAGATAGTGGAGCTGAGGAACTCCCGTAAAATTTGTTATGTGAGATATAACTTACAGCCTTGAAGAACAGATCAGGAGTTTTAATGCCACCCCTAATGGGGTATTAATGAAGGCTTTCTGCAGGTAGAAAATTGGCTGAATACTGAGCCATTAGACCATGAGCAGAGAGTTTGAATTTATATTTCCTTTCCCTCTTATTTCCATTAGGCCTTCATAGATAAAAAATTGTGTAGCAATTGACTGCAGCCCATACTGGACCATTCTGAAGAGGGAAAAGGATGATAATGGTTGTTGGACTCAAACTCTTTGCAAGTCATTTTCAAAGAAAGAGATCGCTCTCTCTTCATAAGTCAGCTGTGCTGTGTAGCAACATAAATGGCTTTCCTGTTTTGGAAGGTCACTGCAAATTCTTTTTGCATCTGTCACAAAAAAATTGTTAAGTCCCTAAGCAATACTATGGTCTCAAACCAGACAAAATGGGCTCCCCCCACCAAAGGGCTGGGCTGTGCTGGTCTGGAGTGGCCGGAGCAAAAGAGATGGGAGTCCCCACGCAGCGCACTGACAGCAGCTGCCTTCACTGGGGAAGCCGCGGTGTCCTGGAGGAAACCAGAAGCTCCTGGTGACCCCTAGTCCCCAAACACTGGGGAAAGGGGACTCGGTGGCCCTGGCGTCAGGCTGTCAGGGGTGCACTCTGATGACATCTGCATTCTGAATCGTGACCAAGCCCATAGGAGACGTCCAGTGACTCCAGTCTCAATACCTTCAGGAGATGGATCTGCTGCTTCCCATCCTGCCCTTGTCGCTGCAAAATAGGACTCAAAGCTTCAGAGAGGGAAAACCGCTTGAGTAAAAGAATAAGGTTTTTGAAAGAAAAGCTTACAGGAGCTCGAAAAGATAAAGAAGCACATTCTATGAGACGAGAACAAGTAAATGCGGCCTATCGTGCATATGCGGAGGTTTGCCTTGATAGAGATAACTTGATGAACAAATTGGATAAAATGAATAGACAACTGACAACTCTGAATCCCCCGAGTACTGCATGAACGACTACCATCTAAGGACGCACAGCTCCCCCAGCTAAGAGCAGAAAGGGAAATTCAGCAGGTGACGAGAGATTTAAATCCTCCTTCATCAAACTGGAAGGTGGGAAAGCTGAGCTGTGCTCTGAAGATCCATGGTCAGGGGAAAGAGCTGGGGTTCATAAGGAGAGAGTGTAGCAATCTCAGAACAGAACTACAAAAGGCCAAGCCGAGGGATCCGTCGGAGGAAGACAACCTGACGAACAGCGCTCTCCAGAGTAAGCATTTTAAGTGACCATAGGCAACACGCACACTGGGAACTGGAGAGAAATGTCTAATCTACATCTGCTGACTCACGTACAAGCCGAATTACCAAGAAAACGGAAAACCCCACAGGTAATCAGGAAAGCCTATGCCCTGCACCTGCACTGAAGCGAAGCCCTTGGGAAAGACAGCACAAAACTCCACTTGACGGATTTTACTGCATCGTACAAAACACATGCCCCTCTCTCACCAAATGGCAAAGCTGTCTGTCATACTACATCTTCCCCTTTTCTAGGAGATACAGAGATTTTATCAGAGCCAATCATGGATAAGATAATGAGAGATCCATTCCTAACAATGGCACAAACTTTCAGGAACACAACTCTTACGGCAGAAATTCTCCAGCAGGTAATTCTTGGGTATTTCCAAGCCCTCCTAAATCAAGCGAGACTGCGTTTGGGGAAACTAAAATTCTGCCTTTGCCCAATCTGCCAGCACTGCACTACTTGGATCAACATGATCAAAACTGCCTTTATAAGAATTAATTTTGAAGAGATTCCTGATTGTATCATGAGGATACTGCATCTCTCTCAGTGGCTCCCCAAGAAAGTATTTAACAAACCGAAAGTGGATTTTTACCGAAATTCTGCAGGATTCTTCAGTTATATACACCCGAACACACTGATGATATTATATACTTGATTCTCCAGTGTGAAAGAACACTGTCCCCCAGCTCCATATTCAAAGAATCAGATATGTGCTACTTTACTAATAAATACACAAACTCAAGGTATGTTTCAAAAAGACAAGTCTACCTTTGCTAACAATTGTAAAAGTTTGCCTCTCAAACCACACATCATTTTGCAAAGTGTGTGGAATACCTAAATATCAATTCATGAAAGCAAAAAGCCATTTAATAACAAAAGAAAAAACATGTCATGTATGTTGCTTCAGACTGCATATAGGCTCCAATGGCAATGTGAATAGGTTTTTGTTGACTTATAATGCATAGATATGAAAAATAGTATAATGAAAAAGTAAGTTAAAAATAATATACTAGAGAAAATGAGAATACAGTTGGATCTGACAGACTTGAATATTTTCTTCAGTAGGGCAAGAGTTTTCTAGCTGGACAGATGGGGATGGTAGCCACTAGACTTAGGGCAAAATTCAAGTGCATACTGCAGTGAGGATGAACTATGTGCCCAAGTCTCCTATATAAAATAAAGTAATTTTTAACATGAATGCTTTAAAACTTCTAATTAGGCTCCACTAAGCAGTTTCATATGTCACGAAGTCCTTAGCACCATTAACAACCTGAAATACAGTCAGAGAGGCTGCAGCCAGATTGTCACTGAACACACAGGAGATGACATTTCTATTTTATCTCCTTTCTAGTAGAGCAAAAAGTGGTATATCCATCATTCTCTGAGTAGAAAGAGCTATTAATTTCATTGTGGTGCAATTCAATTACCCCTGATGATTAATACTCACAATGACAAAAGGTATTTTAATCACTTAAAGTGGCTTTTGATTCATGAAAAAAATCATATATTTGGGATAAAGTCAGTTTCACTATGCCGTATTATAATCATTTAACTGATGAACAGTTTGTGCTTAGTTTAATTGTTCCCCCTTCTAAGGCAAAAACCCCTCTTTCCCCAAAGACTTGATGTTCTTAAGGTGTAAAAAGCCTGACTGAAGAGAAGTGCCTTAGAATCCTAACAACATGCCCTGTTGTCCTTTGCGATATCACACAGGAAGAAGGTATAACCCAAGGAACACAGGCTTGGGGGGTGGGGGTGGGGGGGGTATGAGAAGCCGGAACTCAGACTTGGAGAGACGGGGAGAAACAGCACAGAGGAGCCAGGGCCTTTCACAGAGAGCAGGGAGCTATGTGGACAGAGCTGGAGGTAAGAGAGGATGGAGTGAGAGATACAGGGACACTGCCATCCATGGTGCAGGGTCTGGGTCATCTGTCTCTCCACTGAGCGGTGACAGGGACAGGAGTGGGAAAACCAGCACGCTGGAGAATCCTGGTCATGTACACTGATGAGAGATCAACGTGGGGAAACCAAGGGGGAGTGTGGATGCTGGAGCTTAGGGGAATTCTGCCCAGGGGAGACCGACCCGGCTCAGGGGTGAGAGGCACAGGAGCAGGCAGCTTTGCCCTGAGGATGGAAAGCATGGACCTGCACAGAATTAAAGTAACATTTTAATTCCTCAAAGGAACTATGGAATTGGAGAGGCAGACTGAGCTGAATGGAGGAAGTGCTGCTTCTAAAGCGCAGGGGCATGTCAGGGTGCACCTGCAAGTGCCTGGGGCCAGGCCAGCCACGTAGAGGAGGTGGCAAGGGTGCTATCAATCCCAATTTCAGCTGGCTGGCAAACAGTATTCTTCACCCTGGGGCTCAAGGTCATCGTTCACTTAGGTGGTTTGCCAAGTGTGCAGCCTCGACTGGTAGCACTGTCACCAAGAATGTGCTAGAAAATGCAAACTACCCACCCCCACTCCATACTCAGTCAGACCCTGGATGGAAACCCTGCAATTGAGGTTCAAGAAGCACTCGGTGACTCCAGCAATGGTACACTGGATGGCCACTGGCTCCCTGGAGAGCATCCTCAGGGTGCTGGTTAAACTATAGGAGGCCCAGCTGACAAGGAGTGCTGTGGAGAATGCAGAGAAAACCCATACACCCAGGCAGCGGGTTCCTAAAAAGAAACGCGCAGTGCTGGGAGCAGTAAGCTAGGGTCTCATGGACTGCAAACAGCCTGCTGCCAGCTTTAGTAAATGCCGTTTTATAAAACACACACACACACACACACACACACACGCCCTGCTGTTGATCCAGTAAGTTTTTCAAGATGAGCGGTGTTGGAGACGCAGCCGGAGGTCTTTCTCCATTGTGGGGCCCTCCCTGGTTGGGGACCCCTTTTCTTTTCTCCTCCCATTCATGTTCTTCCATAAGAGGAAGAAGGGGCACTCTGGCCTACATCACACACTCTCAGAGAAGACGCTCCCTCCTCTTTCTCAGCCACCTGATAATCTCCTTGGAGAAGGAGAGTCTGGTAGGGACCACACCTGGCTGCCAGACGATGCGAAGCCAACAGCTGTCCCCGCCGCATGCCCTCTCCTGGCCTCTCCTTCCCGGAGCTCCCTGCTTCTCCTCTGCCTCTGTGCCTCTGTTCTGCCGCCGCCACCTGTGCTCAGACGGTGACCAGCGACCAGCGACCAGCGCTGCACAGAGGCTCTGCATTCCCCCAGCCTCTCAGCCTGCAGCCAGATAAAGAGGCAGGTTCTCAGATTTAGAGGACAGGAAAGGAAAAGCTGCCGTTTAGCTACAATCTAAACTCTGCTTGCCTGTGTGATTCATCATCGATACAACCAATACTGTTCCCACTGGACTCGCTGGGTCTAATCTTTCCAACAAGGACACAAATGTAAACACTGCCAGAGGCAGATGGGTAACATTAATAGACGAAACTGGTTAAATGTCACACTTTGGAAAGTGATGGGGATGTGTTGAACAGGAGAGAAAATGCTCCCCCTAAAGGTGTGTTTTAAAAGGAATCTTATAGAATTCTTTTGACAGTTAAGATTCTGTCCTGGCCGGCGCCGCGGCTCACTAGGCTAATCCTCCGCCTGCGGCACCTGCACACTGGGTTCTAGTCCCGGTCTGTGGGGCGCCAGATTCTGTCCCGGTTGCTCCTCTTCCAGGCCAGCTCTCTGCTGTGGCCCGGGAGTGCAGTGGAGGATGGCCCAAGTGCTTGGACCCTGCACCCGCATGGGAGACCAGGAAAAGCACCTGGCTCCCGGCTCCGGGCGTGCACAGCGCACCGGCTGCAACACGCTGGCCGTATTGGCCACTTGGGCGGTAAACCAATGGTAAAAGGAAGACCTTTCTCTCTGTCTCTCTCTCTCTCACTTTCTAACTCTGCCTGTTTAAAAAAAAAAAAAGATTCTGTCCTTTGCATGCTGTGACTATTTAATCACTTTACAAGAAAAATTTTTATTATGATCTTAGAAAGAATGGCAATGAAGTTAAATTCCAAACACTGTTCATCTGAATAAAAGGTAATCATTAACCTAAATAACACCCTTTGGTTTATTTTAGCAAATTTAAGGTAAAGTGCATTTTATGGCACAGAATAATAGGTCTAAAACATCATATTGTAAACTTGCAGGGCATAAGCTTATGATCTCTGCTTTTACATGTTAGCGGGCACTCTCTCCCCTTTATAATGCCTGATAGTGTTTCAATATATCCATCAGAAGACTTGATTAATCAGAACACTTTAACCCCAGTAGATAGGCTGAAGTTTCTAAAATAAACCAAGGAGCGGTATTTATACGCATGATTGAATTTTTTCCACATGAAAAATGCTTTGGGATTTCACTTCATTTCTGTCTTTTTTTCCCTAACATCATAATGAAATTCTTCTTGCAAAATGATTAATTGAATAGTCACTACATATAAAAGTTAGAATTCTAGAATCTAAAAGCCAGGGAGCAGTTTCAGAGGCCAGGTATAACAATCCATTTACCCACTCATGCATTCGCTCATTTATTTATGCACTTACACAGCTAGCTGGTCATTCACCGAACATTTTAGTGTGGAGTTATTTATCAGATAAGAGGTGAAGTGAAAAAGATTCAAAAAATAAATAAACTAAGCCCTACTCTCAAAGACCTCACAATATGGTGGGGGAAAAATAAAAACAAAGCATTACATAAAATATGAAATTATTAACATGTACAAAGTCACTGTTTGGTATGATTTTTTTCCATTTTTAAAAAGATTTATTGAGGCATAGTTTATACACAATAAAATTTACTCATTTCAAGTATAACTTGTTGAGTTTGATAAACGCATAGTATAAATCTAAAAAATAAACAAATCAGAGAACAATAGAGATGAGAATGAGACGGGGAGGGGGAGGGAGGGAGAGTCCAAAGAACAATCCTTATTTGGGAATAGCACAGCATTGCAATGGGAGTGCATACCCTGAGACTAATAGACTACGGGTCTCTTCAAAGAGCTGGAGACAAGAGGAAGCTGTCACACGTGAACATGAGGAAGATCCCATCAGATACTTTGCAACGAGAGTCTTAGGCCCCAATGATCAATAACCGGGGTGATGTTAGTGCAAGGTTCTGGGTAGATGTCCTTGTAGAAGTACTTTTTGTATAGAGTTGTGCTGGCCTCTGAGGGATGTAGTACTGACAGAATTCTGTGACAGTTACTATCTGGCAACCATGCATAAGAACCTTTCTTCATAACCTCCTGGTTTTATTAAGTTTTTGTTACGGTTGACACAAGCAACTCTATCTTGATTCTGACAACTTCCACATTCCTTTCACAGTAGAAGTCTTGTAACGACCACCTCCATCGGGTATTCAAACACTTCTGGGGGGCGGGTTCAGCCTAGGAGCTAAGATGCCAGTTGAGACACTCGCATCCCAGAGTTCCTGGGTTCCATTCCTGGCTCAGGCAGCGCTAGCTTCCTGCTAACGCAAACCTGGGAAGCAGTGGTGACGGCCAAGTAATTGGGTTTCTGCCACCCACATGGGAGACGTGGATGACATGCTCAGCTCCCAGATTTGATCTGGCCCAGCTGGCGCAGATATTTGTAGAGCAAACCAGCGGATGGGAGTTTGTTCTCTCTCTCTCCCTCTCAAGTAAATTACTTACTTTAAAAAAAAAAAAAAAAAAAAAAAAAAAACAACTTCCAGCACACTAAAGCTCTCTCCTATCCCTACCCCTTTCTAGTCAATCCCTAGAAACTTCAGACAACAACCAATCTGCTTTCTGGAATACTGTTTATTCTAGAATTCTGTACAAATGGAGTCATACAAAATCATTCATTTAGCATGACGATTTTGCGTTTCACCCAGGTTTCTGTGTATATTAGCTCTTTCTTATTTGTTGCTCAGTAGTATTTCAATATGTGTACTTACACTTCAGTTGATGAACTTTTGGGTTGCTCCTATTTGTGTGTTATGAACATTTAAGTACAGTCTTTTTGTGGATACCCCTTCATTTCTCTTACGTGCACACCTAGGAGTGAAGTGGAAATGTATACTTATTTATTTTTTAAACATGTCCAAACTTACAAAGCTGGCTGCACCATTTTGCATCCCCACCAGGAGAGTTCAGCAGCTCCATGTCCTCGTCTGTCCCCCGTATTACCTGTCTCCTCAGTTCTGGCCGTTCTGGTGGGTGTGCACCAGCGTTTCATGGTGCTTCTATTTGGTGTTTCCCTTGGAATTAGGAGGTTGAGTCAGCCACATTATTGACTGTGCGTTCACTGCCCTCACTCCGTGCAACAGCAATTTTTCATAAGGAAACACTCCTTGCGTTGTCGCTTGCCTTCAGAATGGTTGCTGCTTGCCCCGAAATGGTTTTTCCAGTTTCATATTCATTTCCTGAGGGGAGACAGTAGCCCAGCCTCCTCACACCACCATGACCAGAGTCTTGGGCCTGGGCTGTAGATGTGGATGTATGTACTGTGGAGAGAGGTCAGGAAATGGAACAGCTGCTTAGATACCAGGCTGAAAAATAAGAGTTCTGGTCCTTAAAGAACCCTCCATCACAAACACAAACACAGTGGTGAATGCTGTAACAGGGGTGCTCCATAACCAAGGCCATGAGGACACTTCAGGAGGCTGTTAATGAGAATTGAGGAGGTCTGGGGAAGAATGGGCCGAGTAGGAGCTGGGCAGACGAGAAGGGTGCAGGGACTGCTACAGGCAGATGAGAATAAAAAGCACTTCATCTAACCACTGCATTACACACCAGCCCACAAAGTCAGTCCCTGGAAGTTATCTGACCACAACACAAATAGAAGTCATTAAGGAAAACATAACTGGGGGGAAAAAAACCTACACATTTGGAGAACACATTTGTGAACCTGCCTGTACATGTAAGAGTGCATTCATATGTACATGAACACACACACACCTTAACAATTCATGGTCAAAGGAGAAACCTTGATGGAAATTAGAAAATGCTAGAGGGGCCAGCGCTGTGGTGTAGCAGGTAAAACTGCCACCTGCAGTGCCAGCAGCCCATATGGGTGCCAGTTCAAGATTTGACTGCTCCACTTCCCATCCAGCTCTCTGCTGTGGCCTGGGAAAGCAGTAGAGGATGGCCCAAGTTCTTGGGTCCCTGCACCCATGTGGGAGACCCAGAAGAAGCTCCTGGCTCCATGCTTTGGATCGGCTCAGCTTTGGCCATTGTAGACATTTGGGGAGTGAACCAGTGGATGGAAGACCCACCCCCCTTCTCTCTCTGCCTCTGCCTCTCTGTAGCACTGCCTTTCAAATAAATAAATACATCTTTTTTTAAAAAAAAAAAACCTGCTGTTTTTATAAAATAGCTAAAATTACTGCCATAAAGAAAGGAGAAAGGCTAAAATGAATAAATCAAGCATCCTAATCAGGAATTTATCAACATAATAGCAAAATCAACCTAAAGAAAGTAACGGACTTGAAAAGTAGAAATTAATGACACACAAAACAAAACAGAAGATGAACAAGGCTATCCATTAGCTCTTGGGAAAGCTTAATAAATATCAGCAAACCTTGAGAGACATTAAGAGAAAAGGACATAAATAGTATTTATAAGAAAAAGGTAGAACACTATATAGATGCTGCAAATATTCAAAAGATAAAATTAGATAATCAACAATTTATTTAATTAATTTCAAAGCAAGCAAAAATACAAGTTTCTTGGAAAATATGCATTATTAAAACTGTATCAGTAAAAACAGATTTACTGAATGATTTAGTAACCACTAAGGAAACCTTTAATTTTTTTTATTTTTAATAATTTCTTTGAAAGATAGAGAAACAGAGTAAAAGGGACACAGAGAGATCTTCCATCAGCTGGTTCATTCTCCAGACTCTCACAAACTCTCACAGGCTAGGTTGCAGCCAGGAGCTGGGAAGTCAATCCAGGTCTCCTCTGTGGGGGTCAGGACTTAAGTCCTGGAGCTACCACTTGCTGCCTCCAAGGGCGCACATTAGCAGACACTGGAACTGGAAGTGGAGCTGGGACTCGAACCCTGAACCCTGGCACTCTAATACAGGATGTGGGTGGGTATCTCAAATAGCACTTAACATCTGTACCAACATCTGCCACCATTTAAAAAAAATTGTATTGAGTAGTTAAAAAAAAAACTTCCCACACACACACACACACAAAAAAAAAAACACAAGGCTCACACAAAAACAGGCAATCTTACAAACTTTTTCAGGAAGTAGGAAAAAACAAAAGGAACATATTTCAACTATTTTCAAAGATCTGGGACCTTACATTACCTTGATGTCAAAACCAGATAAAGTTAATATCCAAAGGAAAATCTTATTCATGGGAAAAGGAGCAAAAGTTCAAAACAAAATATCCACAAACTGAAGCCAACACCATATTAAAAAAAAAAAAAAAAAGATTGACCATCATGGATAAGTTGTAAATCTGATTCAATTTTTAAAGCCTATGAATATAAATCACCACGTTAATGGGTTGCTATGGCTTCGATGTTTGTCCCTAAAACTCAATAGTTGAGTTCTCAAAGGCTTATGTTAATGGTACTAAGAGAGTAGAAACTGAGTCCAAGTATGGTGTTGGGACACGGGGCCTTTGGGCAGTGACTGAGTTGGACTGGGTTGTTAGGATGGAGCTCCCATGATGAAACCCTGATATCTTTAGAAGGAAAGAAACATAGACAGACATGCACCCTCCCTGTCTCTTGGAAGAAAGATCCAGACAAAGCACTGCAAAAGACCTGAAGGTGCTGCTTGGCTGCTTTTAGCTGCATACGGTAGGATTCTGGAACCATGAATAATCAAAAGGAAAGAGAATGGAAGTGCTTGGAAAAATCCCAGCCTGGCCAGAAGGAGCCAAGAAGTGTGTTCAGGACAGGAGGATGTGGTGGAGGAACCCCTTGCTAAAGGGACCAGCACAGATGAAAATGAGCCCTTGCTTATCAGCAAAACAATGGGTGGAAGGCCTCAAGGGCATCTCAGAAATCTCTTTTTTTAAATGTTTATTTTTTTTTATGTTCATCTACTTGAAAAGCAGAGCAAGATGGAGAGGGAGGGAGGGGAAGAGGGAGAGAGTGGAAGAGGTAGAAGGGGAGGGGGAGGGGGAGAGGAAGGGAGAGGAGAGAGGTGGGGAGAGGGAAGGGGAGGGAGGGGGAGAGGGGGAGGGAGATCTCACCCATTGGTTCACCCTCCAAATGCCTGCGATCCAGGTCTCCCACACGGGTGGCAGGGACCCAAGTACCTGAGCCATCATTGCACTTGAACTTCTGAGCAGTGCCAGAATGTTAAGACTTTAGGGCCCTTGGGGATGGAAAAACGCATCTTGGGGGTCAAGGTCAGAATGCTCTCGTTTGGATATTGGATTGGGCAGCCCCCAACACTCCATGGGTTAAAGGCCTGGTCCCCAGTGGGATATATTGGGAAGAGGCAGAACCTTTAGGAAGTAGGGCCCCGCAGGAGGTTCTTAGGGCACTGGGGACTGCCCTCAGAAAGGAATTCTCCTGGAGGCTGGCACAAAAGCCCTATTTCTGACCAGTCTCTTCTTCCTGGCTCATCATGGGCTCATTTCCATGCACTGCTCCACCATCTGCCATGGAGCTTTTGCCAAAGCCTGCATCATGTCATTTGCCTTTCAGCCTCCAAAACTGAGCTAAATAAATGTCTCTCCCCTTCACAACTAGTATGCCTCAGGTATTTCATTGTAGTAAGGAGAAGATTCATAAAGATAAAAATCTATTATAGGTTCAGGAAAATACGATACAATAAACATTCATGATAATTACTTTTAATTAACTGGTAATAGAAGAAAATGCCCTTAGTCTGATCAACAAAAAAGAAAATGGCAAGTCTGGGAAACCACAGATGGTAGAGTTTGGCTGGATGCAAAAGCTGACACCACCCCCTAAAAGTTAAATGACTTGTGTGAGGTTATATAAAATGAAAAGTGGATCACATCCTAACTCTCAACTTCTTCCATAATATTGTTTTGGAAAATAGAGCTTTTTGCAAAACAAGTCAGACTATTCAAGATTAACCACTATACTGATTACATTTATTTGAATCTCAAATATTGCCTCTTTCCAAAATTCTCATAAACATCTAGTCAAACAACTTCTTCCTTGAAGTTCTTCCATTTGCTGGACTTTTCATTTTCTATTAGCTTATCACTGAGTCAAGACTTGCCAGTAGAACTATCTTTACTCTCTAAAATGGGCCAAATATCTCTGCAACGTGCTAGCAGATGTTATTGAACAAGCCAGCTCTTCTTGAAGTGTGTAACCCTGATTTCTCATTATATCATTTTCTATTGAATTTGGATAAAGTGTTCAATATTAATAAATATTTATTAAGTTTCTACTATATAATAGACATTTGGCTAGGTGACAGTTAAGTAGGTAATTTGCTGCTATGATACACAAATTGAAACATAACTAATTATCTCTGCACAGGAATCCTCTGAACTGGAAAAGAAGCAACACTTTCTAATACTCATTAGTTTGGAAATTGAAACTTTGAATCATTAGAACTCGTTAGCAGATTTTATGCTGATTCATTTTTTAAAACTTAAAATAGTGATTGAGTTTAATTTCTGAGATCTTGTTTTTCCATTTTATTACCAAATGTAATTAGTTGACTTCATTTGGATCCCATTTCCATGTTTTACTGCTTACACATATTTTTCCCATTTAAGAAAATCTTTTACCTCTGCATCTTTCATTATTTCATTGTTACAACAACTATATTAAATACAATGCATAAAGAGAGCAAGTTTAATAAGATAGCTGGGTTTTCCCTTCATGTGTATTATCAATTATTCAAAGTGCAATTTTCATAAGGTGTCAACTTTAAAATAAATACAAGCTAATTTATTATCTATGTCAGCATATTCGTCAGATGGTACATGTAATGCTTCAAAAATTAAGGCCTTTATATTTGATTGAACAAATGACAACTTAGGCACGAGTCAATAGTCCTCCCGTCTACCATTCCCACAAAGACCTGTGTGTCTGTCCGTAGAGAATGTTCTTAATGGGTTCTATACACCAGGTACTCTGCTGTTTCTCTGAGATCTGCAGTTGCTTTGGCATTTTAATGAGACTATTTCCTAAGGATCTTGATAAAACATATTCTGCTTTCAACATGGTTTGCTCCCCACCCCCCCCAATCAGTACATTTCTATAGAATCTCTGGAAAGACCTGTCTTGGCCTATTTGCCTGGCAATACAGCATAGAAAGGCAATAAAGTATAGTCCAGGTGAAGCTCCTGGATTCAGGTGTTGTCATCTGTGTTTGAATCCCAGCTCTACCACTTAGGGGGATGTGACCTGAAGTTACTGAAACTCTACTTTACATCTCTTACTTGTAGGACAAAGTTACCAATAGTACATACTTCACAAGCTGTTAAGTAGATACAAGTTAAGGGCTTAGAAAAGTATCAAGCATACAGAAAGGTGCTAAAATGCTAAAAAAAAAAAAAAAAAAAAAAAAAGGATTAGCTATTTGTTCTAAGCTGGTATCACATTGGACCAACAAGAGTTATTATTGTTGGGTGTAATAATCCTTTTATTGGTTTGACATTTCAAAGGGATTATTTCTCCTAAAAGGATTATGCGTACCAGAGAATGGGGAAGGTCTTTGCTGACTTCTACTATATCCCTCAAGTTATTTAGAATAAGTTTGGGTTTCATTCTGGAATCTTCTTTGTTGCACTTGGTTATATTTATTAAGATTATCTCTAGGTTTTTGAAAGATGTTAAATAATTTGCCCATAGTTTTTATTGTTCTGAACTTTTGCATTAAAGGAAATGGGTTCCTAAATCTTCACCTATCTGAAGTTTCCATAACTTTGCCAATCATACTGGTACCAGTATTGAGAGTTAATAAGATAGATCTTTCAATTTGTAGAAATTCCATAGTTAATATTTTTAGGTTTTTTTAACATTTAAATTTATTTGAAGGGCAGAGAGAGATATTTCATCCAATGATTCATTCCTCAAGTGTCCAAGATGTCCCAAAGTCAGGAGCAGGGAACTCAAAGTCTCCCACATGAGTGGCAGGAATAAAAGTATGTGAACCATCACCCTACAGTCTCCCAGGGTGTATATTAGCAAGAAGCTAAAAAGGGAAGTGGAGCCAGGACTCAAATCAATGTGGTGTCTTAATCACGGTACCAAAAACCCACTTTAATTACAGAATTTTTATCTTCCTGTATTGCAGGTACATCAGAACTCAACAATTCCACAGTGTTATGAACAAACATAAAGATAGTTTTATGGGCTATATCTGAAACTCCTTTAAGTCTAACTCTGTCCAAAAAAAGAGAATTTGAGTTCTTAGTTTTTAAGGAACATTACAGATTGGATGTCTGATTCTCCAGCTATGAGTAACCTATCTCCAGAGGTTATTCTCAGTTCTCTCTATTCTCATTGGCTATCCTGATTTTTGACTTAGCTAGTGATCTGAATTTAAAGGAAGAATTTCTCTCTAAGCTCTTCCTTCACAAAAAAGATGAAGTGGCTCCTTCATTCCATAACTTATTGAGCTAATATATACCTGAGTTTCACTGAAGAATGTCTACCTTAGTTTTCCGCAAGTCACTTTACTGAAATTTCTGAACTTTCAAAGTAGAATTTAAACTTGGAATATCTATGTTAGCTCTAGTTATTGTTGTAAAATTGGTCTGGACTACATTCCATATAAGCTAGTATCATCCTATGGGTTATCAAAGTTATCGGTGCCCTCTGGATGGGGGTGACATGGCTTTAAGTTACCTTAGAGGGATCCATTTATTTTTTAAAACACATTTCTAGTGAGCTTTTTTCCTTTCATTTTAACATTATCTACAGAACTGCTTTTAACAGGAGGCTTAGAATTTCCTTCTTGTTGGATCTTTTAAATATAGGTATTATTTTTCCAGGATGAGTTATTGGTCTTATAGTATATCCTTAAGTTTCTTTTTAATTTTTTAATTGCAAATCATTTTCATTTTACTTGAAAGGTAGAGAGATAGATGAGGAAAGAGATTTTCATCCACTAGTTCACTCCTTAAGTACAACTGCCAGAGTTGGGCCAGGCCAAAGCTGGGAGCCCAGAACTGTTTGGGTCCCCCAGGTGGGTGGCAGGTAGCCAAGTAACTGGGCCACCATCTTCTGCCTCCCAAGGTAGGCATTAGCAAGAAGCTGGAATCAGAAGTGGAGCATGGATTCAAAGTAGGCACTCTGGTATGGGATGTGGGTGTCCCAAGTGACTTCTTAACTGCTGTGCCAAATGCCACCCGAGTTCCTTTTGCAATAGCTTCTCCAAGTATCTGCTGAAGGGAAACCTCTGGGGTAGGGAGGGGCCTTTAAATATGGTTCCATAATTGAAGAATACTTAAGAGAAAACTTCAAATCAGAGGTTCAGCAACAGGAAGCAAAAATGTGATTACCACTTATAATTTAAGTAAACAAGAAAGAAGAGCTTTCATAATTGCCACTAGTGTTTATGTCTTGGCTTGTCTTTGATAACTTCTGCTAAAATTCCCAATCTTATTCTATCAGAAATTCTCCTAAATCCATCACTGTTAGGTTTATTCCTTCTCTGATCAACTTCCTTCTTCTCCTGGTAATGATCCCCTCAGTAGGGGCCCTGTTCCCCATCACCAGGGAGGTCAATGGCTGAGATAAGATGACCTAGGGAAAAATGTAAGACCACCCAGAGAAATGGCTTCCACCTGCAATTGATTCAGCATCCAAAACAAAACTACTGTGGACAGGGAGATGCTGGATCCCATTAACAAAAGGAACAAAGGAATCAAGCCCCTAACACCTGGGCCCTTAGAGGTCATCCAAATGATTTTCCAGAAACACTGGGTTTTGTGTGTTAATTTCATAACCTGTGACTTCACTGCATTTGTTTATCCATTCTAACAGCTTTTTGATGGCATGGTTAGGTTTCTCTATATACAAAGTCACGTCATCTGCAAATATGGGTATTTTGGTTTCCTCTTCCAATTTTGATGTCCTTTATCCCTTTCTCTAACTGCTCTTGCTAATGCTTCCAGTATTATATTGAATAAGAGGGGTGAAGGTGGACATCCTTGTTGTTTCAGATCAGACCAGTGAGTATATCAGGTGTTGTCATACATAGCCTTTGTAATTTTGAGGTATGTTTCTTCTATATCTGATCTGTTTTTTATCCTGAAAGGATGCTGCATCTTATCAAATGCTCTCTGCATTTACTGAGATAATCATATGATTTCTATTAATCCTGTTTATGTTGTACCACCCTTACATCACAGGGATAAAACTCATTTGTATGATCTTTGTGATGTAGTGTTGGATTCAGTTTAATATTTTTGTTGAGTTTTTGCATCTATGTTCAGCAAGGATACTGGCTATCCAAATCCTAAGATTCCAGGGAAGGGGAATCATGATTAAAGTCTATGCTATTGCACATGTAAATTTCTTTTAACAATGGGACAGCTTCTCAGAATAACTCAGAGAAAATACTCCAAAAAAGTAATTTGGGAGTGGCATAGCCTATTAGTCATAATTTGGGGTGGTGTCATGAGCCCCAACATCTTCAATCCTCATTCCTTTTTTAAAAGACTTGTTTGAAAGGCAGGGCGAGAGAGAATCTTCCATTTGCTGGTTCACTCCTCAAATGGCCACAATAGCCAGACCTGACCAGGCTGAAGCCAGAACCAAGTAGACAGTCACTTAAAAGATTTCCTGAGGAAGCTGGAGGAGTTCTAGGAATTTACTGCAGACTCAGCACTAGATTTTGAAAACAGGACTTTCAAGTCAGCTAAAAAGCTCCCAAGGGAGGAAGAGGAGCCAAGAGAGAATAGAGCAATTTTGATCATTTTCAAATATCTCATTATCAGGTTCCAGCTGGAACAAACAGTAATTATTCCTGTAATACCAATTTTTTTTAAAGCAAAAGTTACTTACCAAGTGATTCAGAACCAAGACCAATAGGCTTTTATGGTCTAATGAGGATGCACCACAATATCTCCAAAGAAGTATAAAGATGCAATGCCCTCAGGTGCACCATCCCCAAAGACAGTCAAAATACACTCAAACAACCCTGGAACACTGGCATCCTAATCATATTTGACTGACCATCTGATACAAGCTGACACTTGCACCCTCAGCTGGCAGAGACCAGAGAGAACATTCTCATTGGTCCCAGAGCTCAAGTCTTTGAACTTAGAACAAGATGAAAGGAGAATCTCATCTGTTTTTGTCAGTGGCCCAAAGTAAAGTCTGTCTATACAGATGCTAGTCTGGTTAGAACTGTAAATTTACTAGTCTGTGAAGTTCAAGTGATATACTTCCCATTAAGTCTCAAGTTGTCAATTCTGTAACTAGTTCAATGAAACTGACACAGATACATTAAAATACATGGGAAATCATAATCTAGAGCTTACATATCCTTTATTATTAAAAATGAACACTGCCCTGTAAATAGAAACTGGGACAATATAGTAGTTTTTACATCTATAAGCCACAATATACAAAGAAGTGACATTCATGACCTGTTCAACAATTATTTTTGGTGGAAAGGAACAAAACACAAGGTATTTTACAATTTGGACAATATGTTGTTGGTTTCCTGTGATGTTTTTTCTCTTATTTGAAAGGCAGGGTGGGTGAGAGTGAGAGTGAGAGTGAGAGTGAGAGAGTGAGAGAGAGAGATCTGAGATCGAGGTTGAGATCTTCTATCTGCTGCTTCACTCGCCAAATGGCTGCAACGGCCGGAGCTGTGCTGATCCGAAGCCAGGAGCCAGGACCTTCTTCCAAGTCTCCTACATAGGTGCACAGGCCAAGTGTTTGGGCCATCTTCCACTGCTTTTCCAGGTGCATCAGCAAGAAGCCAGATGAGAAGTGGAGCAGCCAGAATGCAAACTGGTACTGATATGGGATGTCAGTGCCGTAGGCAAGTGGTTTTACCCACTATGCCACAGCATTGGCCTCAACATGACTTGCTTTGATATCATCGTTCTTGCTACTTGAGAATAATATGGTTTCTCATGTAACATCTGATATCATCTTGGATAACAGTAGTTCTGGGAATATTGAGTTTTCTTTCTCATTGCATCATTTTAGGTATGCTGAGCAGACAGTTCTTGAAATCCAACAAGTTTATGAGATCTTCGTTCAAGTTTGTCAATAATCCACATACTTATAATACACGCATCAATTATCTGAGTGAGCAAAAGCCAATTCCATTTTCTACTTCTAATAGTGTGGAATATTTGATTGTTTTTTCATCAATGTTGTCTGTTTCAGAGTACACTTGTTTAGTGTGTTTTCCCTCATGGTGTGCCTTGGAATCCAGTATTTTGAAGAAATACCACAAGTCATAACCAGTGAGCACACTATTGTAAAAAAAACAGTTTGATCATGGATTTTCTACCACTTTTCAACCAATACCCTCAAGTGGAGACAGCGGAGTCCGTCAGACTGCCGTGTACTACACTACACATAACTCTGCAGTACACACTGCCACGCTGTTTGCAGGACGGCTATTTTCAAACACGGATAACGTGAGACACATTATCTCCTTGATACTTCCACGAATGCATCTCATACTACATATCAGTTATGTACACATTTCTTTTGTTCAGTTGAAATTTAGCAAAATTAACTTGTAGTAAAGTTCATGCCATTACCATAATGAATTAAAAAATATTTCCAAATGTTCTAATCAACATCAGTTACTTTTCCCAAAAGAACAGAACTCTAAAAAAAATTTATTTCAAAACTATCCTAAGTGGTATATTTATTGCTCAATTTAAGTTTTTATAGGTATCCTATATTTAGGATGACAAGACAAATGGGTTGACAAATGACACAAAAGACATAGGAAAAAAAAAGACCACCTCTAAAAGACTAAAAATCAATAATCAACATGTACCCAAACCAAATCCACAAGAGTCAGAAGTTCAATTTTCTACAATTGTTTTTCTTCTGCCAGTCTCAATGGAAAGGAAAAGAACAAAGCAAAGTCCTAACCTTCTCATTCCCAGGGATTATACTACACTACACAGGGAAATCTGGGAAAGATGACTTTGGTAAGAATTCTTTCTCTTCTGGCTTCTGCCAGTTCTCCCAGAATCCCATTTCTCTGGATCAGGAGTGCCTGGAATGTCCCAGAAATTCCTGCCTGAACTGCAAAAAACTATCGGGGGATAAATAATTTCCTCTCAACCCTGACAAGTTCATAGTTGTAACAGACTCCTGTAATGAAAAGATTAACAAGAGCAGAAGTAGCCAGTTTGTCAGCATGTGTACTGCACACCATATAAGAAACTTCAATGAAAGGTAATTCAAAGCAGGGGCTTGGGACTATGGCTTATAGTGTATCTTCAATGCAGAACAATATGTTGTTGGGGAAATGACAACACAAAAGAAGGCAGTCTTAGGCTTCCAGAAGGAGGAAAGGTGAAGAAGGGACATATATAAGTAAATTAACTGCTATGGCCTGGGAAAGCAGTAGAAGATGGCCCTAGTCTTTGGGCCCCTGCACCCACATGGGAGACCCAGAAGAAGCTCCTGGCTCCTGGCTTCGGATCGGCGCAGCTCCAGCTGTTGCGGCCATTTGGGGAGTGAACCAGTGGATGGAAGACCTCTCTGTCTTTCCCTCTCACTCTGTGTAACTCTGACTTAAAAATAAATAAATCTTAAAAAAAAAAAAAAAAAAAAAAGGAAGTAAACTAAGGGAGTAACGTTTGCCTGCAGTGTCCATTGGGGGCCATATCTGAGCTGGTGAGAATTATTTCCATTGAAAGAGAGGTGTGGGGAGAGGGAGACACCTTTATAAATTTATGTCCTGCTTTTAGGCAAACCAGGGGAAGACAGAAAGCTTTTCTGAGCTTCCTCTTATCATCGTTTCAAAGATATTTATGCCAAAGTGGCATATTCTAGAGTGATATATTTTGCTTTCCTCTATACCACACAAAAATATTACAAAAATCTCAAAATATGTACAGACAATAGATGAGAATTATTTTTAAAAAGATATACATGACAGAAAAAACAAACTTGTTTTAATATACTATTTACATATTAAGTATAAACCATCGCAGTAAAAGCTTTCCGAACATTGGCAAGAAAAGCCGAAAAATTGTTGGTCTTCCTCACATTCTCCTGAAATTCCGCAAGGCACTCGAGATGAGGAGCACTATCTGACACTAGAAGAGAAACAAATGCAAACGATTTGAATGAGGTTCTTTTCTGTATGGGACAGAAGTATTTCCAATTTAGATGAGCTCATCAGATTTCAGTATCGACTCAGAATTTTATTGGAGTGTTTTGAGAATAAAATTAGACCCTTCATTTTTATATCCTAACTATCTTTTGGACCTCTCCTGTAAAACTCAAAATAGTCCTATCTTGAATATTACACTTTGCTTTACATTTAAACAAATGGCACTCAGGGGATGGAAGAAGTGAATGATGCAGAATGCCGTTCCCCATCACCTTCAATCTACACATTTAAACTATTTAAGCTGCTTCAATACCTGCTAAGTCATGTTTTTCAGCAAAACTTCAGCCTCACTGACTTCTAGTTGCTGCCCAATGGATTAAAAAAAGAACATCTTTCAATGCCAATTCTTAATAACTTCCAATTATGGAAAAACATATCTGAAGCTTTTACACATGAAATGGAGCTCATTAAAAACGTAGTGGTGATAAGGGCCCGGCACGTGGCACAGAAGGTCAAACCACCACCTGTGACACAGGTATGGCATATGGACACCAATGGAGGAGACCCAGATGAAGCTCCTGGCTTTGACCTAGCTCAGCCCTGACCATTGCAGCCATTTGGAGAGATAGCACATGAAAGATCTTTGTGCCTGCCTCTCTGTAACTCTGCTTTTCAAATAAAGAAGTCTTAAACAACAACAAAAGTGGTGGTGGGGCAGGCATTTGACCTGATGGTTAAGAAGCTGACTGAAGGCCGGAGCCAGGGCTCACTAGGCTAATTCTCCGCCTTGTGGCGCCGGCACACCAGGTTCTAGTCCTGGTCGGGGCACTGGATTCTGTCCTGGTTGCCCCTCTTCCAGGCCAGCTCTCTGCTGTGGCCAGGGAGTGCAGTGGAGGATGGCCCAAGTGCTTGGGCCCTGCACCCCATGGGAGACCAGGAGAAGCACCTGGCTCCTGCCATTGGATCAGCGCGGTGCGCCGGCCGCAGCCCGCCAGCCGCGGCGGCCATTGGAGGGTGAACCAACGGCAAAGGAAGACCTTTCTCTCTGTCCCTCTCTCTCACTGTCCACTCTGCCTGTCAAAAAAAAAAAAAAAAAGAAAGAAAGAAAGAAAGAAGCTGACTGGCGCACCTGCAACCCATCTGGGCATGCCTGTGTTGGAGTCACTGCTCTGCTCCCGATTCTAGCTTCTTGCTAATGTGCACTCTGAGAGGCAGCAAGTATAGTGGCATTCCAAGTAGTTGGCATCCAAGTAGTTAGGTCCCTGCCACCCATGTGGGAGATCTGGATTGACTTCCCACCTGCCTGCTTCAGTGTGGCTCAGCCCCAGCTGTTGCTGGCATTTGGGGAATGTACCAGATGTGAGCTCCCCTTGTCTTTCTCTCTCTGTGCCTATCAATTTTAAATAAAGGAAGAAAGACATCTCTTTTTTAAAAAAAAACATGACTGCTATTCCAACAGTGCTATTCACAGAACTTATTAATCAAATGAGAAAATTAGAGAAAGCTATAAATTAGAAAGGTAGGTAGGTAGGTTTCCTAGATTGATATTTAGAAAATCTAGCACTCACAGAAAAAACTAAGCACTTGTATATGAATTTATTCCCAAAATGTAAATTCTGTAAGAACAGGATCCGAGTCAATAGGACACAAGCCAGCAATTGATCTGAGAATCTGTCAAGCTATAAATGTTTAAGATGAAAGCACAGGTGTTAATGACCCGAAAACCATTTTAGCGAATTCCCATAAAGATTACAAGTACAAGGAAATTAGAAGAATAAAACTAAACTATACCATCAATGTGTGGCATTTTCAAGATGTGAAAGTTTTTAATTATTCTGAGAAAAATTATAATATTCTGATGTTGTTGCATTTGATTTTTAAATCATCTACACAGGTAAGTTACAATATTCACATTTAGGGGGCTACAGCCTTTACAAAAGCTTTAGTTTTCACTTTAAATATTTTTTTATTTATTTAATCACTCATTCTGAGGGGGAAAGTGACAGAGAGCTTTCATTGTCTGGTTCCTTTCCCAACTTCCTACACTGGCTGGTTCTGGGCAAGCCAAAGTCAGAAGCCATGACCTCAATCCGGGTCTCCTACATGGCTGGCAGGAATTTACCCCAACTACTAGCACTGCCTCCCAGGCTCTGTATTAGCATGAAGTTGGGGTCAGAAGCCTGGGTTGGGTATCAAACCCAGCATTGATATGAGATGAAGTGTCTTTTTGGTTTTAAATGAAAACACCTGTTCGTTTATTAAGCACCCACAGAGTGCCAGGCACTGTACAAAACACTGAAACATTTTCATGCTTTAAGAATGAAATTGGGGGTCAGCACTGTTGCGCAATGGGTTAACACCCTGGACTGCAGCACAGGCACCCTATATAGGCACTGGTTCGAGTTCCGGCTGCTCCACTTCCAATTCAGCTCTCTGTTGTGGCCTGGGAAAGCTCTGGAGGATGGCCCAAGTCCTTGGGCCCCTGTATCTGCGTGGGAGACCTGGAAAAAGCTCCTGGATCCTGGTTTCAGATCAGCTCAGCTCTGGCCATTGCAGTCATCTGGGGAATGGACCAGCGGACGGAAGACCTCACTCTCTGGCTCTACCTCTCCCTGTAACTCTGCCTTTCAAATAAATAGAATAAATCTTGAAACAAACAAACAAAAAGAATGAAATTGACTGTTCTTTTACATGAGGTTGACATCTTAGTTCCAATGTCACAAAAATTACCATACCTTCAAGCCTTGCTCAAGAAACAAGTTTTGATTCCATAAAGGTAGAGCACGTGGGGGCCAGCACTGTGGCTTAGTGAGTTAAGCTGCCACCTGTGACACTGGCATCCCATATGGGCACCAGTTTGAATCCACTTCCGATCCAACATTAGCTCCCCGCTAATAGTCTACTAAAGCAGTGGAAGATGGTCCAAGTGTTTGGGTCCTTGCACTCACGTGAGAGATCTGGAAGACCCTCCTGGCTCCTGGCTTCAGCCTGGCCCAGCCCCAGGCATTGCAGCCATTTGGGAAGTGAACCAGAGAAAGATCTTCATATTTCCTTTTCTCTGACTTTAAAATAAGTAAATAAATCTAGGCCAACGCCTCGGCTCACTAGGCTAATCCTCCACCTGCAGCGCCAGCACCCCAGGTTCTAGTCCCGGTTGGGGTGCTAGATTCTGTCCCGGTTGCTCCACTTCCAGTCCAGCTTTCTGCTGTGGCCCGGGAGGACAGTGGAGAATGGCCCAAGTCCTTGGGTCCTGCACCCGCATGGGAGACCAGGAGGAAGTGCCTGGCTCCTGGCTTCGGATCGGCACAGCGCGCAGGCCATGGTGACCATTTAGGGGGTGAACCAACAGAAGGAAGACCTTTCTCTGTCTCCCTCTCTAACTGCCTGTCAAAAAAAAAAAAAAAAAAAAAAGAAGAAAAAAAATAAATCTTAAAAACAAAAAATGGGGCTGGCACTGTGGTGCGGTAGGTTAAGCCTCCACTAGGGCATCAGGATCCCATATAGGCACAGGGATGTGTCCCAGCTTGGGCCCTTGCACCTGCATGGGAGACTTGAAAGAAGCTCCTAGCTCCTGACTGGCCCAGCTCTGGCTGTTGTGGCCATTTGGGGTGTGAACCAGCAGATGGAAGACCTCTCTCTAGCTCTCCCTCTGTCTGTAACTCTCTTAAATAAATAAATAAATCTTAAAAAAAAAAAAAAAACATGCAGATTAATGCAGATGTCAACTGGTGAAGTCTGTTCCACCAATACATGTAACATCCTCTCCCTCAGAAACCACCCCCTCTTCCTCCTCAGACGCCCCATCCCCGCCTCCTCTCTACCTCTAAAGCCACCACCTCTGCCACCTCCACCTCCTTCCTCCTCCTCAAGCTCCTCCACCACCGCCCTCTGCAGATCCTTTCTCATCTGGAGGTCAAGGTAAAAACCTCTGCAGTGGCCGTAGCTTATACGGGTCTATATAAAGGAATATGCCAGAACTGGAGCTGTGGCACAGTGGGTAACGCCACCACCTGCAGTGCCGGCATCCCGTATGGGTGCTGGTTCTAGTCCTGGCTGCTCCTCTTCTGATCCAGCTCTCTGCTATGGCCTGGGAAGGCAGTAGAAGATGGCCCAAGTGCTTGAGCCCCTGTACCAGTGCGGGAGACCCGGAAGAAACTCCTGGTTCCTGGCTTCGGATCAGCCCAGCTCCGGCCATTGCAGCCATTTGGGGAGTGAAACAGCAGAGGGAAGATTCTCTCTCTCTCTCTCTCTCTCTAACTCTAACTCTGCCTTTCAAATAAACAAATAAATCTTAAAAAAAAAAAAAAGAAAGAAAATGCTTTCATGTTTTCTGACAATTTAACTGAAAAATAAAAAACTCTAGGTTGTCCAAATATTTCATCCACTTTACCAATTTGTTCTTTATTTTCTCAATAAACAGCAACAGGCACCATATTTTCATCTGTGCTACATTTACAAACTATGTCATCTTCACAAGGCTGCAGGAACTCTGTATGACCACACATCTTGGAGGCCCTTGTCTCGGCCCTTGTTTAAGCCTCTGCAGCCACCCCGTCCCTCATCTAAATCCTCCTCTACCACCTCCTCCACCTCAGAAATGGTTGTTGCTGCTCCACCATGGTTGAAACCATCCCTCTCACCACCTCGATTAAAGTCTTCACAAATCTGCCTTGAGAAGACATGATCTCTCCTACCAGCACCACGTGTACCTCTGTCTCCAGGACACAGTGCATTAACCACAAAGCTAAATGAAAAAGCCACATCTGCTTATGAAATATAGTGATTGGAGCAAGCATTTACGACATCACTGTCTGGGTCTGGGTTTCAGTCCTGACTCCCCTTCCACTTCCAGGTTGCTACTAATGCACACCCTGGGAGACAGCTGGTGACAGCTCAAGTAGTTGTGTCCCTGACTGAGTTCCTGGCTCCTGGTTTCAGATTAGCTCAGGCCCAGCCACTGCAGGAATTTGAGGGAGTGAACCAATGGATGGAAGACCTATGTCTCTGTGTCTCTCTTTTGCTGCCTTTCAAATAAAAATAAACAATCAACATTTTAAAAAAAGAAATGCAGTGACTTTCAGTTGTTTAAACTTTGCAGCCATTGTAGCACTGCGCCATCCCAAAGAGATGTTATGTATTTTTTTTTTTATTTTCCTGGTTTTTTTTGTTTTTTGTTTTTTGTTTTTAGTGAGAGAGAGAGAGACAGAAAGGTCTTCCTTCCGTTGGTTACCCCCCAAGTGGCCACCATGGCTGGCATGCTGCACCGATCCAAAGCCAGGAGCCAGGCACTTCCTCCTGGTCTCCCATGCAGATGGGGGCCCAAGCACCTGGGCCATTCTCCACTGTCCTCCCGGGCCACAGCAGAGAGCTGGACTGGAAGAGGAGCAACCAGGACAAAATCAGGCACACAGGCAGAGGATCGGCCCAGTGACCCGAGGCACTGGCTGAGATGTTATGTATTAAGAAAACTAGATAATATCTACAAATCAACACTATACTCATACTCTTAGAAGACATTAGCACAAGAAGCAAGTCAGGAAAAGGAAGCAATAACTTGTGGGAATATTACTTTCCTTAAAATTACTTTATGCTGTGATGCAATAACATCTGGGGATGTCTGTATTAAACATCAGGAAGGAGATGATACGTACCTTCATAGTCCCTTGCTTCATTTAGACTCAAAGAAAACAAAAATGGGCTCTCAGGATGCTTAGGGTCAATATTAGTGAAAATAAACTGCAATTTGTCACCTGAAAAAAGATTAAATTATTTAGTTTGAGAATATTTTAATGTCAAAACTTCCAAAGATAAGTTACCACTGTGATCAACACTCCATTGTTAAGTATGTATTATCCACTTAACCGGTATCTCCAAATGCAAGTTACAAATTAGTTTAAAAATAAATTCTATTTTTAAACTCATTCACTGTTTATTTGAAACACAGGCAGAAACAGACAGAGAGTAGCCATCTGAGGCCGGTGCTGTGGCATAGCAGGTAAAGCCACCGCCTGCAGTGCTAGCATCCCATATGGGTGCCAGTTCGAGTCCTGGCTGCTCCACTTCAATCCAGCTCTCTGCTATGGCCTGGGAAAGCAGTAAAAGATGGCCCAAGTCCTTGGGCCCCTGCACCCATGTGGGAGACCCGGAAGAAGCTCCTGGCTCTTGGCTTTGGATAGGCCCAGCTCCTCTCTCCCTTTCTCCTTCCCTCCCTACCTCTCCACTCTCCCCCAATCCCACCTCTCTGTAACTCTGCCTTTCAAATAAATAAATAAATCTTAAAAAAAAAAAAAAAAAAAGAGCAGCCACCTGCTGGTTTAATCCCCAAATGCGCACAATAAATGAGGCTCCACCATGCTGAAACTGAAGGCCAGGAACTCAACTGAGATCTCCTACATGGGTGGCAGGGAGCCAAATACTTGCACCATCACTTGCTGCCTCCCAGGGTGCACATCGTTAGGAAGCCAGAATTCAGAGCAGAGCTAGGACTGAAACTCAGGTACTCTGATCAAAGAGATGCCAGCATCCCAACTGGCACATTAACTTCTCGGCCAAATGCCCACCCCTTATGTATTTTAAATATAACATCAGGCACAGGAGACAAATGAGTAAATAAATTGAACTTCATTAAGGTTAAAAACAGCCCTTCAAAGGTTACCATCAGGAGAATGAAATGACAACCCACACAATGGGAGAAAATATACATAAATCATACATCCAATATGGGTTAAATACATTAAATGTATTTTAAAACTCCTACAATTGAACAATAATTAAAAAAAAACCTATGTAATGCAATGATGGGTGTAGAACTGAATGCATAATTCTTCAAATATTTACAAATGGTCAATAAGCACAGGAACAATCCTCAACAAAATTAGTTATCAGGGAAATGCAAACAGAAACAACTGATATGGGGCTGGCACTTCTGCCTGCAGCACCGGCATTCCCATATGAGTACTGGTTCCTCTCCTAGCTACTCCTCTTCCAGTCCAGCTCTCTGCTCATGGTCTGGGAAAGCAGTGGAAGATGGCCCAAGTGCTCGGGCCCCTGCACCTGTGTGGGAGACCCAGAAGAAGCTCCTGGCTTTGGATCAGCTCAGCTCTGGCCTTTGTAGCCATTTGGGGAGTGTACTAGCAGATGAAGACCTTTCTCTCTGTCTCTCCCTCTCTTTGTATGTAACTCTGTCCATCAAATAAATAATTCTTAAAAAAAAAAAAAATTACAGCCGGCGCCGTGGCTCAATAGGCTAATCCTCCACCTTGCGGCGCCGGCACACCGGGTTCTAGTCCCGGTTGGGGCGCCGGATTCTGTCCCGGTTGCCCCTCTTCCAGGCCAGCTCTCTGCTATGGCCAGGGAGTGCAGTGGAGGATGGCCCAGGTGCTTGGGCCCTGCACCCCATGGGAGACCAGGAAAAGCACCTGGCTCCTGGCTCCTGCCAGGATCAGCGCGGTGCGCCGGCTGCAGCGGCGGCCATTGGAGGGTGAACCAGCGGCAAAGGAAGACCTTTCTCTCTCTGTCTCTCTCTCTCACTGTCCACTCTGCCTGTCAAAAAAAAAAAAAAAAAAAAAAAAAAAAAAAAAAAAAAAAAAAAAAAAAAAAAGAAAAAAAAAAAAATTACTGCGATGCCATTTCACACTCAAGAGGATGATTATATAAAAACAGGAGGGCTGGCGCCGCGGCTCACTAGGCTAATCCTCCGCCTTGCAGCACCGGCACACTGGGTTCTAGTCCTGGTCGGGGCGCCGGATTCTGTCCCGGTTGCCCCTCTTCCAGACCAGCTCTCTGCTGTGGCCAGGGAGTGCAGTGGAGGTTGGCCCAAGTACCTGGGCCCTGCACCCCATGGGAGACCAGGATAAGTACCTGGCTCCTGCCATTGGATCAGCGCGGTGCGCCGGCCACAGTGCTCTGGCCGCGGCCGCCACTGGAGGGTGAACCAACGGCAAAGGAAGACCTTTCTCTCTGTCTCTCTCTCTCACTGTCCACTCTGCCTGTAAAAAAACAAACAAACAAACAAACAGGAGGAAGTAACGGAGCTGGTGAGAATGTGAGAAACTGTAACCCTCGTTCATTCCTGATAGGAATGTAAAATGATGCAGCAGCTATGAAAAATATTTTGGCAGTTCTTCAAAAAGATAAAATTCACAAGTAGAAAACAGAGTATGACCTACCAATCCCATTCCCGGGTATATGCTCTAAGAACTGAAAACAGACTCAAGCAACTAACCTTGCCAATGGTCACTGCAATGCTATTCACAGAAGCCAAAAGAACTCAGTGTCTACCAATAAATAAGCAAAATGCAGTGTGTGTGTGTTTGTGTGTGTGTATATGTATATATAGGTATACATTACTTAGATATGGCACCTGACTATCCATACAATGGAATATTGTACAATCAAAAACGAACAAAGGTGTGTTATATGCTACAACATGGATGAACTTTGAAAACATAACGTAAGTGAAATAAGCTTGAAACAAAAGGACTAGTACTGTATATATGATTCCCCTTATAGCAAATACCTCAAATGGACAAATTCATAAAGAGAGCACATTAGGTTACTGGGGGCTGGGGAACGGAGGAATGGAGATTTATTATTTACTAGATACAGAGTTTTTGTTTGGAATGATGAAAATTTTTGGAAATAGTGTGTGGTTGGCAATTATCACAATATTGTGCATTTAACCAATGTCACTGAATTATACATATAAATTGTTAAAATGAGGGAAATGCAAATCAAAACCACAATGACATTATCACTTCACTCCAGCACAACTGGCCAAAAAGACAAAAGACAAATGTTGCAAAGAATGAGGAGAAAAAGAGAACTCTGCTACTCTATAGGTAGGAAGGTAAATCAGTACATTGTGTAAAAACAGTATGGAGGTTCCTCAAAAAAATAAAAATAGAATACCATATGACTCAGCAGTCCCACTTCTGGGTATATATCCAAGGAAAACAAAATACATCTGTCAAAATCATATGCACTCTTATGTTCACTGCACCACTATTCACAATAGCCAAGAAATGCAAATAACCTAAATGTCCATCCACTGATGAATGAATAAAAGAAATGTGGTAATATATACAACAGAATATTACTCAGCCATGAAAAGAATGAAATCTTGTTATTTGCAACAACATGGAAAGAACTGGAGGTCATTATGAATTAAGCCAGGCAAGCACAGAAAGACAAATATCCTATGATCTTCCTGGTAGTAGAATCTAAAAAAATGGTAATCTCATAGAAGTAAAGAATATAATTAATCTCATAGAAGTAAAGAATACAATGGTGGTTGCTAGAGGCTGGGGAGGGAGAGATGCGGACAGACTGATTGATGAGCACTAGCTTACAGCTACACGTTCTGGCATTCAATTGCACAATATGGTGATTATAGCTACTACTTATATTCTGTACATTTCTGTGCTTTTTTAAAAAAACCTAGAAGATAAGGTTTTGGATGTTTTCACTATAAAGAAATGTTAAATATGTGAAAGGATAAATTTATTTTCCCTGATTTGGATATTATACAATGTATATATGTAATGAAACATCACATGGTACCCCATACATATACAAAATTTTTCTGTTAAAATTTTTTGTAAAAGTCAAAATGGTGAATTTTACGCTATATATTTGTTAGAACACACACACACACACACACAATCATTGAACAGATTTAATTTGACATTCTACGGTTACTGAAAGCTTGTTTTCCAAAAGACCTTCAAATGCTCCTAAAGGAGTAAATGCCTAGTAGAAATTAACAATGACAGCAATGAAGTATAAATTCATATGCATTTTAGTTTTGTTCTAAAGCATATAAAATCTCATTAAAAATTTTCTTAGTTACAAAAAGAAATTCTCAGAAACTTTGAAAAAATTTGTCTTGACATTCAACTTCAAAATGAGAGAATTACGTCAGTACACCAAATCTTTAAACTGTTAATAGTAATGGCAGGGATTCAAGCCAAGGAAAAATATTTTCTAAGATATTCAATTAAGTAAAATAAAGGGTTTGAGTTTTCTCTTCCTTATGGAAAATAAAACCAAAGTGCCTTCCTCATTCTCTCACTCAACCATCAACACAGAATACTTCTATAAGCAGATGTGTTGGGATTTTCCTCTACACACTAAACAATCAATTAATTCTGGGATCCGCTAATTCTAATACTATCTACTATCTACCCGGATATCAGTGTCACATCCTGCAGGTTGAGGCCTCACACCCACAAAACTGTCCCCCACCTGAGGCTGCTGTACCTTAGAAAAAGCCTGCTCACCTGACTGACTCACAGCTGCTGTGTCTTGGGTCCCTACAATGACCCCAGGCTTGAGGTCTCACTATTGGGACTCATAGGACTCACACAGCATACAGCCATACTTAGGACAGAAGACAGCAGTACCAGCAAAGAGAAAAGATGCACAGGGTAAAGTCCAAGCTTCCCAAGTCTAACAAGCTTTCTCCTGTTGTCACAATTCAGTCCTGGAGGAATTAAACACATCCTGTTGGATTCCACTACATTAGGACTCTCAAAAGCTTGTATCTGGTTTTCTTTAGACTTTGTACTGTTATTTTTTTTTTTGTCCTTTTGCCGCAATAAATCCTAGCTGTGAGTACAATTATAGCAGAGTCCCTTATCTGTGGTTTCACTTGCTGTGGTTTCAGTTACCTCCAAACAACCAGGGTCAGTAAAGGATTAGATGGGGGCTGGAGGCCTGGCACACAGAGACTTGTGATGTTGGCATCACATAACTGAGTGCTAGTTAAGAGACCCTGCCACCCATGTGGGAGACCCAGATGGAATTCCTGCCTCCTGGCTTCAGCCTGGTTCAGACCTGGCTGTTATAAGGCATTTGGAGAGTGAACAGCAGATGCAGATCTCTCTCTCTCTCTCTGTTACTCTTTCAAATAAACAAAAAAGCTTTTAAAAAATATTAAAGAACTTCAGAAATAAACAACTCATACAAGCTTTAAATTGTGTACCATTCATGAGCCCAATGAAATCTCTCGCTGTTATTATGCGGGCCTGAATATCTTAATCTCCATTGAAGGTCCCTAGCCCCATAGAGATAAGAATTCCAAGTGGATACATACAAATACCCATTACACAGACACACACACACACACAAAAAAAACAAGGATTTATTTACCAATCAGGGAATAAACATACATTTGTGTGAGTGTGAGCTGCTCCACATGGAGGAAAATCAGGAGTGAGCGAGGGTGGCCCATAAAACAAAGAGGGTGCCTCCAAGCATTTGCCTGTTCTCAGCCTCTTTATGATGGGGCATGAGCACATGCCCTGGATTGTGATGAGACAGGCGCATCCCGGGAAAGTGGGCGTATCAAACTTACAGTTGAAGAGATAAGGTTGCATTGCAGGGTTGTGAGAAAGTAGCTGCTTAGTAGCACCCTATGGTTCCAATCCCTCTGGCCCAGGAATGTGAATCATCCCCTTTGTCCAATGTATCCATGTTGTATATGTCACCTGCTGTTAGCCACTTGGTAGCCAACTCAGTCATCAGACCAACTGTCACCGCATGGCAGTGCTTGTTTTCAAGTGACTTACTTCACTAGCATAGGAGTAGAGATGAATTGGAAGATGACAAAGAAAAGTCATCAAATGCTTCCTTTAAGCAAAAAGGTAAAAGTTTATCATAAGTGCCTACACATAGGAAAGACCCCAGTATATATAGGATTTGGTACTCTCCTTGGCTTCAGGCATCCAATAAGGGTTTAGAAGTTAATCCCCCAAAGATTTAGAGGGACATCTGCTTATGCTGAAACCTGAAAGTGTTCCCATTGAATCATCAAAGCTCAAATGTTGCAGAAAATTAGCACATTTACATGTAACAGACATACAAATATGGATTTTTACCAATAGTTCCTTTTTAGAAAACAATTCTATGGAAATTGCACTATTAAACAAGGAAGTCTAAGTTCATTGTAGTTATTTTAAAAACTGGCAGAATCCAAATGTTAGAAGCAATACATGTACTAAACATTAGGTAAAAAAACTGAATTATGCTATATTAATAGAATGACTGAAATCATGGTAAAAAAAAATTGCCATTATGAAGACTACAGCAACTGGAGAAATGCTGACACAATGCCAGTAAGAAAAAAAAATATTTGCATGTTGATAAACATGCCAAAAAAACATTTATATATAGTGGTTGATAAATAAAGCATCAGTTATCCTTAGGTGATTTTAAAAAAAACTTGAAATGTCCTATTTTCTGAAAAAGTTAATAATGTGGTCAATATTTTGGTTGGAAATTTTTAAATATTTTTATTTTTTATTTATCTGAGATGCAGAGATGGATAAGAGGGAGCGAGAGAGAGAGAGAGAGAGATCTGCTATTCACTGGTTTACTCCCCAAATGGCTGCAATGGCCAGAGTTAGGCCAGGCTGAGGCCAAGAGCCTGGAACTCCACCCTGTCTCCCATGT
The DNA here is from genome assembly GCF_964237555.1 of Oryctolagus cuniculus. Classification (NCBI taxonomy): domain Eukaryota; kingdom Metazoa; phylum Chordata; class Mammalia; order Lagomorpha; family Leporidae; genus Oryctolagus; species Oryctolagus cuniculus. The sequence goes on along the minus strand of NC_091434.1, from coordinate 72,207,209 downwards.
AGGTGCAGGGGCCCAACGGCTTGGGCCATCTTCCACTGCTTTCCTAGGCACATTAGCAAGGAGCTGGATCAGAAGTGGAGCAGCCAGGACTTGATCCAGCACTCATATAGGATACTGGAGTTGCAGAAGGCAACTTAATCCACTGCGCCATAATGCCAGTCCCTTAGCTAGAAATGTTTTAAGAATTTTCCTTGGGGCAGGCACTGTGGCAAAGCGGGTAAAGCTGTCACCTGCACTGCCAGCATCCCATATGGACACTGCTCCGAGTCAAGGCTGCTCCACTTCCAATCCAGCTCTCTGCTATGGCCTGGTAAACCAGCAGAAAATGGCCCAAGTCCTTGAGCCCTTGCACCCACATGGGAGACCCAGAAGAAGCTCTTGGCTCCTGGCTTCGGATCAGTGCAGCTCTGGCCGTTGTGGCCATTTCAGCAATGAACCAGTGGATGGAAGATCTCTCTCTCTGCCTTTCCTTCTCTCTCCTGTGTAACTCTTTCAAATAAATAAATCTTAAAAAAAAAAAAAAAAAAAAAAGAATACTCCTTAACAGAAGACATACTTTTTAAGTCTCCATGATTCACTTATATTAATACACTTACCATATATTTTTCGAATTTCCAGTCCAAGGCGATCTTTATACAAGTCCGCAGATTTCTGCAGCCTTTTCAACCTCTCTTCATTAGCTTTGTTGGCAGTGGAGATAGCTATGGTTTAAACACACATACACATAGTTATCACATATTTTAAATAATACTGAACACTCACTGAATTTATAAGAACTTGAAAAAAAAAAGCTATGAACATAATGCCAAGCACATGAATCTGTTTGTATCTACTGGGTTTTTCTCCACTGATTAACAAAAAGAGCTTTCTATTCATTCAAAATGGAAGAAAAAAAATGAGAATATATGTACAGAGGGGGAGAAAAGCAAGTTCTGCCTTGTTTTATGATGTTGTAGCATGAATACATAACCCACAGACTTGCATGACTAACCATCATAGGAAAAGAAAGACCTCCTTTACATTGTTTTAATTTTTCTGGATAGCTAAGGATATGCTAATTGCTTCATGGGAAAAATACTCCATTCCTTGAAGCAAAATCATCTCTCAGAACAAGTCAGCCTTATTTCATGCTAGTTTAAGATTTAAAAAAAAATAATTCACGTATTTACCTACTTATTTTAAAGGCAGAGAGACAGAGACAGACACAGAGATCAATCTGCTGGTTTACTCGCCAAATGCCTGCAACAGCCAGGGCTGGGCTATTCCTAGGCCAGGGTCTCCTCTATGGGTAGCAGCAACCCAACTACTTAAGCCTTAACCTATTACCATACAGGGCACACATTAGGAGGAAGCTAGAACCCAGAGGGAAGCCTGGCCTTGAACCCAGGCACTGTCATGGAATGCAAGAGGGATCTTTACCACACTGGCAAATATCCTGTCCTAGAATGCTTTTTTTTTTAAAGCTAGCACAACTGTTCCTAAGTAATACTTAGCATATGAGAAAAATAATTTCATAATTTAGGCTTGGATAAGAACTCTGAAAGATAAAGCATTAAGAAAGCAAATCTTTGGGGCCAGCACTGTGGTGCAGCAGGTTAAAGCCCCAGCCTGCAGCACCAGCATCCCATATGGGCGCCAGTTCAAGTCCTGGCTTCTCCTCTTCCAATCCAGCTCTCTGTTATGGCCTAGGAAAGCAATAGAAGATGGCCCAACTCCTTGGGCCCTGCACCCATGTGGGAGACCCAGAAGAAGCTCCTGGCTCCTGATCAGCTCAGCTCTGGCCATTGTGGTCATTTGGTGAACCAGTGGAAAGGAAGACCTCTCTCTCTCTCTGGCTCTACCGCTCCCTGTAACTCTTTCAAATAAAATAAAATAATTCTTTAAAAAAAAAAAGCAAGCAAGCAAATATAGCTCTTTTCGAGATGTAATGAATTGACTGTTTAGTCTGTGGGCATAAAAAGGTCAAGGCTGCCTTCTAAATGAAGCATTCATTTGCATATAGAAGTTTTCTAAATAAAAAGGTCTTGCAGCATGGTATGTAAACTCCTGTGAGCACACTTCAAAAAGTTCATGGAAAACGGAATTAAAAGATGTAATATACATATCTCACATTAAATCCTGGCAGAGAATAGATGGCCAAGAAATATTTATTTCATAAATAGCACTAAGGTTTCTCCAAGGCAAATTTTCTTTAGTGACACTGTCTCCCACTCTGCTTGATTAAATTCTCAGATCAATTTCAATATTACTCTGGTGACTGTAGAAATCAAGAGAGAAGTAAAACAAAAAGAAACAACAACACAACAGCCCACTTAGTTAACTGTACTGCCACCTTGCAGAGAGGAGTAGCTGGCTAAGCCTGAGGTATTTTCACTCATTTGAAGTGAGGAACAAGAACAAGATGCACATAATAACTGTGAAACATCACTCTGAAATTTAGGGTAACGTTTTAAATATGTTTACAACTGGAAACTTACTTTCCTTCTTCCTAGAATACTCTTCCTTAAGATCCTGGATGTTTCTTCTAAGGTCTTCCAATTTCTGCTTTTTGTCTTTTACTTCAGCAATCAGTTTTAACAAGTTATCTTTTTTCTCTTGAATCAACTCATTCTGTCTGTTGACCTCTGTAAGTACAAGGTATTAGCTAAAATACATATGTTTCACACTATCATTTATCTAAGACCAAAATGTATTGACTTGTATAAGATTAATGAAGAATGTTTTAACCGATGAGCATTTCCTAATGACTTAAAAAAACATAATTCCTAATGACTGTAAAAGACATAAAAAATTTCTATTTTTTTTCTACTTGTGTTTGAAAACAAAAATGAGACAGAATGTCTTTTATGTGGGAATACTAAATTAAATCAAAATAGAAAAATCAGCTCACCTACTCTAAGTACATAAATTAAACTCACCACCATAGACAACAAGACCCTAGAAGATGGCTTTACATGGGCTTTGAAGAAAACACTAATTCTAATGCTATATATATAAAGTATCTGGATCATACCAAAAAGATAGAAGGTGAAGAAGGCAAATAGGCAGCAGGCATATATTATGCAGTAAACAAATTCTGAAAACTAAATTCAATAAAGATGATTCCTCTACCTACAACCACATAATTAAAGACATAAGTACAAAAATATTTAATAAAATATTAACATATTAATAAACTAAGAGCAAACACAGTGTATATTAAGGATTAACAATGAAGGTATAATAGTAGGGAAAACTGTCAAATAACAAGCATTGAAGGGAGTTTTTATACATTCAACACCCACTCTTGATAGAGATTCTTAATCCAGAAGTACAAGGATATTTCTTTAATATGATAAAACAAAACCTCTCTTATCTCCTAATTTACTTAAAGTAAACACTAAAGGCATTCCACAAAGACTAAACAAGGGTATCTGATGTCACTGTTATTTAAAATTTTCCCTAAAAGTTTCTGTCTAACCCAAGACTTATAACCAGTGAAATCACTGGAAAGGAAAAGATAATTGCCAATGTATTTAGACAATAGACATCTATCTAGAACACTCAAGAAAAATCTACTAAAAATCTGTATTTATAACACCAAATACCACAAAATCAACAGTTTTTATAAATTATACAAATAATTAATATATAGGTAAGTATGGTTATGTCTATGTTAATATTAATAACTACAAAAATACTGTTTGCTACCCTATGCTTTTTTAAAAAAAAATTGAGACAGAGACTGAACCATCTGCTGCTTCACTCCTCAAATGCTCAAAAGCCAGGAGCCAGAAGGCAATCCAGGTATTTCATGTGTGAAGCAAGAATCCAACGACCTGAGCAATCGCCACTGGCTGCCAATGTCTGCCTTAGTGGGAAGCTAGGTTACAAACTTATACAGTATGTTACTGTACTGAACTGGCAACTGTAGCACAATGCCGAGACCTAAGTAAGTAATAGGAATTTTTCAGCTATAATTTTATGAGAGTACCACTGTGATATGTGATCTGTCATTGGCTTAAATATTATGTGGCCAGCAATTATATTAAGTACACTTTAAAAATAAACATCAGAATTTCCAGAAAGAAATACAATAGCAATTAACAGAAATTATTTAGTAGGATTATACTGCAAAAGAAATCCAGATTTAAAGTCAAAAAGTCTCAGTTTCAATCCCACTCATCAGTTGTTACTCAGGAACCCCCATCATGTTAAAACCTATGGAAAACCATCACTTGTTTGTAAAACAGTGGTTCACAATTGCTGCCTCACTCAATACCTCACAGGGTTACAGTACCCAATAATAATGTAAAAACTAACATAGAAATAGTATGTATGTGTTTTTATTATAACACTTGAACTGTGCAGACTTATAGCAATATAAATGTTAAGGCCCTCAGCATTGCATGGCTACCTTTAAAAAAAAAAAAAGATTGCATTTATTTACTTGAGAGGTAGAGTTAGAAGAGAAAGGTCTTCCATCTGCTGGTCCACTCCCCAAATGGCCACAATAGCTGGAGCCAGGAGCTTCTTCTGGGCCTCCCACATGGGTGCAGGAACCCAAGCACTTGGGCTACCTTCTACTGCTTTCCCAGGCCATTAGCAGAGAGCTGGATTGGAAGAGGAGCAGGTAGGATCCAAACTGGCACCCATATGGCACGCTAGCGCTGCAGGCAGAAGCTTAGTCTACTATACCACAGTGCTGGCCCCTACATGGCTACTATTTTATGCATACACAGCTGGCAGATTCTTCATTCCCCAGGGACTGTATTTCAAACATTCTCTAGCACTCAGCACAGAAACCCACCCCCCACCCCTGCAACTTCCTTCCAAAATGTAAAAGTATGGAACACTGGGAAGAATGCAGTATGCATTGGAAAGAATAGGGTAGCATTTTGTTTGCTATCCTAGACCTGATGTCTTCCTAATGTTTGACTTTAGGCAAGTTTCTTAACCTCAATGAATTTCAACTCCCTCATATGTAGAAAAAAGATAATCTCTATCTTACACAAACTTCAGGACTTGCCCAGAATAAATGTCTCTCTCTTCTCTTCTTTCTTAAAAATTTATTTATTTAATTGAAAGGCAAAGTTACACAGAGGGAGACAGAGACATATCTTCCATCCGCTGGTTCACGCCCCAAATGGCCACAACAGCCAGGGCTGGGCCAGCATGAAGCCAGAAACCAGGAATCCTTTCTGGGTCTCCAACATGGTGGCAGGGGCCCAAGAACTTCGGCCATCTTCTGCTGCTTTTCCAGGCACATTAGTAGGGGACTGGATCAGAAGCAGAGCAGCCAGGCCTTGAACCAGCACCCATATGGAATGATGGTATTGCAGGTAGTAGCTTAATCAAAATTTAGCTACCAACAGCTCATTTTCCTCTATGTGATAACTAGATAGAACAGATGTTCAAGGAAGGCCACAAACTAGGGCTATTTTGTTCTCTGCAGTCTCTCTGTAGAAGAGTACCTGGCACAGGGTAGCAGCTCAGCAAACATTAAGTGACTGAATGAATCTCTACCACCTATCATACTCCCAAAATATTACCAGCATCAGATTTCACCATAGTGGGCCTATCTGTGACTTCTCCATGTTGACAACAGCCTTTCTTAGTTCTTCCCTCTTCAGTTTCTGTGAACTTCTAGCTTCTTTTGCATTCCAGTTGCTCACTCTGACCCTTCAATTTACCTCCCTCTCAAATTACAGGGAGGCAATATAATGTTCTGAATGTGAGTCAATAGGATTGCAGCAAATCACTAATAAAAGCAATACCTACTTTGAAAACTGTCATGAAGAATGGAGGAGCTGGTGTATGTAGAGTTGAACACAGTACTTAGCACACAGAACAACTCACAACTATCCGAGGCTTTCTTCTTTCACCCTATCCACTCGTCCACAACCTCAACCCCTCAGATACACTGAAGATGACCAAATCTTTAACTTCAGAAAAGACCACTTCCCCAGCTGGCTTCCAGATAGATATACCCACAGCCTATCAGACTTCACAACCCGCAAGGCCCAAAACCTAACACCTCAACATATTCCCTTAACACATTTAAAAAACCAACCCACCTGCATCTTTCCCTCCCCTAGAAACACCTTTCTCCTCTTCTGATGCATCACTTAGTAAACACACCACCACTGATCATGCTGGGCCACACCCTCACTGTCAGCCCAGTGGACACGAGTCTACTTCCTCAGACTGTCACTGACCTAAGACATCCCTGTTGTCTGCCAGGACCAGTGCACTGGCTTTTCTGTACCCACCATCTCACTCCCCTGCTTAATATGTGTGAGACTGCTAGAGTGCTTTGCTGAATTATAAACCCAGTATCATTTTCTAGTTAAAATCCTGTAGCAACTCCTAATCTCCTAAGAAACAAGCCTAAACTTCTTTGTACAACATATGATGTCCATGCCCTGGCCAACCAGCTCTCCTTCCGGCCACTTCTCTGCCCCTCCCACCCACACTGTACTCTAGCCGTCCCAGAACTCAACCAACTCTCCTGCTTTTGTCACACTGCTGTTCCCCCTTCTCAGAATGTAGTGATGAATCTGACAAACTTCCCCTCCCCACCTCTATGTGATCTTCGCCAAGGCAGTGTGGTAGCATCAATGTAGAGGCTCAATCTTGTTTTTACTCATTATTAGCTGCCTGACCTGGGCAAGTTACCTAAACTCTCTGTACCTACTTCTTCATCTATAAGGTCAGGTAAAGACAGTGTCTAGACTTCTTAGGATTCAACAAGTCAATATATGCAAAGAGCTTAATATAACACCTGACACGTGATGTACTTTAGGTAGATGTTAGTTATTAAATATTCTGCAATGCTCACTGGAGTCAAGCCCTCCATATTCTGCACTCATTTAGCCCCCATTCCATTATTATACCAACTATTAAAATATCTTTTAATTTTGGCTTCCCAGTCCATACACCACTAACTTGTGAGATTACACTTTATACATGGCTGCTTTCTTAATGCTGGGCAATAGTAGTCAAATATTCATTAAATTTAGATAAATTATATTTTTGTTCAAGTATAAAGTTTTGTTTTGAAGAAATTGATAGTGCTTTTTTATACAGCATTTAGAGTATAAGTTCACATTACAGAGAAATTTTTAAGAGTACTTTAATATAAAAAATGAGTTTCAAACTTAACTTTCTAAGCCCTAAGAGTTCTACAGACCAAAGACCCAAATTCAGCGTCACTCTTGCATACACAAAGCCAAGCAAGTTTTTCCTTTTTGCTTACAGTTACAGAAGGAATGAAAGAAGCAGTGGAAGGGCATGGAAATGCCCAGTTTAGAAAGTAAACACGGGGAAAAAGTCAGGCATAGGAACCTATCAAAGGTAAGGAAGTTAACTGTCTTCATGAGCCACACACAATTGGTAACGTGGGCAAAGCAAAGAAAAAGGGGATTTTACCAACAGCAGCAAAAGTACAGAGACTCAGATTACTAACCCTACCCCAAGGAGCAGAGAAACTTCAACCTGCCAATCCCTACGCTAGGATTTCCATTGTAAAAGCAAACATGTTTAAAAATATATACATATACATATATATATATATGCTGGCTTAGATAAATCTCACATGTAGAATGCTGAATGAAAAATCAGGATAAAACAGAAACAAAATCATGCAATTTCTATTATAATCAAAAACAATACTAGCCAAAAATATGAATAGGTTAGTTCTAGAAAGCAGGAGAAGAGGAAGGTAGAACACGAGATGTTCTATTTCTTGAGCTGGCTGGTGGGCACATAAGTGTATTTTTTTAATATATGAATGTGTCTGCACATATAGCATGTGTAAAAACACACGTACTGCACTGCTTCACATGTATGAGCGGCTGTGTGATAAAGATGCGTAATCTAAAAAAACTTTGTGAGCTACTGTTACTCACGTACGATTTTTATATTCCAGATACATCTCAATCATTCGTTCTTCTTCCTTCAGTTTCACAGACAGTTTTTCTGAAAAAGAAATTGAACTTTCAATTCAGCTGAAGGAATAGTAGAAAATAAACAAGAACCGCAAAAACAGCCCGTTCCGAGACAGCAGGTACCTGTAAGTGACTTGACCGAGTCCTTGTAGGCGTCTCTTAGCCCCACCATCTGACAAGGAGCGTCACTCAGAGTGCTTCTGAACTTGCTCCCAAATTCATTTATGCTTTTATCGAACAGTGCCAGCTCGTCCTCCACCATTTTGCAAGGCAATGCTACAAAACACGCAGAACACACTCTGTATTTTTAAAGAGTTACTGAAATCAAATCAACCACGTATTCCAACCTAGTGCATTTTGGCAATTTAGCTTTTGGGAGAAAACGGCTAGCAACTTACCTTTAACTCTAGATACTCAGGGTAGATCAAGTGCCCCGGGCTTAACTGTGCTTAAAGGGGCAGCAGGAATCCAAGGCACCTTCACCTCCTAAGGCCCTGTTAGTAGGTCAGTGTGCGAGACACTCTTAGCATCCTGGGAAACGACACCGACTCCGTTCCTATCACAAGTAAAACTGGTGACATCTAAGGTGACGTCCAACTCTATCCCCTCCGGAGTCCAGCATCGAGAGTCGGGAGGCCCCTCCCCGCCCGGCCTCTAAAAACCACAAGTCTACGGCGCCTCTCCCTCCCACCCCCGACCCCGACGCGAGCAGGAAAGTGGACGGCCGAGTGGGCACTTGGACGGCTCAGTCCAGGACGTGTACCAGTCACCTTTCCAGGAGGGGCAGAGTCATCTCGCTCAGCGAAACCCGCAACCCTTCGGCGAGGCCGCTACCCACCCCTCCAGGCCCAAGGGCTGGAAGCGAAAGGACGCGCATTTCACAGATGCCGCCCGACATACGTACACACGTCCCGTCCCCCAGCCCACGGTCTCCTACCGTAACACGAGGGCCCAGCTCGGCACCCACCCTCCCTCACCTTGGCGGTCAGGCCTTAGCCCCGCTGCCTTCCACGCACTAAAATCTGCGCCACCTCCAGCCAAAACCCAGTCTTCAGCTCCCGCAGCCGCGCCAAATTTCTGATTTCAAACACAGCGTCCTCCCGCCAACCGCTTCCGCCCCCATTCGCCTTCTGATAGGCTAATAGCACAGACTCTCCATGAAGGGATTGGTTGAACGCAACTCCTGGAATATCGCGGGAACAGATGGGGAGAAGTGCATTCTGGAACTCGTAGTCCTTTTCTGAGCCAAGTCCCACTCTAACTGCGCCTTGGGAAGTAGGAGTAACTTCTGAAGGGCTCGCCCCAGGACGGTCCTTTCATCAGCTTCAAATAAAGCTTTCTGCGCAAATGTGAATGTGGAACTTTAACCTTACTCTTTTGTGACGGCTATATTCTCTTCTTTATACTTATCCTGTAACGCTGACTCCAAGTAATAGTGGACAGAAACATCCAGGTGGTCTCAGAGTAAGTTCTTACTGTTTACAAAAACGTCCTCCTTTTGTCCTCCCCCAGCCTGTGTTTTCAAGGTCTAGGAGAACAACATGTTAATATCTTGAAGAACTTCAAACTGGTAGGGACTAGAACACCGTCAAAACCATCTGCCATGCCGCCTGAAGACAGGAAAGAGGCACAAGCCATTCGACTCCTATTTCTTAAAAAGTGGGGAAGCTGCATTGTCCAGGAACCCCAGATAGGTTAGACAGATGTGCTATTTAACCGTACTGGCAAAGCTGAGAAAAAAGAAAAACAGGGCAAGGACCAGAGAACATAAACAGTAGAAAATAAAGATGCCTATGACTAGGAAGTCCGAGTTCTTATTTCATCTTTGACTGTGGTGTATATGTTAAAATAAAGCCCCTGATTATAGGTCAAAAGGACTTTCCTGCTGTTTCTTTTCATTATCATTAATAATCCAAACAAAGCCTATAACATAATTGGCATGCTCGGCAGTACCAGATATCAGCCACTCTGTTCCCAGAACTAAACTAAGACCTATAAAATCAGGGAAAGCTACTGCTGTTAATGTTTAATACATCACAATGTACTTGAAATTCAACTTCCATCCTAAAGAATATAAATAATCTAAGACATACTTAATTTGCTGTGAAATCTTCTTTCATTTTACAAATATTTGCCCAAGAACTCCCTTAAGTATGTGAACCTTTTTTTTGTTTATATATTTATTTTTATTTTAGAAGAAAAGAAAAAGAGACAGAGAGAGAGAGAGAGAGAGAATGAGCGAGATCTTCCATCCACTGGTTCATGCCTGCAACAGCCAGGGTTCAGCCAGGCCAAAACTAGGAACCAAGAACTGTATCTGGGCCTCCCCTATGGGTGGTAGGAACCCAAGTACCTGAGCCGTGATCTATGCTTCTCAGAATGCACATTAGCAAAAAGCTGTATCAGTAGTGGGAACAGGGCCTGATCCTAGGCTCTCCAATGTGAGATAGGAATGCCTCAAGCTTTGGATTAACCAGCTGTGCCACAACAACTGCTGGTGCCAAGAATTTCTGGTTTTGGCCAGCGGTGCAGCGCACTAGGCTAATCCTCCACCTGCGGCACCAGCACACCGGGTTCTAGTCCCGGTCGGGGCGCCGGATTCTGTCCTGGTTGCCCCTCTTCCAGGCCAGCTCTCTGCTGTGGCCAGGGAGTGCAGTGGAGGATGGCCCAAGTGCTTGGGCCCTGCACCCCATGGGAGACCAGGAAGAAGCACCTGGCTCCTGGCTTCAGATCGGCACAGCACACCGGCCACAGCAGCCACTTAGGGGGTGAACCAATGGAAAAGGAAGACCTTTCTCTCTGTCTCTCTCTCTCTCACTAACTCTGGCTGTCAAAAAAAAAAAAAAAGAATTTCTGGTTTTAAATGTCCTGTAGTATATACCTCAAAGCAACATCCATGGGCTGGCCTTCCCAGAACGTAAGCTTAATGAGTGATGGTGCTCCTGTCTAGGGTTCACTACTGTGGATGAGTGAATATGGTGGTTAGTAAGATTCATGGAAGGGAATGACCATGTGCATGAATTACTCAATGGTTTTTACACTGGCTTTTATTAGGCTGTTGAGTGACGATTCTAGCTCTCTTCAGACCTTGTACTAAGGGGAGTGATTGCCCCACCAATGTGTTGTCTTGAAGGTGGCCCCTGGGGCCATTGTTTTTTGTTCTTTCTTAGGATTCCTCAATCAAGGTGTGAGGGGGAAATTTTCAAAATTTTCATCTCTGGAAGACTTGGCTGAATGATGTTTCTGTAATTCTCTCAAGTATAAGAACCAGCTCTTCTTTCTGCTTATCACACATAACAGGGCCGCCAGCATGCTCGGGTTTAGAAAGGAGAAAGCGGCCAGCGCCTCGGCTCACTAGGCTAATCCTCCGCCTTGCAGCGCCGGCACACCGGGTTCTAGTCCCGGTGGGGGCGCCGGATTCTGTCCCGGTTGCCCCTCTTCCAGGCCAGCTCTCTGCTGTGGCCAGGGAGTGCAGTGGAGGATGGCCCAAGTGCTTGGGCCCTGCACCCCATGGGAGACCAGGAGAAGCACCTGGCTCCTGCCATCGGATCAGCGCAGTGCACTGGCCGCAGCACGCCAGCCGCGGCAGCCATTGGAGGGTGAACCAACGGCAAAGGAAGACCTTTCTCTCTGTCTCTCTCTCTCACTGTCCACTCTGCCTGTCAAAAAAAAAAAAAAAAAAAAAGAAAAAAAAAAAGAAAAGAAAAGAAAGCAGACATTCCCCATCACCAGCCAACCACCACCTCCATCACCACATTTATGGTCCTTTCATTTCAACCCTACGAAGTTTTATTGAAGTGCCATGTCATGAGATGGGCACTGCCTTCTCTGGGGTATAGAGATAAACCTACCAGGATTGGTTTTCCTTATGGTAAGGAATAGAAAGATGGAATATCTTCCAAGTCTGGAGGTGTTTCTAGGTAGTTGTTATAAGAAGAATTAATCAGAGTAAGTGAAAGCTCCATTGCTTATTATTTTTTAAAAGTGTTTATTTACTGGAAAGGCAGAGAGGGGAGGGGAGGGGAGAGGGGAGGGGAGGGGAGGGGAGAGAAGAGGAGAGAAGAGAAGAGAGGAGAGATGAGAAGAGAGGAGAGGGAGAGGAGAGGGATATCTTCCATCCACTGAGGGGCTAGGCCAGGCAGAAGCCAGGAGCCTTCTTCCAGGTCTCCCATGTGGGTGCAGGTGTCCAAGTACTTGGGCCATCATTTGCTGCTTTTCATGGCACATTAGCAGGGAACTGGATGGGAACTGCAGCAGCTGGAACTCGAACCAGTGCCCACATGGAATGCTGGCACCACATGCAGCGCCTTTACCTGCTACACTACAATGACAGTCCCACTTCTTCCCTTAAAAAGTTAGTATCTTCTCCAATGGGTGAAGGATCATTGAGTACCTAGAGAAGAGGCCATCGTCTATGGCACATATCCTGCTGAGTAGGTATTTCAATCTTTAAGGCACAGCTGAGGATAGAAATGACAATGAGGAATGACATTGTTTACACCTGAAGTTTCCCACCTTAATTAGTATAAGGATCTCTGTGATATCCACATTTATGCTGAACCCCTCCCCCCCAAATACTTTCACTGAGAAAGTAAGAAATGATAAAATCTACTAAGAATTCAGAAGGGAAGAAAGCTCTCCCTGCAGATTACAGATTAGGAACCTATGACACACAGAAAATGCTTGCTGTTGGGGCTGGTGCTGGGGCATTGCGGGTAAAGCCACTGCCTGCGACATTAGCATCCCAAATTGCTGCCAGTTCAAGTTCTGGCTGCTCCATTTCCGATCCAGCTCCCTGCTAATGCACCTGGGAAAGCAGTGGAAGATGGCCCAAGTACTTAGGCCCCTGCCCACCCCATGTGGAAGACCCGGAAGAAGCTCCTGGCTGCTGCTCTAACCACTGTGGTCATTTGGAAAGTGAACCAGCAGATGGAAGCTCTCTCTATATATAACTCTGCTTTAAAAAAAAAAGATTTATTTATTTATTTGAAAGTCAGAGTTACAGAGAGGAGAGGCAGAGAGAGAGAGAGAGTCTTCCATCCATTTGTTCACTCTCCAATTGGCTGCAATGGCTGGAGCTGCGCCGATCCAAAGTCAGGAGCCAGGAGCTTCTTCCAGGTCTACCACGCAGTTGCAGGGGCCCAAGGACTTGGGCCATCTTCTACTGCTTTCCCAGGCCATAGCAGAGAGCTGGATCAGAAGTGGAGCAGCCAGGATGCGAACTGGCGCCCATATGGGATACTGGCATCGCAGGCAGCAGCTTTACCAGCTATGCCACAGCGCCAGTCCCTAAATATATATTTAAAAAAAAAAAACAAAATGCTTGCTGCATTTCTAAGACTCTCGAATGAGAATTTGAAATCCTCTAGATTTCTGCGTGGCTTGTGTCAGAAAGTACTAGACTAGATCATTCAAGAAAATGAAGCTTCCAATAACTGCTATAATTGAAGCACTGTATCCACATGGATAATCTTTAGCACTGGGTTTCAAATGCATTCTTTCATCTTCTCCCCAGAATTAAAAAGTAAAATGAATGAAACACTGAGATCTCCAGAAGGGAGAAGTGAAGAAGTCACTACATATTTTCTCCTGAAAAGAAACAATAAAAGTGGCCAAAATTATCAAAAGCAATCAATTTAATGCCCAGGAAATTGACTAAAAAGGCTTATGCATACTGAGAAAATATTTATTCCTGAAAAACTGTTATGCTAAGTGAAAGCGTTCAGATGCAAAAGACTACAAATTGTGTGATTCCATTTATAAGAAATAACCAGAAAAGGCAGAACGGGAGAGACAGAAAGCAGTTTAGTGGTTGCCTGGAGCTGGGGGCAGAAGCAAGCCCTGCCTGACAAGGGGCACACGAGAATCCCTGGGGATGACGCTCCGCAGTGATTCTCAACTCTACAGACACTGAAGATGATCTGAATTGTACATTTCTAATGGTGGTGTCTGGGACACATAAATTATGCCTCAATAAAATTGTTTAGAAGAGTAAAGCTTTAGAGCTTCAGAGCAAAACACAAAAAAGAGTGTATTTCAAATGCATTCTAAGATTCAATGTAGTGAGAAAAATGTTGTGGTAAAATACACATAAAGCTTACTATCTCCCCATTTTTAAGTGTACAGTTCAGTGGCATTAAGTGTATCACACTATTGTGTAACTATCACTCTTCACGTCCAGAATTCCTTTCATCTTGAAAACTTGAACTCTGTGCCCATTAAACAGCAAGTCCCATTCTGTTCGTCCCTCAGGTAAAATAGAACCAATGTTCTATTGTCTGTCTCTATGAATCTAACTAAGTAATTTTTTTTTTTTGACAGGCAGAGTTAGACAGTGAGAGAGAGAGACAGAGAGAAAGGTCTTCCTTTTGCCATTGGTTCACCCCCCCGAAGTGGCCGCTACAGCTGGCACGCTACGCCGATCCGAAGCCAGGAGCCAGGCGCTTCCTCCTGGTCTCCCATGCGAGTGCAGGGCCCAAGCACTTGGACCATCCTCCACTGCCTTTCCAGGCCACAGCAGAGAGCTGGACTGGAAGAGGAGCAACCGGGACAGACCCCAGCGCGCCAACAGGGCCTAGAACCCGGGGTGCCAGCACTGCAGGCGGAGGATTAGCCTAGTGAGCCGCGGCACCAGCCTAAGTAATTTTTAAACTATCTCACAAATGCCAAAAATAGGGATTTCTTTTCTAGATTAAAAGCAATATATTCATCAATTAATGTTAATGTATTCAAGTGTGATAATGATATTATGTACATTATATTCTGGAATATACTTTTCCCTTTGGGTCTACATTTTGCATCTCTAAATTCTACTCATGTATCAAGGCCCAGTCCACAACAATCTCTCTAGTCGCAAAGATTGAAAGTTGCATCTGCCTTTCCTGCTTTCCATTTACTTTATCTGTCCACTTCTAGGGGTCTGTTACTTGTGTAAGTACCTTATCTCCCCTACTAGATCGCCAGCTCCAAGATCCTGTCATTCCTAGTACATGCAAGAATCAATGTCTTACACTAGTGCTTCTCAGAAGTGCAGCTGCCTACCCAGAAGTGAAGTTCCTCACTCAAAAGTGAGGCTCCCCACACATCACCATCATCTGGGATGCTGTCAGAAATGGACTCAGAGTCAGCATTGTGGACCAATAAGTAAAGCCACCACCTATGATGCGGCATTCCATATAGGAGCCAGTTTGCATTCTGGCTGCTCCAGTTCTGCTCCAGCTCGCTGCTAATGTCCTGGGAAAGCAGCAGAGGATGGCCCCAGTGTTTGGGCTCCTGCTACCCACATGGGAGATTTGAATGAAGCTCCTGGCTTTGGCCTTGCCCAGTCCTTGCCATTGCAGCCATCTAGGGAGTGAACCAGCAGATGGAAGAAATCTCTCTATCTCTCTCTTCCCCCCTTTCTGTCTCTGTAACTCTTTCAAAATAAATAAATCTTAAAAGGAAAAGGTGGGGGCGATGAGGAAGGGAGGGAAGGAGGGAGGGAAAAATCAGGTCCCACTCCATTCTTACTGAAATCAAAGATTCTGGAAATAGGTCCCCATAATCTGTGTTTTAACAAGCCCCCCAGATGAGTTGGATGTATGCTAAAGTTTACATTGTCTTACACATACTAATCACTCTAGCACTATTTAGTGTGCAACTATGTTGAGTCTTTTGGTGATTTTCGTCAGCTTTTGACCTGTATAACTGAATACCTAGCACAGGCTACTTATACAAAAAGGAGGTTCATTTTAGCTCATGGCTCTGGAGATTCAGTTTGGCTGCCTGGGAAGGCTGGAGGGTAGCAATGACATGTAGAGGAAGGATCACATGGCGAGCCTGGAAACAAAGAAAGCAGCTGGGCCCAACTTGGATTTCTAACCCATCCTCTCAGAAGAACCACTCCCAAGTGTACACTCCCACCAGAGACCAAAAGACCTCCAACTGCGCCAACCTCTCAAACACCATCCTAGCACCACCAGTCTATGACTCTAGGGAGAAAATCTGCATGAATTTGGGAAACAAATCCTATTCAAACCACAGCATGATTAAAAAAAATTAAGACTTTATGAATGTATGAGTCTTGATCATTTCTAGAGAAAAGCACATAATGGGACTAGTGGAGGGAGTGCCTGGAGTAGCTCTTGTGGGATCATTTATAACAATGTCATTATGGAATGCCAATATGCCTGGGATGCTAGCCAGAATAGAGGTAATTATTTTCTGAAAGTCATTAAAGTCTAAACTTGGTCTGAAATAAATCCATTTTACATTGCAAGGTGACACTGAAGAGATCTCAAATGCAATTTATGTTATAGAAGGCAGATAAGTTTGTGGTAAAGGATAATAGCTATGCAGAGACATTAAAGGTCAGTGGCTCCAAAACACATTTCTGTTTGTTTCCACTGCATCAGTGACACAAGCTAATGTCAAATATTTTGGAATGATGCTGAATTATAGTGAACACTATAACTCAGTGATGAATGGCTCATCTTATGATAAGAATGTATTGCATGGTTTCTCCTCCAGCTGCCCAAAAAGATGCTGAAAGGAAAGAAAGCCAAGGGGAAGAAGCAGGAGACCAACAAGGAGGTAAGTCTCACGTTTAGTAAGAGTCCTAAGCATGTTGGCATTGGACAGGACTTTCATCCCCAAATGGATCTCACTCATTTTGTCAAAGGTTCTCCCTTACCCGCCCATGCATGCACACAGTTGGCTGCAGCAGCAAAGGGCTATCCTCTATAAGCCATAGAAATTGCTTCCTGTGATTAACCGGTTCACCCAGCCCTTTGATGGCCACACAGACGCTCAGCTGTTTGAACTGGCCCACAAGTATGGAGCAGACAAGGCAAGAGGCAGAGATCGCTGACACAGGCTGTGAAGCAAGTTGACAAGAAATGGTCTTCCAAGAAATGCACACCAGTATGTATACCTTGTATGCAATTTCAAGTTCACTGATGCTAAATCAATCAGCTCAGGATAGGAACTACTAGGGACTGAAGAGACCCGGCTAAGAGGATGCCTGTTAAATCAAGTTAGGTTTGGCCTAAACTTGTCTCCATTTATGGGTGGCTGTACTTGGAAACAGGGTCTTTAAAAAGGGAGTAAGTTAAGAGAGGTGATGTCCCCACTGAAAAGTGTGGGTCAATACCACCACCAACTTGGCAGGGAATAACAAATTTTGACAATAGTGATTACACATGATATGGATCCCTTCATCTTCCTGCCAGCTCTGGGGCTTAAGATACGGGTACCCTGCTGCATCATCAAGAGGAAAGCCAGGTTAGGGCGACTAGTCCGCAGGAAGACAGGTATACTACTTTCATCTTCACGCAAGTGAATCAGAAAACACAGGCAATCTGGCTAAGCCAGTGGAAGTCATTAGGACCAACTACAGTGAGAGATACAATGAGACCCACCATCACTGGGCAGGCAATATCCTAGGCCCAAAATCGGTGGCTTCCACTGCAGAGCCAGAAAAAGCAAAGGCTAAATTTAACCACTAAACTGGGTTATATTTACATTGTTGAGTTTTCTGTGCAGAAAGATAAAATCATTCTCCTCCCCCCAGAACAATTTATTTTGTGGTTATATAATATTTTGTGTGGCAAAATGTATTGCATATATTCTGGCCTCTGTGCTACAGCTTTTTTTTTTTTTTTTTTTTTTTTTTTTTGACAGGCAGAGTGGATAGAGAGAGAGAGACAGAGAGAAAGGTCTTCCTTTTGCCGTTGGTTCACCCTCCAATGGCTGCCGCGGCCGGCGCGCTGCGGCCGGCGCACCGCGCTGATCCAATGGCAGGAGCCAGGAGCCAGGTGCTTTTCCTGGTCTCCCATGGGGTGCAGGGCCCAAGCACCTGGGCCATCCTCCACTGCACTCCCTGGCCACAACAGAGGGCTGGCCTGGAAGAGGGGCAACCGGGACAGAATCCGGCGCCCCAACCGGGACTAGAACCCGGTGTGCCGGCGCCGCTAGGCGGAGGATTAGCCTAGTGAACCGCGGCGCCGGCCCGTGTGCTACAGCTTTTAATCTAGGTAAAACACATGGGATTTTACTATAAATGAAAATCTAGGGGGAAGTTTAAGTGTACCAGAATGAGAACCCAAAAAGAACTGGAAGAATTCATTCACTAGAACTAACTCAAAACAAAGGGACGGTTTTGAGGGTTTTAAGACTTGCAGCCTCCATAACTGCAAGAAAAATAAACATTTGTACCAGCCACCCAGTCTGGTACTTACAGCAGCCCTGGGAGACTTATACAAAAACCTAAGAAAAAAGAATATTTGGGAGAAAGCACTGTCAGAGGAGTGGCAAGGATGCTGCCCAGAGGAGGACTGCTGCGGGGGTGCATAGAAATGAAGACAGGAAAGACTAACAGTGACGATCCAGGAGGAATAAGCAGATTTGGCCAATCTGAGAATGTGCAAAACAAATCCTAGGGCTCTTTTGCTTCAATTGTCTCACAGTCTCTAGAACCACATAGGCCCCAGGAAACAGCCTTTCTAAATCAACCACCTGTAAGGAAAAGCTAGTGGGCTGTCACCTTCATCACAGTCCACAGACTCTGAAGGGCTGAACTAGCATGAAGCTTAATTTTTAATTGGAAAGCAAATGTATTTGATGTTATTCACACCCTGATTTAAGGACAAAACATTTTGCAGAAAATGCATATTATGAACCATGTAGCTCAAACATTTAGAAAAAAAAAAAAAGAGAAGTTAGGTCCTTCCGCATGGTTCATTAAAGATATTATGGAAATGACAGAACCTGAATTTGCAAAACAAAAAAGCCAGAAGCATAGACACTGATCATCAGTCCAGGCTACTGCCTCATTTGAATTTGCTTCAGCACAATGATTCTAAACCTCCATTCTACATTGGAATACCTTGGAAAGTACATTTTATAATACTATGCCTAAATCCCATCACCAGAAAATTAACTGACCTAGGGTGGGACTAAGGTATGGCATTTTAAAAAATACTTCAAAAGATATGTAGTTAAGTTTAATGGCGGAGACATATGCACACACACACACACACACACACAATGAGAGGGAGAGAGAGAGAAAGTGCACTCAGCTGTTGGTTCACTCCCTAAATGCTCACAACAGCTGGAGAAGTTGGGAGCTAGGAACTCAATCCATGTTTCCCAGGTGGGTGGCAGGAACCCAACTACTTGAGTCATCATTTGCTGTCTCCCAGTGTCTGCATTAGCAGAAAGCTGGAGCTCAGTGCAGAGCTAGGATTTGAACCTAGGCACTCCAAAATGGGATGCAGGCATCCCAGTAGGTCAAATGCCTGCCTCAACACCCAAGATTTTGGTCAGTGGGTGCACTGTTTCCAAGGGAGGCAACAAAGGCCAGACAGGTACCAAGAAATGGCAGAGCTCCCTAAATGACGATGCGGTTAAATGATGAGACACGACTCTATGATACTCATAGCCTGTGGGAAAGCTTCCTAGTGACAGATGCTGTGATTACCAGAGAAAACAGCCTCAACAGTAAAGGAAGGCTGCCTAGCTCCGCCTTTGCCCACCTGGTCCTGGTGGGGCTCAATTTCCTTCACACCAATCCTCCTGGCTCATGAGAACCAGCATCTCTGACTTGGAGCCCTGGGTCTCTTTGTATTGTCCTTCTGTTTACTCCCAATCTCCTGTTTCGTTTGATGCCTCCCACTTATTTCCCCCCGAAATATTCTGTTTTCAACAAACCATTTTCCTTAAGGCTGAAATTTATTCCTATCTTTTTCACATGAGGAGCAACCCAATCCTAGTTACCCCTACTCTCTAGTCTATAAAAACACAACTCGGTCCTCACACATTTCTATGACCCAAGTAACTTCTTTTTCTACTTTGTTGCCTCATAGTCAAAAAGCAACCCGTTTCCTTCCAAACCTCATATATTCCATATATTTCTTTCCCTGTTCTAAATGTATCCTATCACTCTTAATAACAAGGGAGTATCAAACTATTTTAATTTAAAGTTTGTGATCAGCAAATAATCTGTCATATGAATTTTTATGTCCAAGTATTTACTCAACCATTTTCCTCAAAGACCCAATAAAATAGTCAGTGAGTCACAGTCTATCTTAAATTAAAATGCATGGCTTAAAGGGCTATTTGACATGCAATAATTACTTTTGTAGTCTTCTAGCCAAGCATAGAAATTGTTAATGTCTGCCCTTGAACGAAATGAACTGTGCAAAAAATTTCAAGCAAACACAGTCCAACTGTTCACGTAAAAGGGAGGTTGCATAAGAAATTCATTGTGCTTCTGTCCAAGTTTCCCCTCAAATTGACACAGATCAACATGTACTTCACCTCTTTACCACCAATTAAAATCATAAACAAATGAGCTTTCCAGCAGAGGGCCGACATGCCCTCTCCACAGATGGTCAGCATCACATGTTACAATAATGGCTTGGCACACCACAAGGGTACCATATAAAAACGGTGCGACTCACAGCACCTCAACTCCTCAACTCTAATTGTTCTGTCTCTTTTTCAAGATGGATTTCCTTCACAGGAATGGAGTGCTCGTTATTCAGCATTTGCAGAAGGACTATCGGGCTTACTACGATTTTCTAAATTTTATGTCCAATGTTGGAGACCCCCGGAATATCTTTTCTATTTATTTTCCACTTTGGTTTCAACTTAATCAGACAGTTGGAACCAAGATGATATGGGTAGCAGTCATTGGGGATTGGTTCAATCTTATATTTAAATGGTAAGACTTGTTTTGTTTCACTTTTCCTAAAACTTATTCTTTAATTTGTAGCTTTGGTTTATGATCAAATTTCAGGTACGTGTAGTTTGACTTGGAAAGTCTTTCAAACGTACCAGTTAACTTGAAACACCAGATTCATAAATAGAGCTTATAAAAAGCATAGAAATGTATACTTTAACTGATTTATAAATTCCAAAACCCTGTAACACATATTCTGTGATTAACCGAGAAGTTAGTTAAGTGAGGGGCACCATAGTAAACAGATTGGTGATTTCAGGAACAATTTTGATCTTCCTGGTTTAAGTACCCAAAGCACCCACAGGACTTCCCACAAGGAAAAAGTCCCTGTGTTTATGGGAAAATAAGATGCTAACATCCAAATAATTACCATCTTCTGTAATGAATGAAAGCCTAGAATCCAAGATCTCTCAAAGTCTCATTTTATATTTTAAATCACTTTACTTTTTATATTGTTATTACTTAAAATCATGTTCATTTGGTTATTTTGATTAACAGGCAACACTTGTACATTCTGGGGGTGCAGCACAATAACCATGAGCTCTCCCCATGGGCCCTGTCCTTGAGTCATTTTTATAGGAAAAAATAGCTACTCTTCAATTACATAATAGTTCTGTATTTAAAAATATGTACATATTTACATTTCTTCAAATACAGGATATTATTTGGTCATCGGCCTTACTGGTGGGTCCAAGAAACTCAGATTTACCCAAATCACTCAAGTCCATGCCTTGAACAGTTCCCCACTACCTGTGAAACAGGTCCAGGTAAGCAGTTACAGTAGCTTCAACTTACGGAAGACATGTCAACAGAGAGTCATTATTTGTGAGTATTATATGATAAACAATATGCTATTATATATAAGTATCAAAATGGGTTAGGTGGGCATGCTGAAAGTTCACAGGCATCAAAATTGCTAATGAGAATGAGTCTTATGAATAATCAAATTCCAGTGTTATTTGTGAAAGGGAAGGTTGGGAGAATACTCCCCCAAATGATTTTATGTTTGATGATTTACATTTTGGAATAATGTCATTGTTTGATACTAAACAAACAACAGCTAGCTAGAGCAAATTCCCAAGGAACTATATTAAGATTTCAGAATTGTTGATTTATCTGCTGCTGAGAAACTTTCAAAGTTACTTTGGTCTTTTGAGAATTTCATGAGCAAGGAAAGAATAGACAAATTTTGTATAAGAAAGGTAGGGCCGCGGCTCACTAGGCTAATTCTCCGCCTTGCGGCGCAGGCACACCGGGTTCTAGTCCCAGTCGGGGCGCCGGATTCTGTCCCGGTTGCCCCTCTTCCAGGCCAGCTCTCTGCTGTGGCCAGGGAGTGCAGTGGAGGATGGCCCAAGTGCTTGGGCCCTGCACCCCATGGGAGACCAGGAGAAGTACCTGGCTCCTGCCATCGGATCAGCGCAGTGTGCCAGCCGCAGTGCGCCAGCTGCGGCGGCCATTGGAGGGTGAACCAACGGCAAAGGAAGACCTTTCTCTCTGTCTCTCTTTCTCACTGTCCACTCTGCCTGTCAAAAATAAAAATAAAAATAAAAAAAAGAAAGGTAGGAAGTTCTCCATCTTACTAGTGCCAGTAAATATCATCTCTAACCTGAGTATAATTTCTTCAAACGTTTTTCTTTTATATGCTTAGTATATAAGTGGGCTTCGTGGACCATCTCCTTTTTACTAGAAGTAAAATTCTAAATGAATGCAAAATCTTTATCATGGAAGTTGAGCTTAAGACTGCAAGAAGGTTTTTAAAAATATAAAGAAAATGGCATGCTATTTTAATAAGTTTGTTGCATAATATAAAATTCTTATTACTTGAATCCTTTGAAACTAACCCTGGAATACAGTGAATGTGAAAGTTCTTAAAGAATTTTCTGAATGTCTTTCATTCCCATAAAAGTATACATGTCTTTTATATCACTAATCATACTACACTATTTTTAATTCTCTTTACACCTGACAGCTTAGACTGAGTTCCATCAGGGCAAAGATGATGTATTTCCTCTTTGTGAAACTAATGTGTGATGAATACATGAACAATAACCTTCGAGACAACTGAAATGCTATTTCAGTCTATCGCAGGACTTCCGGAAGAGAGGGAGGGGAATACTGTATTCCATATTCACCCGTTAGAGATATATAATTCACTGAAGCTTAGAAAAGACGGAAAATTCTTGCAGATTAGAAGTGGGTTTGTCTTTGTTAAATAAAGGAGGAATATCCCTACCCCCACGACAGACTGGTATTTAACCTGAATGAATGTCCACTAGGTGAAAAATCAGGAGAACATTGAAGCAGAGGCAGAAATGCTATCTGTTAGTAGGTTTTTTCTGCCAGGATTAATGCCCCTTCACAGCTTCTCCTCCTGCTTCATTTCATAACAAAGATTCTCACTGCAGCAGCCAGGAGACTGGCACAGAGGTAGCTCCTCATTTGAAAGTCAATTAGTAAAACAACAGGCATAGCAAACATAGCATTTAGCAAACTTTTCAGCCCAGGGAAAATACACTGAATCATAATCCACCAGAAGGATTTTTCTTTTCTTTTCAGTTAAAAACAATTAGATAAAAAGCATGAATAGGGTTTTGGCAGATTTTGGTGTAATAGCCCAACATTTTAATTAGCCTTGAATATATTGGTTTCTGGAATTCAATGAGATTGAAAAATCTGGGGGGGGGGACTGGAAATGGTGCTTTTGAGGATCAATTAGATTCAATTTTCCTTAGTTCTAACTATTTCTAACCATCATTTGCCCTATTTTAAAAAATCTGAATTATGTGTAATTTTCATGAGTTTGCTATTCCAGTGTCCAGCTTCTGATCTTGATACCTAACTAGCCACCTTTGAAATGGATGGACACTTTGCTGTTGCAGGAAGTCCATCTGGCCATGCAATGGGGTCATCGTGTGTCTGGTACGTCATGGTAACAGCTGCCCTGAGCCACACTGTCAGTCGGATGGATAAGTTCTCTGTCACTCTGCACAGGTCAGTCTGACTCCAGCTTCACTGAGTGTATTTTAAGTCACTCAATGAAATGTGCTTATTCTATCTACCAAGGCTAAAACAGCAAAATTAATAGAAAATTAACATTTTGCTTTTTGATAGTTCCCTAATTAGTTCACAGCTACTCCCATTTTAAAGGCTTGAAAATGTTTAACTCGTTAATGATTTGCTAAATGTGCCTCTAGATTTCCAAAATATAATAATTATCTTAGTAGATCACAAATAAGTCATCTAAAATCATAAAAGGAAATATTTTCATGCACACAGTTCCTTGTTTTAAGATTAACTTCAGTTCTGGGAATCAACATTTATTTTGACTGCATCACTTTATTTAATAAACTTATGCTTCCTTCTTTGCCAATTCTTTGACATCAGTAACACCTTCTAGCTTTAAAGACTCTGAAAACTTTTTCATTAAAAACATTCAAGAAGAAACTTAAACCTGAATGTTAGTAGAGTTGATGTTAGCAGATTTCTTAATGTTTAAGAAGGCCCAGAACTTTAATAAAGTTAAATTACAAAATACCTTTCAAACTTTGTCAGAATTGGGCTGTTTCTTTCCTGAAATCTTATAACCATCATTAAAACTATCCTTAGCACAACTTCAGTCACAAATTCTTAGGGTATCTGATATAAGATTTGTCAGTTAAACTTTCAAAAAATAGATGGTATAGCATATACCATGATATAAAATTTCTCCAAAAAAAAAAAAAAAGTCCAAGATCCATGACATATTCCACTTTTTAGAGTAGCACTGGACACTTTAAGAAATAAATAAGCAAAGAAAGTGAACGATTTTAAAGATTATTCTAATGAGACCTGTATGTCTTAATGTATTCATTATCCAACTTTAAAACACCAACAAAAATAGAAACGTGTTATAATTTAAAGAAATTAGCATTTCTCTTCCTAGATAATTTTCCAAGTAGGGATCTAGAAAAACCTTACTTTTTTCTAATTTTCCCAATTACCAAATCTGGGGAAATATGCATTTCTTCTAAAAAGTTCTTATATCAATTTTTAATAAAAAAAATTCTATGGCTGTTCCTCACCTTAACATTATCAAATCCTTGTTTATTCATCTTACTATTTCAGTGTTTCTTTTCTATTCCTTAGTCTTTAAATAACCAAATTTTGGTCTGAATATCAGGAATAAAGCCTTGAACTCATTACTGCTTATTTTCATCAAACAACAAGTGTTGCTTGAATTTTCAGAGTTTTTTTTCCCCTCTGAACTTTTTAGGAATTTTTTTGCACATTGCTGGTTTTAATAAAAAAAAAAATACATAACCCATAGGTCAAGTCCTTGTTTCTTTTCTAAATCTTAACCAAAACTAGGAATCAGGACTCTTTGAGTCTGGGAAATTAAACTCAATGAGAACTTGCCTTTCATGGAATGTTTCTGGGCTTTTTATGTGAGTGGCAGTTTCTTCAGGTAAAGAAAGGTTGACAGAGGAGGGAGAAAATCAGAAAACACATGACAGGGAATACAAACATATGTGGTTCATTCTTGATCATGCTTGCCATTAGGAATTCCTCTACTTCATTAAGGCAATTAGGCAATATTCTTATTTCTTGGTTGTCAGGTTTTTTTTTTTTTTTTTTTTTTTTTTTTTTTTTTTTGAGAGGCAGAGTTACAGATAGAAGGAGAGACAGAGAGTTCTTCTGGTTCACTCCCCAAATATCCGTAATGGCTGGAGGTGAGCCAATCTGAAGTCCTGAGCAAGGAGCTTCTTTCGGGTCTCCCACATAATGAATGCAGGGGCCCAAGCACTTGTACCATCTTCCATTGCTTTCCCAGGCCAATAGCATGGAGCTGGATCTTAAACCACAGCCCATATGAGATGCCAGGTGGAAACTTAACCTACTACGACCCCATATATTGGCCCCTATATTTCTTAGCATTTATTAAAATCTCAGAACATAGTATTAGTTACATTTAATGCATTGAGAAACCTGTTGAAGCCTTTTAAATCCATCCACACACGGAAACACTTTGAAAAAGATTCTAAAATCATGATGTTACATCACTGTGAGACAACTCCTCTGAGATGATATAACCCCCCTCTAAATTTAAAAGCAATACAATTTCTTTGGTTTTTTATACTTATCTATTCTTTTATTGTAGACTGACCTGGTCATTTCTTTGGAGTCTTTTTTGGTTGATTCAAATCAGTGTCTGCATCTCCAGAGTATTCATAGCAACACATTTTCCTCATCAAGTTATTCTTGGAGTAATTGGTGGTAAATATGATCACTTACCTTTCGTTGTGTTATTTAAAGTTTTAGCTTTATTTGTATTAGGGTGTCAGATCCTCCGTGGTAATCAGTTCTTCAATTTCAGGGGTAATTCTGACAAACCGCTGATACTATGTTCTATCCTATGATCTTAAGTGGTTCAACACATCTCTCGTAGCCTCCAGGTACACATGGCACAGTGTCACTAATGGCATAAGTGCCTGTGTAGTGAGATGGGTTTTTCTGAAGTGACTCTAGAACTGACTTCAGCTCTCAAATCATCGCTTGAGGCAGTGTGCATGTGTCCAGGCTGGGAAGACTTAATAGGGACCTTCCAAGCGTCAGCCGTGCCACTCTTTCTGAAGCTTCTGAAGTGATGCTCACACAGCTGTGGACTACATTAAAAACCAAACTGCTTTGTAATCCTAAAGCTCTGTTCCCCATGCTCGAGTTTCCACTTTCAGCCCCACACACTTGGCAAGGGCTCTGTAAGTTAATTGGCTATGGCGATTGAAATACTAATTGCAAGCACCGATCAGTGCTCTGACTATGGAGTGGGTTGTCCTTCACCAAGACTGCCGACTGATCCTACTGGGTTACTATTATACCACAGGGCAAAGGTATGTCTGTAGCTAGCTGGTAGAACTTGGCAAACAAGACCAGTGATAAAGCCTTTTATCATTGAACTCCACGGCCAAGTTCTGTAACACAGAGGGGAATCCATTCACCAGGGGCTCCAGGGCTCACAGGTCAGTGTCTCTTTGCAACCTCCAGGCATGCTGGTGGCAGAGGCCTTTGAACACACTCCAGGCATCCAGACGGCCAGCCTGAGCACCTACCTGAAGACCAACCTCTTCCTCTTCCTGTTTGCGCTCGGCTTTTACCTGCTTCTCAGACTGCTCGACATTGACCTGCTCTGGTCCGTTCCCATCGCCAAAAAGTGGTGCGCCAACCCCGACTGGATCCACATCGACACCACGCCTTTTGCTGGGCTGGTGAGAAACCTCGGCGTCCTCTTTGGCTTGGGCTTTGCAATCAACTCTGAGATGTTCCTTCTGAGCTGCCGAGGGGAAAACGGCTACAAGCTGAGCTTCCGGGTGCTCTGCGCCATGACCTCGCTGACCACGCTGCAGCTGTACCATTTCGTCAAGATCCCCACGCACACGGAGCACCTGTTTTATGTGCTGTCCTTTTGTAAAAGTGCATCCATCCCTCTGACCGTGGTGGCTCTGATTCCCTACTGCATTCACATGTTAATGAAGCCGAGCGAAAAGAAAACTAACTAGAGCGAGGAGGTAGTGCTGCGGAGCCTAGGCCCTGGCGTCTCCTCCCCGCACCCTCGGAGCCGCAGCTTCCTCCTCAGAGGTCGCAAGGTGGCGGCCGTCACCCCGCTCCGCCCGCGCGTAGGTTTAGCTTGGCCTTCACCGCGGTTCTTGTTTTGTGCTAGCTTACAACGATTGAAAACCAGACTCTGACACAAAAATCGGAATTTCTGTATATTTTTAAAAATTTGACAATGTGGCCAACACAGGGCCTGCCTTCCCTGCCAGAGTGAGTTGCCTGGAAGTGAAGCCGGATTGTCGCCCGTGGGGAGGCATGGGCGGTCCATTTTATCACAGCCTTCAGCACGTAAACAGAAGACATCAGGCTGGTCTGCTTCTGGTTCCTGTCAGCATCTTAGGGTCAAACCCAATCCCCTCAGTTTTCAAAGATAAGGAAATAGAGGTCCATCCTGAGAACAAAGGTGCCTGCAGCTACACCACTGTTAGAACGGGAATTCGAACCCGAGGCTTTCTGATGCGCAGTCCCATTACACTGGATTTTGTTTTTCATAATTAAAATATCAGTCAGTGCGAATGCCTTTTTTGTTTTTTAGGTTCTGTGATTGCCATGTAAGACAACTATTTTTCCAGAAATGACACTTTATCAGTTTGACTTACTCCCTGCATGCAGGGTTTTAACAGAGCCGTAATGGCTCTAAATATGGACATGTAAGAACATACGTGGGAAATGAGCCGGAGGGGCTACTGTCTGGACTTGAACTTCTTCTGATTTCTGTTGAAGTACTTAGTAATGCTTCTCAATATTTCAATAAATTCTGCTCAAGATACTGTGCCAGAACATTTACCAAAAAGATTTATCTCTTATTAACCTAAAAAAGGCTTGTCCCTTCACTATGACGTTCTCATGCCAATCTTCCAAAACCAGGGAAATCAAGTGCCTTTCTCAGTCTCGCTCCAACCAGGAAAACATTAAATGTTTATATCCATTTGCTGGAATTAATCTTTGTGTGTAATAAACTGTAATGGAAATCCACAGCTTTACTTTAGAAAATTATTCTTCATAGACTATAGATATTTTACTATCAATATTTCTCAGCGAAGAGCTTTCCCCTCATTGTATCCAATAATTCTGAACTTTAGCCTGTTAACTCATTTCAATCAAGAATTGTGTCTGATTTTGTTACATGTTAATGTCTTCTATAAACTTTCTCAAGACTATAAATACATGAATGATTTTAGATGAGAACATATTAAATAATCCAAAAATATTTATGGAAATAGGTAAAGGGAGGGCTATTTGATAAGATTCTGGTTGGGAATAACAAAACCTCTAAAAATCTAAAAAAAAAAAAATACACTTGGCCCCTTTCCAAGTGCATTTATAGAACACACTAAATAATTTTTATAAAACACACTAAATAGCTTTTTTTAAAAGGTAACTGATTCTTAAGAACAAAACTGAGGGATGAGGAATGATTATCTTAAGAATGAAATTTATTTCATTTTGATGAGACATTTGAGGTGAAAATTCAACACCCCCTTTACATTTTACCTTTCAAAGGTCACTCCAGTCTTTTAGAATTTTTTTAAAAAAGATTTATTTATTTATTTATTTGAGAGGTAGAGTTACAGACAGAAAGAGGGAGAGACAGAAAGGTTTTCCATCTGCTGGTTCTCTCTCCAAATGGCCGCAATGGCTGGAGCTGCACTGATCTGAAGTCAGGAGCCAAGAGCTTCTTCTGGATCCCTCAAGTGGGTGCAGGGGCCATCTTGTACTGCTTTCCCAGGCCATAGCAGAGAGCTGGATCAGAAGAGGAGCAGCTGGAACATGAACCGGTGCTGATGGGGGATGCCGGCACCGCAGGTGGAGGCTTAGTCTAATATGCCACAGCACCATCCCTCACTCCAGTCTTTTAACATTTTTTTAAAAGATTTATTTATTTAGTTGAAAAAGTTACAGAGAGAGAGAAGGAAAGGCAGAGAGAGAGAGAGGTCTTCCATCCGCTGGTTCACTCCACAGTTGGCCACAATGGCTGGAGCTGCACCAATCTGAAGCCAGGAGCCAGGAGCTTCTGGGTCTCCCACGCGGGTGCAGGGGCCCAAGGACTTGGGCCATCTTCTACTGCTTTCCCAGGCCACAGCAGAGAACTGGATTGGAAGTGGAGCAGCTGGGACTCAAAACGGTGCCCATATGGGATGCTGCCACCGCAGGCAGCAGCTTTACCCGCTAAGCCACAGTGCCGGTCCCCACCAAGTCTTTATGATGTATTTGCCTCATAGCTTCTGCACATGTTGGAGATCTCAGTCCTGTCTCAGAGCCCCTTGTCAAAGCTTCATACCAGGTTAGTAATGTTTGTCTTGAAGAATCATCCATCCCAGCACAGTCTCACCCTGTTCCCACCAAGACCGGAGGAAACTGAGGCATTAACAGCCAGGGCACTCTGCTTTAAGGCTTTACTGTTCCATAAAGCACTTCTCCATTCCCTTAGAGAGACTCTCTTCAACTACCCTGAAGCACCATCTGTTGGGTGCCATGTGATCCTTTGAGAGGGAGTAGGATGAGAAGTGGATTCATTTTCTACAATTAATCCCCAACGACTCTACCCCTACTTGCCATAAAGCCTTAGCAGCCCCATGTGAAGAGACTTCCCCTTTGATTCTGGTTGAAATCTCCTGGAGAGAGGCAGATGGCAGTGAAATGCTTTTGCAGTTGAAGCTGCTTAGGCAGAAAGAGCAGCAGCTCCTACAGCCTTGGAGAAAATGCCTGCCTTTAATAACGATGGAAAAGACTGTTCTGCTTCCAATTTATCTGTCAGAAGTGGAATTGTGCTCATTTGACTTACTGTTAACATATCCATATATTCAAAATGTCCACACATCTTACATATCCAGGAGAAAAATGTCAGTGTGACGAGCTTTCAGGATGAGAACAGCTAGGCAAGTAACTTGAGAAACTGTCCAATCATACACACTTTTGAAAAGAAATGCAAAGAATTTATTATTGCTGAAACTAGCAATCAAGCATACTGCTGAGTCTCTGACAGCCCACTGATTGGACGTTTCCTGTAGGAGATTCAATTTGTGACTTCTCTCGCTATTTCACTGTAACAGTAGGGCAATTAAAGAAATGTTATAAGGTGTCTTTGAAGTTAAAATTTGTATCTCTAAATGCTTATTTATATATTCAAAATCCATAAATACATTTGAGATCAAATTGGTATGTACATTCACATACAAAAAGTCTTTATAAAAGAGGAAGTCAAAGAGTTGGTTTAAAAAGAATGATTCATACATTGACTTTATATATTCCAGTACTCTTCAACTCAACTTTTTATAATGGTGGGGATGCTTTTTTATTTATTTATACTTACTTAGCTGAATGGCAGAGAAAACACCAGGATCCAACAGAGATCTGCCGTCCACTGCTTCACTCCCTAAATGCCCACAACAATCAGGGCTGGGCTAGGATAAAGCTGGGAGCTGAAACTCAATCTGGCTCACCCATCTGGGTGGCAGATACCCAAGTAGTTGAGCCACCAACTGCTGCCTATCAGGGTGTGCACTAGCAGGAAGCTGGAATCAGAAATGGAGCTGGGACTTGAACCACAGCACTCTGATATGAGATGTGTGCATCCCAACTAGCATCTTAATCACTGGGCCAAATTCCTGCCCCATGGAGATGTTTCACATCTGTGCTGTAATACGGCAGCCACCAACCACATGTGGCTACTGAACTCTTGAAATGCAACCAAGGAACTGCATGTTAAAACTTCACTTACTTTTTTTTAAATTTAAGTAGTCATATGTGCCTAGTGGCTACTAAGTTGGACAGCACGAGTCCCACAGTACTTTTCCTTGAAAATAAAGGCTATTTTGTATTGTTATCTATACCACATTCTTGCAGGATGACATGGATTACTGCTAACTGCTCTAAGTTAATAGATTCTGCTGCGTTTTCCTGAGGGACCCCTGCAGATGTAGGATTCTGTCCTTGCAGGTCCTTCCTCTCACTCTCCTGTGAGCTCTAACTGCCTTGCTCTCCTTGGACTCTCAGCTCTGTTGTCTCATATCAGGGTGTCTGCATTCTCCTCCTCTGCACCATGACCTAGAAACCTAAGGGCCACAAAACCAGGCAGTGTTTTACTCGATATTCACAACCACATGCTGGGGGACTGGATGACTTTTTGACCAAGTTTTCCGGCTTCTCTGAGTCTAGCGTACACATGAGCCTGCACCAGTATTTCTGCGGATATTCAGAAAATGTTCAAAACCAACAATTCTAGTGTGCAGATGCTCCTGAGGATTTTGCTGTCATTGCTGGTCTGTCCCGGCCACGCTGGAACATGCAAAGAGCTCTCTGGATAAACACGTAGATCTCCCGGTTGCCATGAAACTGGGTGGCCTTCTTAGCTTTTTCTCCTCTGCTTACCTTTAGTGCTTTCAGATGGTGAGTCCGAGTCCACGTAGGTGTGGTGCAACCTTGCTGATTTTTTTTTGTTTTTATTTTTTTTTTATTTTTGACAGGCAGAGTGGACAGTGAGAGAGACAGAGAGAAAGGTCTTCCTTTGCCATTGGTTCACCCTCCAATGGCCGCCACAGCCGGCGCACTGCGACCGGCGCACCGCGCTGATCCAATGGCAGGAGCCAGGAGCCAGGTGCTTTTCCTGGTCTCCCATAGGGTGCAGGGCCCAAGCACCTGGGCCATCCTCCACTGCACTCCCTGGCCACAGCAGAGGGCTGGCCTGGAAGAGGGGCAACCGGGACAGAATCCGGCGCCCCAACCGGGACTAGAACCCGGTATGCCGGCACCGCTAGGCGGAGGATTAGCCTAGTGAGCCGCGGCGCCGGCCCCAACCTTGCTGATTTTTTAAAAATATTTTATTTGTTTGAGAGAGAGAGTTACAGACAGAGAGGGAAAGGCAGAGAGAAAGGTCTTCCATCTGCTGGTTCACTCCCCAGATGGCTGCAATGAAACTTCTTTTGGGTCTCCCACGTGGGGGCAGCGACACAGGACTTGGGCCTTCTTCTACTGCTTTCCCAGGCCATAGCAGAGAGCTGGATCGGAAGAGGAGCAGCCAGAACACGAACTGATGCCCTTGTGGGATGCCAGCGCTACAGGCACAGGCTTAGCCTACGATGCCACAGCTTTTAAAGTCCTAATTTTGTTTTCCTTGTTAAACCATGTTTGCAGTAGAAAAGGTCCATATGAAGCAATCCTCCCAAATGAAAAGTGAAAAAAAAAAAAAAAAGCAGCAACAAACCCAGAAATTTCTGCCACATGACAACAACTCATGAGAAAATTCTAAGAATCAGAAGTGCTTCATTTTCAGCTCTGCAAAGGACAAGCAGTTTTGTGTCAAATCTGAGGCTGCTTTGGTGTGGAGTACTAATTACTGTCTTTGCTAGCTTTTGATGGAGATCAAAGTAATGACGCAGAAAAAAATCACATCTCATTTCATTTGACAGCACAGAAGTGATTGCTCTAAAGAAGGGAGAAAATTCAAAGACTGAGGATATAAGGGTTAGTCTAAGACCAATTAATTGTCTTCTGTATTAAATTTTTAAATTTCTTAGAATCTTTTCTTTAACATTTTGCCATAGATCTCTGAAAATCTGTGACCTAAGAATGATAAGAGGGTACTTCAAAAAGTTCATGGAGAAATAAAAGATAAGTTTATGTTGGTGCGTTTTTGAAATCCATGCATGGTTTTCCCATAACAGGTGCTTTTCATGACCTTTTTCCCCTTCTTCTATGTGGGATGGTTGATCTTGAGCCTGGGAGGAACAAGCTGGCCCAGGAACTGCCCTAAGTCCACATTTCTTTCCCTCCAATTCTTACACGTCCAAAGACAGGGAAGCACAGACATGCCCTTTCTAAGAGGGTTCATGAACTTTTTGAAAACTTGTGTGCTGGCAGGAAAGGGAAAGGTAATGGGTGCAAGGCAACAGCTATGATGCTGCTGAGCCGGGGATGGTGGGTAGATGGGGTGGCGTGTGTATGGGTGTGTGTGTGGGCGGGGGTGGCTCAGAGCAGGGACTGCAAGGAAGAGCATTGGCTCTGGCAGCACTGCAGCCCATTTCCAGTGCAGGCCCATGTGGGAGCTGACATGGGTTTCCCGATGGTCTGGGTGCTCTGCAGGAGGAGCAGACTGCACGTGTGCCTGGATGCACAGCTAAGGAAGATGAAGGCCTCCCCTGCTACACACCACGGCTCTCTCCACCCCTGCATGTCAGTCAAGCCAATCTCATCTCGCTTAACTTCTGCTTAAAGAATTGACTTTTTCCTGGATTCAGGCGTTGTCTCATGAACAGTATTACCCAGACTGTCATTTGCGCTCTTGCAACTGGCCCTTAGTGGAAGGAGTTTTCTAAAAGTGGGCATGTGGGCGTGTCTTTCTCCCATCACTGCTTCACACATATTGCCCTCATCTTTTTTAAGATTTATTTATTTGTTTGAAAGGCAGGCTTACAAAGAGGCAGAGGCAGAGGCAGAGAGCGAGCGAGCTCCTTCTAGGTCTCCTACATGGGTGCAGGGGTTCAAGGACTTGGACCATCTTCCACTGCTTTCTCAGGCACATTAGCAGGGGGCTGGATCAGAAGTGGAGCAGCCGGGACCTAAACCAGCACCCATATGGGATACTGGCACTGCAGGTGGCAGCTTTACCCTCTATGCCACAGCACTGGCCCCTTGCCCTCACCTTTAAGCTCAGTAATTCTGCATCAAAACATCCTTGAGCTCTTTTCCTCCGTGATCATCCCAAAGTCTGTGTTTTCACAATTTTTTGAATGAAAGAAATGGTAGAGCCCTTGCTGTTTCTCTCTCTGAAGACTGTATTGATTTGGCAAATGAAATGTCAATGTTGCCATCCGAGCTTCCAATTACGTTCTTGTCTTAATCTCTTAGTTCTGGAATGTTGATGTCCTGCCCACCCAAGCCCACCAAGAGGGTCTACCACAGGCCACTTGCAGTTCCTAAAGGGTCTCAGAATGCAGGAGACAGGTGCCCACAAATAGACAGACAGATACAAAAGACTTCATGGAACTTAGCAGTTTACGGCTGCTGAAATTTGCCTCTGGACTGCAGCCAGACCCTGGAGTCATCAGACCCACCTCCTAGTCCGGCTCTCCACAGTGACTCTGCAGGGCCATTTGATGTCAGTGACCTCCGTGTATGGGCTTTGAACTGAAAGGCTTAGTCGGAGTAGAGAATGGAAAGTTCACTCCAGCTAGAACATCCTGCAAGTCTGAAGGTCTCAGTAAACCAAATTTAATATGTTCTCACTTTCCACCCAATTGCTCTCTTTTGTTTGCTCTTTGTGAATTACTGCTTTGTGTCAGACTTCCAGAGGTATTACTTGCTTATTTTTCTATAAAGAGGAGCAAAAGTTGAGAAGGAAGACCCTGGAAAATGTGTTCTCTAGATATTGCTTTAATTTTCCTTATGTGCAATGAGTAAGACTATAAATTCTAAAAAGTACTCCATGTTGAAATGTGCTACTTTTCAAAACAATTTTGGATCTATAGAAAACATTTCAGTACTCAAAGTATTAGCTTCTAATTAGAATTTGAATTTTATAGCTGTGAAAAGAGATACCTGGAGACATAATTAACTGGTGTTATGGGAAAACATTATTAGCATGAGAGTATCCATAGGCTTCCTGTTTACCTATCAAAATTACCAACTCCATTTCCTCTTCTTCAACATCCTAAAGAGGACGTTCTTGCTGAAAGAGACACTGAGCAGATACGGATGCTAACAGGCCCAGTGAGGAGGAGGAGGGGTTTTGCTGTGTGGCAGGCAGTGTTGGATGTGTCTAGCAGTGGTGCTGTGTACGGAAGTGACTACAACATTGAAATAACTAATTGTAGGTTAATTATGGGTCTCTCAATGACATAAAGACAATCTTTACTTTCTAATGCTTCATGGCTGTTGAAATGTGCTTCTTGAATGTGGCACACCTCTAACATCAAATTATATGATGCCAAGGTTTTTGAGGATGGCCACGATAAATGGAAAATCAGAGATGGAGTTCCAAAAAGCTTTTCAAGTCCACTCCGCTCCCCACAGGGCTTTTCTTTTTTTCTCTAACTCTACTACCCACCAACCTGACAAACATTTCCTAAGTGCTTTTAGGTGCTAGAGATGCAAGGCTGCGTTCAGTATGGGCTCTTCTTGGGGGACATCCCATTGGTTCTTACCTCATCTGCTGAAGCTCTGGGTGGATTCCAGGGGGTACCTCTGGTCTGTATGCTAGGAAGAAAATTGACTTCTAGCTATAAATGGACGGTATTCTCTCTTTGCTAACCCATCCCATTTCAGATTCATCCTCTTCTGAGCCACTTTCATTTCAATTCTGGTAACATACTGGGAATAGAATCCAGATGCTTCCCAGTCTCACCACAGTTTGTCTTATGAGAGGATCAGAAAGCAAAATCATGAACACCATAAAACACCAGGTTCCAAAGTAACAGTTTCCGTTATTCAAAATCAGGGGTGTTGAAGGAATGTACCTAGAAAATCACTAGCACGAGTTACAAGGACTGCCATTCTCTTTCCAGTGCAGTGATATTTGAAAAAAGACAGATGAATTACTTCCTTAAATAAGTATTTTTTGGGGACTACGTTGTGTTGTAGCTTCTGTCTGCAATGCTGGCATCCCATATGGTTGTCAGTTTGTGGCCTGGCTGCTCCACTTCTGATCCAAGTCCCTGCTAATGCGCCTGGCAAAGCAGCAAAATATGGCCCAAGTCCTTGGGCCCCTGCACCCACGTGGCAGACTCGGAAGAGGCTTCTGGTTCCTGCCTTCAGACTAGACCAGCTCCAGCCACTGCAGCTATTTGGAAAGTGAACCAGTGGATGGAATCTCTCTCTCTCTCTAAAATCTGGCTTTCAAATAAGTAAATCTTTTTTAAAAATATATTTTTGGAAGTCTCTAGATTGAAAAAGTCATTTTTGAAGGTCATTTGAGCACACGCCAGTACTTAAACATAGCACTATTTTGTTTGTATGTTTGTATTCATTTTTATGAATAAGAATCCAAGAGAATCTACTAAGACTGTGTTCATCCATAATTTTTTTAAAGATTTATTTATTTATTTGAAAGTCAGAGTTACACAGAGAGAGGAGAGGAAGAGGGAGAGGGAGAGGAGGAGGGGGAGGGAGGGGGAGAGGGAGGGGGAGAGGGAGGGGGAGGGGGAGAGGGAGAGGGAGGGGGAGAGGGAGGGGGAGGGGGAGAGGGAGGGGGAGGGGGAGAGAGGGAGGTCTTCCATCTGCTGGTTCACTCCTCAATAGGCTGCAACAGCCAGAGCTGTGCCCATTCGAAGCCAGGAGCCAGGACCTTCTTCTGAGTCTCCCACGTGGGTGCAGGGGCCCAAGGACTTGGTCTATCTTTACTACTTTCCCAGGCCATAGCAGAGAGCTGGATTGGAAGTGGAACAGCCAGTTCTCGAACTGGCGCCCATATGAGATGCCAGCGCTTCAGGCCAGGGTGATAACCCGCTGTACCACAGCGCTGGCCTTGTGCTCATCCATAATTAACAATTACAAAAACAAAACAAAACACTGAAACCCTATTTCAATGGCTTATATAAGTGAGAGAAGTCTTTTTCTCTGTAATAAGAGGCTAGAAGTAGGTAGCCAAGGCTAAAGTGACAGCTGACAGATGTTCAGAATGAAGACCAGGCTATCTTCTCCCCTGCCAATCCAAGGTGTGGCTTTTGTGCAGATGATCACAGCATGGCTGTGATATGCAGGGAAAGAAGCAAGGGAGAAAGTAGGCAGGTGTTCTTCTACTAAACTTTATTCAGGAAGACACGGTCTACATGGAGCCAGGTGCCTATATTTCAGGAGCCAGACAGGCTCCTCTAGCTGCAAGGGAGTCTGGGTAGGAAAATACTTTACTTTCTAGGTGCTGAACAGAAAAAAAGAAAAGGATATTGGATTGGGTGTCAAGCAAACCAACTAACAAAACCTACTATAATGATTTCTCGTATATATAATGGTGAATGCAACTTATAGCTGCATTTCTCTCCTTACTGTCTGCTAAATGATTTCACAACATACTGCATTTAAGGATTGAAAGTGCTTCATAGGCATGTTTACATGCTTATTTAAAATTTCAAGCTTCAAGAAATTTTATTAAAACATTAATCATCTATTACTTTGTTTCTACACTTGATGTACTAGAAAGCTATACACTTATAACACAAAGCTTTCTTCTTTTGTCTTCCTTCATAAGAATTGCAGGTGCTTATTCTGTGTCACCTTGGGTGAATATTTTCCCTTTCTATAACCAGCCAGTCTGTTGTTCTCACATTTATGTTTCTGTGTGCGAGGGTAGGAGCAGTGCCTGTAGTATAGGAAAGAGTAAATTGCCAATTCATCAGCTGGTTGTGTATTATTCTCTCTTGCCATGTGGCACATTTTGTCCTAGCTGATTTATGGGGTTGAGTAGTTATACCCAGAGAGTGACATGCCACTCACATGTGCCCTGATTACTCATTATGAGCCTTAGGACACCATACAACTCACTAATGAGTACATTATAATGCTGGCCAGTGCTAATTAGATGATAATCATGTGCATTGCTTTATTTACAGTCTATCCATTTAAATTAATTGGGCATTTAATTGAACACAGTGGGAAAGAAATTGGAATTAGATTTAGATGCCCCTCGAAGTTATTTTCACCTGCCACCTCATATGCAGGTAAGATTATCTGCTTGATCTGGAACTTTAGAAAAACACAAATGAACATAATGCTCATAATGCTTATCTTATAATGGGACACATGCATATGCAAATTTATCTCAAAATGTGTTTGTAAATAGCAACCAAGTTTGCAAATTTTTACCTCTAGTAACATCCTTATGTGGTCTCACTACACAGAAATTCTGTGTGCACAAGTAATATTTAATAAATCAAATCCATGGTTGGAATTATAATGTGAGATCCTAAAGCAACCTGAGAATGTTCTGGTATTAGGGTGGAAAATTCACATTTAATTCTTCAATAAACGCTGCAAACTATACCTAATTGTGATCCTATAGAGTATCCTCACAAGATATCAAAATATTCAGGAATCATTATTAAACTATTTATTTAATTTTGATTTATTTATTTGAGAAAGAGAGAGAGTGCATTCCCATCTACTGGTCTACTTCCCAAATGTCTAGAATGGCCAGGACTGGCTCCAGCCAAAGCCAGGAGCCTGGAACTCAACCCTAGTCTTCCATATGGTTTATAGGAATCCAGTCACTTGAGCCATCACCACTGCCTCTCCAGGTCTGCATTAGGAGGAAACTGGAGTCAGGAGCTAAAACCAGGAATTGAAACAGGCACTCCGATACAAGATGTGGTCATACTAATCAGCAGCTTACCCTGTATTTTCCTGAGAAAAGATGCATAGTGGGTAAAATCTTGAGACTTTGCTGTAGACCTCTGTCATTCATTTTTTTTTTTTTTTAACAGAGTTAGCCAGTGAGAGAGAGAGAGAGAGAGAGAGAGAAAGGTCTTCCTTCCGTTGGTTCACTCCCCAAATGGCTGCCATAGCTGGAGCTACACTGATCTGAAGCCAGGAGCTAGGTGCTTCTTCCGGGTCTCCCATGCGGGTGCAGGGGCCCAAGTCATCCTCCTTGGGCCATCCTCTACTGCCCTCCCCAGCCACAGCAGAGAGCTGGACTGGAAGAAGAGCAACCGGGACTAGAACCCAGTGCCCATATGGGATGCTGGCGCTGCAGGTGGAGGATTAACCAAGTGAGCCACGGCGCTGGCCCCCAACTTCTGTCATTCTTGAGGCTACTTCATTGGTTATAGAACAATTTCTCCTCCAAACTTTGAAAGCAAATCTTTGTCTTCTGACATTAGTTTTACTACCAAGAGGTCCTACGTCCCAAAGTTCTTTATTAAATGAACACATTCCCTCTCTCTCCTGCAAAATTTTAAGTTCTCCTTTTCCCCAGTTTTCTAAAATTCCAGAATAATGTGCCCAAGGAGGATCTTTGTCGTATTCAATACTCAGTGAACGTTTTCAGCTTCAAAATTCCTATCCTTCAATTATAGAAAATGATCTTGGATTACTTTTTAAATCATGTTTTTCCCTCAGTTTTCTCTGAACTCTCTGGAGCTGCTATTAACTAACAATTACACCACCTGGGTTGTACCACTACATTTTTTTCCTACTTTGATTTTTTTGTTTGTTTTACTTTCAGAGAAATTTTCTTGACTTGGTCTTCTAATCCTTCTATTTCTTTTTTTCTTCGGCAAGTTTTTAACTTGGTTATGCAGAGTTTGATCATAGAACGAACATATGGTGAGAACATTAAGGAATTACAGAAAGGCTCATGGTGTCAGAGAGAACAGGTGAAGTCAACACTCCAGGCATCTGAGAAACAGTCATAATGCAAGATTGCAGAGACCAAATCTTGTTAGTGGCAGAGGGTGCAGGATAAAAATGGAGACTTTGATGTCCCCTAGTGTTGCCAAATAAACATGCAGCTTCTTAATTTATAGTCATTTTTTGAAGTTGTAATCTCCTGTATCACTGAACCTCAAAAAGCAACTGTTTTTCCAAATCATTTCAAGCCCTGTTCAATCAATCCTTCCCCTCTCATCAATAATGGTTAGGTACCTTATTTGAAACGAAAATAACTCTTATTCATTCCTTTTTCATACCCCATAAATTTCACTCCAGGAAATAGGCAGTCTCCCAGCACAGAGCTCATTTTCTGCCTCTTTGAAATGCAAACCTAAACGAGTGGGTATTAGTCCTTTGTCTTCAACATTAGAGGGTGAGCATGCAAAGTTTCCAGGCAGCATCTTTCCTCTGCAACTGCCTTGTCACTGCCATTTTTTACAACTTAACTGGAATGCATTTCTCTACTCTCTGCCTCTCTAACTTGGCAACCATCAACAACTCCGGCATGACCTGTTAGTCTGTGAGATCATCTTTGCAGTAATCTACCAGGAAACACTGGTGAGGGGATATTTACAACACCTCTCCATATG
Source organism: Oryctolagus cuniculus (assembly GCF_964237555.1). Classification (NCBI taxonomy): domain Eukaryota; kingdom Metazoa; phylum Chordata; class Mammalia; order Lagomorpha; family Leporidae; genus Oryctolagus; species Oryctolagus cuniculus. The sequence goes on along the minus strand of NC_091434.1, from coordinate 72,167,025 downwards.
ACACAGCTCAGGCTTACTTTGTTGGCAGAATTTCATTTCTTGACCACAGGAAGAAAAAAATGGACATGCAGAGTAGGTTTGCAAGGAAGGTGTAGGAAGGCAAAGACATGGTGATGGCAGGAGACCTTGGTGGAATCGTGCAGCCTCGCTATTGAACTTTTCATTTTTTCTATCTAGAAGTCTTTTGTGTCTGTTTTTTGTATGTTTATTTTTATAGACTTTTGTTTTTATTGAAACAGATGGAAATATCTCCTCTTGTGTCACTGAGTGTATTTATTACCACTCTGAGTATTTTCCTAATGTTTGCATTGTTTCTGCTACTAATAATTCCCTTTCTCCTGTATGTTCTATTGTTATCACTTTCGCTTTATATGCTGAAATATTTCCTGGGTGTCTGGTGAGCAATGGCAGACTCTGAGGAGCCTGGGAAAGCTCTGAGTGGGTGCAGTGGGTGCATGCTGTCGGTGAGTGGGCCTCACAGCATGGCAGTCTTGCTGGGAAAGTTTCTCTGGAGGATTCCTAGCATTAAGGCCTTTGGTCTCTTAGATTGGCCACTATCTCTAGAAAACCACTCTTCAATCTTCTGTTGTGTAGAGGCAGAGGAGTCACAGGTTGGTAGGCAGTCAGGGTGGTCCTGGTGGAAATTTAGGGTGCAAAATGCTTGCTTTCCCCAAAAGTTACCTTTAGCAAGGTCAAAAGTGCCTGCCCCATTTCGTAGGAATTTCCAATTTTACGCAAGGGAGTGGCGATTCAATCCTTCTTGTTCACAGTGTACTGTAAACACAAGTTACCTAGCCCTACTACAGATCAGGTCTTTTGGTGGGTTGTGTCTTTGCCTTATAACTGAATGTCAAGCTGATTGTCAAAGTCTTTTTCTTCCTCAAAATTGTGCTTAAAAACCCCACTACTCCAGCCTCTTTGGGTTTTTCCTCTCTTGAGGCCCCCCTCCAGGCCACTCTGGCTGAGGTCTCTGACTTAAATAAATCTTGCTTTTAAATACATCTGGCTCTTCTCTTCGCCTGGTCCACTTGGAAATTCTTTACTTCCAACCTCCTGTCTGTCTCCTGGATGCCAGTTGCCCCTTCAACTGCAACTTGCAGTCCCCTAGGGCAAGCCTGTCTGTGAGCTCCAGCAGACAGGAAGCACCTGCTGAGATTGGGAAGGGAAGACATCCTGCTGCAGGCGGGGTCGGGGAGTGGGGATGGGGGGGGGTAGAAACTTGGAAGGGGGGGGCTCTGTGCCTCTGTTTCTACACACCCTTTCAGCTCATTCTTCTATTTTCAACCCCCAACTGTCCCCCTTCTGGAAGCACCCACCATCTTTCATATCCTGAGCTTTTCTGGGGGATCTCTAGTACAAAATAGGATGTTCACAGGCTTCCCTGAAGAAACACATTTTTGTTCTCTCTTGTCTTCAAAATCCATTTCAGTTGTCCATTTCGTTTTCTGTTTCCCCAAATGTTGTTGGTATCATTTTTTTTTAAAGATTTATTTATTTATTTGAAAGGCAGAGTTACAGAAAGGCAGAGGCAGAGAGAGGGAGAGAGGTCTTCCATCCGCTGGTTCACTCCCAAAATGGCCACAATGGCTCGAGCCGGGCCAATCAGAAGCCAGGAGCCAGGAGCTTCTTCCAGGTCTCACATGCGGGTGCAGGGGCCCAAGGACTTGGGCCATCTTCTACTGCTTTCCTAGACCACAGCAGAGAGCTGGATCGGAAGTGGAGCAGCCAGGACTTGAGCCAGTGCCCATATGGGATGCCAGCACTGCTGGAGTGGCTTTACCCACTACGCCACAGCGCCGGCCCCTGCTAGTATCATTTTGCTTTCTTTATTCGTGTGGATTTATGCCTTCTTCAATTCTTTTAATAGCATTTAGTGGTGTTTTCAGGGGGCAGGGGCAAACATGAGTGTGTTTCTACTGTCTTCAACTGACTCTTTGTAGAACACCTTAGGAAGCTACAGCAAAGTAAAATGCACTGTTTTCATGAATAGGATTTCAAGGAAACAAAGAACAGACACCAAAATGTGTGTGGGTGGAGGGGAGTACTAGGTCTTGGTACTATTCCAGCAACACTGATAAATTCTATGGTGACTTCAACCACCACCATCACCACCACCACCCTGCACTGCACCCTGAATCTACTGCTAATCCCGGCCCCCAAAGTCTTCCTTAGCCAGAGAACATCTGGTGTATCAAAGTCTTCTTTTCCCTGTCCTTAGCCTTGGAAACGAGTGACTTGGCTTTCACATCCAAGAAAAGCTGTGTTAAAAACACAGCGGCTCTTTGTTCCTTTGCTCTTTTCAAGTTTGACACTGCTTATTATAGACCCGGCTCTGGGCACACTGCATGTTCAAGAATGAAATGATAGCCGTTTGCCCTAGAGGAGTCCAAAGTCTCATCTACTCCGTGCCTTGTCATTCATCCCCACCAGTGACTGGAACTGGTTCCCGCATAGAGAAGCATTTGGTGATGGCTGAGCAGCTGCTTGACCTTGGATTTTCACACACACGGATCCCAGTTGCTTTCATTTTCAACATGGACATGTAAAGCTGAATTACCGCTGAAGGTCATTAGAAATTAGCTTGGATCCCAATGTACGACAATGTCTGTAATGGTGGAATGTCAACATTCCTCTCTAAAGAAAAAGAACCCCCCACACTCCTGCCTGCAACTGGTGCACCATCTGTGCAGGACGCTCTGTGTCAGGTCAACTGATGGGGGATCCCGTGGTCACCAGCTTGTAGTAGGCTCCTTTCTGCACCATCAGTTCTTCATGCGTCCCCTTTTCAATCACCACCCCTTGTGACATGACGGCAATGATGTCTGAGTTCTGGATGGTGGACAAGCGATGGGCAATGACAATGCAAGTCCGACCCTCTCTAGCTTTGTCCAGAGCAACCTGCACCGTCTGCAAAGAGAAGATAGAAAGTTGGTGCACAGTGGCCTGACTGGCCCCCAGCCACCACTGCACAAGGTTAGGGACACACCTTCTGGGTAACAACAGGATTAAGGTCAAATAAGAGGACAGAGGACTCAGCAGGTATTCACAAGGTGCAATGCATCAATGGCTTAAATTGCAGGGCACAGGCTGAGAAATTTCCATGAAGCGAGAATGAATGAAACTATGAAGTCACTATATAACTTTATAATACTTGATGGTCTAGTTTACTATAATGCTACCAAGAAAAGAGCGTGGGGTAGCATAAGTGGTGATTCCTGATACTGTTTTTCATTGAGGTCATTTTAGTTTTCTCTGAAATGAAATCTTGATTTTAAGGAGTTAATAATAAATTTTGAATCTCATAGCTGTGTTTTCCCCAGTTGTATCTCCTTTCATGCAAACTTCACACCAGATACCACTTCCTTATTTGTGCTGTATGTGGCCTTCCTGCTCTGTCATATAACTTTAGAACTATAAAATACTTGTATGTGTTGCATAACGGATGTCCTAGATTATTTTACCTTGTTTAAGAAGCTAATTAGTTGACCTCAAAAAAAGAACTTAGCCTAAAGACTCTTAAAATAATTTTTAGTTTAAAGTTAAGGAAATTTGTTTTATTTGAAGCAATCTTATGTTAAATTGTCTTCTCTCAATTATTGTCCTTTGGTTCTACAAAGTAGTGTCAACATAGACTGCTAATAAACTAGAAAATTAAAAACAGTGCCATTTTATAAGGACATACCTTGTAACAAAACACTCATTTGCAATGATACAAGACTTTGAAAATCAGTACATACCTTTTCACTTTCTGTGTCTAAGGCAGAAGTGGCTTCATCTAGTAGCAAGATTTTAGGGTCTCGTACAATGGCCCGGGCAATAGCAATGCGTTGCTTCTCTCCTCGAGAGAGTTGAGATCCCTGGGACCCAACGTTAGTTTCATATTTCTGGAAAAATTATGGTAAGTTTGAGAAGCAGAAAACAACTGTTGCTACTGTGCCATATGGAGCACACATCAGTGGTGCCTCTGTGAATTTAAATGGTTGTTTTTTAACTTCAGAATAGCGAATGAGTCATACAAAAGACATCAAATTCACTTAGGAATACATAAAAAATAGGGCATTTTTGGCCTTTGTGCTGGGGAATGAAAGGGACTTTGACACCTATGTCTTCCTTTATCTAAGTTTATATATTTTAACATTTGTTTATTTTCATTTTATTTAAAAGGGAGGGAGAGGGAGACAGACGGGGGGGGGGGGAGAGATCTCAAACCAATAGGTTCACTTTCCAAGTACCTGCAGTAGCTGGGGCTGGCCAGGCTGAAGCCAAGAGCCTGAAACTCCATTTGGGCCTCCCACATGGATGGCAGGGCCATCATCCACTGCTTTCCCAGGTGCCTTAGCATGAAGCTGGATCAGAAGCGGAGCACCCAGTATTTTAACTTGCATTGCAATATAGAATGATGGCATCCCAAGCAGCAGCCTAACCCACTGTGCCGTAGCATATGTCCGGAGAAGATCCCATTTTTAAGATCCTCCTTGACTCGCGACTCCCTGATACCTAGGCTCTTATCTGGAAAACCTTTCCATGATGAATTAATCCCAGGAATGCCTTTTAAGATATCTTCCAGTCCATTGTTTTTACTGGGGAAGCTTCCTTCTGGAACACAGCCTTGGGTTGAAATCACACTCTGCTACTTACTTGCTCAATGATCTTAAGCAACTCATCTAAATTTCTTTGAGCTCCAAATTCGGCTGAAAAAAAAAATGCAGTACTAGTACCTCATTTACAAATTTGTTGTTGAGTTTTAGATGAAATTAGGAAGGAAAATGTCTAGCCAAATGCCTGGGCAGGTTACCTAAAAATAGGCCACATGTATGGAAAATCTACTATGTATCTGGTCTTATACTATTCTAGCTGGATTGTTATTTGACATTCAAAGAAGCTATATTCTCCCTGTTTTCCAGATTATAAAGTTAGGTTCCAAGTTGCAAGAAAAATGCACGAAGACAAACAATAAGCAGTGAAGGTTCCATCTACATCCAGGGGTGTCTGGCTTCTGAGTCCTTGCCCTTGACCACTACTCTTTCTTGCCATCCACAGCAAGGTCTGTTTCCATCCTCTGCCTCCCTTGTCTCCGGACGCATGCTCAAGGAAGCCAGTTGAGATCCATGACAACCTCCTTTTCCTTGTAGAGACAAAGCTCTCAGTGAAGAGCCTCATGTGCAAGTCTGTTTGGGAGAGAAGCACTGAGCCAACTCAAGCCAGTGTCTTACACAAAATGTGTAGGGTGCTCAATAAAGGCTCATGGAATAAGTTAATCTTCTGGGGGACACACAAGATTTGTTTTTCAATTCAGGATGAGGCAAATAGTTATTTCTTTTTTTAAAATTTTTTTTAATTTTTTTTTTTTTTTGACAGGCAGAGTGGACAGTGAGAGAGAGAGAGAGAGAGACAGAGAGAAAGGTCTTCCTTTGCCGTTGGTTCACCCTCCAATGGCCGCCACGGCCAGTGCACCGCGCGATCCGATGGCAGGAGCCAGGTGCTTCTCCTGGTCTCCCATGGGGTGCAGGGCCCAAGCACCTGGGCCATCCTCCACTGCACTCCCTGGCCACAGCAGAGAGCTGGCCTGGAAGAGGGGCAACCAGGACAGAATCCGGTGCCCTGACCGGGACTAGAACCCGGTGTGCCGGTGCCGCAGGCGGAGGATTAGCCTATTGAGCCATGGCGCTGGCCAAATAGTTATTTCTATGTGCTTGCTGGTTAGGTTACCCAAGTTAGAACCAGGCCAAGAGCCCAAGACTTAAGGAGACTTTGCAAAAAGAGCAAACGAAAATGTCGCTACATAATCACTTACAAAGGAAAGCTCTGAGTAATATTCATAAAAGGATGTGAGGGGATGTTTGGGTGCTACAATTTGATTCCTTGTCTTAATTTTCCTTGTGATTGACCACCAAGAGAAACACTCTGTAGATGGAAAAATGCAGCTGATACATGCTACATTTGGACCCGGCTCCAAGAGACACCCAGGCAGTTGCAACTTACTCCACCATATACAGCCTGCTCTGCCAAATAGAGAAATAATGGTGTCGTCAGTGGAATAGCGGCAGCTTTCCTGGGGTGGCCAATAAGTGCATTTTTTCATTTTAATGGTTTGTTTTTTGTTTTGCATTTTGCAGCCGGAACAATCTCAGCACGGATCAGTAATTGTCTCACAGTTGCCTGGTTAGTAAGTGGCAGAGCTGACATTCAAACCTGTGTCTGCTTCGAATCTCAGAGCTTTGCCACTGGGCTAAGCTACAACAAATTCTATACCGTCCATTGGGATGGATAACATAATACTTTCTGAAACCAAAGAGTCTGTTGTTGATGAAGGACATTTACTTTGCTGAAAAGACTAAGATAATCCCAGATCACTGGGAAATAAATTGTGTTGCCTCTGAACTTGTCCCCGGGTCCAAAGCTTCCTCCTTTTTGGCCATTCTACCTCTCCCCATGCCTGCCCCACACGGGGAACGACGAGTTTGGCACTCACCTCCGGGAGCGACATGACGAAGTCATGCAGCTGCGCCTGCTTTGCAGCTGCTATGATTCTTTCCATGGGGATTTCTTGGGTGTTGTCCCCGTACTTAATATTGTCCTTTATGCTGCAGGCAAACAACACCGGCTCCTGGGAGACAATTCCAATGTTTGAGCGGAGGAACTGGATGTTCACTTTCCTGCTGTCATGCCCATCTATCATCTGCCAATAGAGGTGACAACAGCGGGTGTTCAAGCTTAGCATTCCAGCGGTGAGGAAAATTCATATTCTAGAGGTAAGTGCTATGCAGGACACTTCTCTGCTTAAGAAACAACAATCCGAGGACTCTGGGAAACATTATGTTGCCTTTGATGTCCAGAGGTGGTGCCTGTCAGGAGTTGTGTTGAAGCTAACATGGATCAAACTATAGTTTGGCTTGTTTGTTACCTAAATTCTAGCTCTACAAGTGGTACAGATGAGGAAGATATTCAGGACAGTATGCAGTTAAGAAAAAAAATTTCTCCTTATACTTTAGTGTAGCACATTCTCTACAAGTATGAAGAATTACTCAATTCTGAGGCTTCATGAATTATGGAAAGGAGTTTCTGAAGCAAAGTTATAGGATGAAATAAGGGTCAAATCTATCTTCTTGATTTTACTGACAACAGTCTTTGAATAACTGAGATAAGAGGCCCAGTCTACGGCCATACCACCCTGAACGCGCCCTATCTCATCTGAGATAAGAGGCCCAAGTAAGGAAGCAATACAATCACTTAGTCAATCAACATACATTGAATCACCTGCCACAAAGGCACCATGCTAAACAGTCTGTGTCTGCTATATATATAAAAAACATAACATCTGTATCTTGGAACTCACAGTCTAGTTAGGTAGTCAAGCAGAGGTATTCAAATGTCTACATTTGATCTGGTTCACTTGGAACAGTAAAGGTACAGTATGTCTAACAAATGGTTTTACAGAATTTGGCCTTCAGATTTCAGACAAAGATTATGATAGGAAGTGTGATTATGGTATATTTTAGACAAATTCTCAGCAAAGGAAAAAATGAATATTATTAGAAAAAACATAAGGCATTCCTCAGCAACTATTAGTGCTTACTCATCTTGTTCTACTTATTTCCTACAGGACTGGAGTCTGTAAGGCACAATTGAATACATAATTGAATACCAGAGCTGCTTAGTAATTGTTGTATATGTGCTGTACAGTAAGTTCCTAGAAGACAGAAAACATGTTTTATGCCCTTTAGAATCTCTCATAGAGAATACTGGGCAAATTATAGGTATCCAGTTAAGTGTTGAAAATTGAATATTTGCATTAGGTATCTTCCTTAAGAGCAAAGGAGATTTTTTTTTAAGATTTACTTTTTATTTATTTGAAAGGTGGGGTTACAAAAGAAGGGGAGAGACAGAATGAGAGATAGATCTTCCATCTGTTGGTTCATTCATCAAATGGCCATAATGGCTGGGACTGAGCCAGGCTGAAGCCAGGAGCCTGGCTTCTGGGTCTCATGCATGAGTGGCAGGGGCCCAAGCACTTGGACCATCTTATGCTGTTTTCCCAGGCTCACTAGCAGGGAGCTGGATTGGAAGTGGAGCAGCAGGGACTTGAACCAGGGCTCATAGAGGATGCCAATGTCCCAGGTGGAGGCTTAAACTGCTATTCCAAAATGCCAGCCCCAAGAAAAGGAAAATTTTCAAAATTGATTAAAAATAATAGGTTTTTCTACTTAAGAATATTTCCAGTAATTTTTTGTAATGACGTAACAATGTACATTGTGCCTAGGAAATGGAAGAAATCATCCTGACTTCTTCATGGGCCTTGCTTCCTGAGACTGCCACAACCACTGAGCAGCGGAGAAACAGGCTTTGTACGCACGTCAGTGTTGCAGAGGTCAGACGGGAAGGATCCAGGTCCCTACGTCCCACACTGAGTGATCGGATAGCACTGACTTTGAAAATCTGAACCTTCTCACTTACAGTAACATTTCCTGTGTAATGGGTTTCCCAGGTTCATCTATCACCACATGCTTTCAAACAAATTAAAATCTTTACAGCTGAAGTTAATCACAGAAGTGACTATTTAGGTTACAAGCAATCAACTTTTCCTTCTTACATTCAGAACGCCCTAGATTTCGCCAAAATCTATCACTTATTTCCTTTCTCTTCTATACGCAAGAGAGACTTGAGTTGCCTTTTTCAAGCTTCTGTCAGCATTTCTCTTCATAATGTTACCAATCTTCATTGCAATGAAGATGATATTATCCAGGGAAATCAGAAAGTACTTTAAAAACATTGTAAACAAATGGTCAAGAATGGAACAAAATAAAATGTTTTCAATCCATATCTGAACCATCTCTCTTTTTTCCTTTTTTATTTGTGTGTGTGTGTGTGTTGTTCTTTCTTTTTTCCTTCTTGTTTTGAAACATCTCTTAGAAAACTTCTTGTGAGCAATGCGCCAAAAAAAGAAGGGTGAAAACTGGAAATGAAGATTAGGAAATACTGAATCTAATCCAAGAAAACACTGGAAGGAACTCACAGGATGATAATTAATTTTTCAACAAGCAGAGATAGCAGTTAGTCCAGGCTATGACAGAAAGGAGGGCAAGAAATAGGTCTGTCAGCACAGATGGCAGGATGGAGGGATTGGAAGAACATGGGATTACTATAAAGGCAGAGAATGGAAAAAAAAAGAGCATTTTAGAAAAATACTCAAGATAGAAAATGTAATGATAATGTACCTCTTTATTTGAGTGTGAAATGAACAATATTTACATAATCATTTTAAAAGCTGTAAAAATTGATCTTCAACTTTTAGAATCAACCTAGAGTGAAAGCAGGAAAGAGAATCCCTGTTATGAATGGAATGTAGGCATTTGTATTGTTGATTACATGAAAGTATAGTAAGGACTTGAGAAGTAAAAAGAGAGAGTAAGAGGTGAAAACAAAGGAAGGATTGCTAGCATTCTCATCTTAAAAAGTGGGAGTTCATGAGCTATTATCTGTAAGTGGTGGAAAAGCAACACAAGTATACTAAATGTAAAACAGACTGTGAAAATGCTGTTACCATATTGGGAGGAAGTGAGGAGAAGGGGAATGGCGAGGTAAGCAAGATCACCTGTTAAGAATACGTCAACAGGATCTACATATGTTAAACTGTGAAATAGCACCATATCAGTTAGAAACATAGAAGTGATCACTGGAGATCTAAAAGCATCAAGTGGTTAACAACAGTTGCCTTGGACCAGAGAACTAGGAGGTGTGGGGTAGAAAGACAGAGCAGGATATTGCTTTTTATTAAAAGCCTTTACTTTACCTTTTAATCTTCTGCACATATAACTTCAAAGGAAAGGAAAGAACAAAGAGAAATGAAGAAAATGCTGTGAAAAGTAGGCGATTCACCCACTTTTCAAATACGCTTGCCAAAGTTTTATCATACATGGCTATCAATCAAATCCCTTGTATTATTTTAGACTTCAGTTTCTTGAACCAGAATTGTCTCAGCTTTTTTCATGCTCAGTCCCCTTTCTTGCTCATTTATTATTGTGTCCTTTATCACCCCCGCTTTTTCCATTCCTCGTCATTAGTTTCCTGATTAGTCTGCACTTTCTGCTCCATTTACGAGTAAGTGAATGCTTCTGTTAAATACACTCATCTCCAGCTTTGCAGCGTGCCCGGTTTTCTGTGCCTAACTGGTCAGCAGGCCATCTGGAACTGGGAAGAAAACAATGTTAGAAATTGTGAGGTGGCATCAGGTCAACCAGCAAATGGCTGGAACCTGGAGAATATCCACAGAGGTAAGTGTGCAGGACAAGCACTTTCGAGAGAGTCTGGCAAGACTCAACCTGGAAGACAGCAATTCTGCCCACAGACAACATCCCCTAAAGCATCTGCACTGCTTACCACTTTGCCATGGTCAGGGTCATAGAAACGTTCCAACAGCTGAATGCTGGTGCTTTTGCCACATCCGCTGCTGCCAACAAACGCCAGCGTCTGCCCGGGACTCACTGACACTGAGAGACCATTGAGGACTTGTATATCAGGCCGAGAAGGATATGTAAATTTGCAGTCAACAAAGTCAATCTTCCCCTGGAAGTTGTCCTGTGGATGGGAGGGTTGGAATTAAATCCTCATACATTCCTACTAGAGTCTAGAATACTGAAAGTATACCTAAATCTGAGTTTTTAATCCCTAAGAGCCTTCAAAACCAAGCTGCCAAAGTCAAAGTATAGAGCTAGGGCGGTGCTGTTGCACAGTGGGCTAAAGCCTCAGCCGCAGCGCCGGCATCCCATATGGGCACCAGTTCGAGTCCTGGCTGCTCTACCTCTGATCCAGCTTCCTGCTGATGTGCCTGGGAAAGCAGTAGAGAATGGCTAAAGTTCTTGGGCCCCTGCACTCATGCGGGAGACCTGGAGGAGGCTCCTGGCTCCTGGCTTCGGATCAGCTCAGCTACAGCCACTGCAGCCATTTGGGGAGTGAACCACCAGATGGAAGATCTCTCTTTCTCTTTCTCTGACTCTACCTCTCTCTGTGACTCTGTCTTTCAAATAAATAAAATAAATCTTTAAAACATTTTTGTAAAGGATAGAGCTAGCAATTTAATGAAATGACATTCTTTTTTTGAAAAAAAATTGTTTAAGGTATATAAATTTCATGCATATCATATATACAGATTTAGGAACATAGTGATCTGTCCCACCTACACTCCAAGACTTCTTCTTCCTCCCTCTCCTGTTCCCATTCATAGTTTTACAAAGATCTATTTTCAGTTTATTTTATACTCATGAAGTTAACTCTCTACTAAGTAAAGAGTTCAAAAAATAGTATGAAGAAAAAAACACTGTTCCTCAACAGAGGAGACAAGGGCTGTAAACAAGCATTGAATCTCAAAATGTTCTTTTCACTTCAATACATTACATTTTAGGTACTCTGTTAGTTACCCCAGGTCGGGGGAAAACATATGGTATCTGTCTTTGTGGGACTGGCTTATTTCTCTAAGTATAATGGTTTCCAGTTGCATCTATTTTGTTGCAAAAGACAGGATTAATGAAATGGAAAGACATTCTGTTCCTTAGTCTAGAGGTACAGAATGAAGAAAGGCTTTAGCAGTGACGTGAATGACCTTTGACCTCTTACTCTGTTTTAACCCAGGGGGATTTCCTTGATATTCATTCCTTACATTTTGAATGGAAGAGAATAGCTAGAAGACATTATTTATTACAGAAACCACCAACTGTCCAAATCCCTACAGCTCTGTTCCCCCAAAGACTTAAAATAATACTATGCTTGAAATGTCTTAGAAAGTTACTTCAGGTCTGTCCTGCAAAATTGAATAACTCAATTTTATGTTAGGGTGCTCAAAACTCTCTGAATTATGAACTCTAGGAATGGACAGACATTTAATAGACCACTAAAAGGCTTTACTTTTACTGAGCTGAAGGAGAAACAGAGTATTTGACTACTTTTAAAAGATTTCAGAATTGAGTTCAGATATACAAGTGTTAAATCTGTTTTATTGAATATCCTGAGACTTCCAAAACTGGGCAGGGAAGATTAAAAATCACCTCTGCAGAGTACCAGTTAGAAGAAAAGATACTTGTTGAGAATTCATTAATTTTCTGGGAAACCACATGAGCTAAAAACCTGAATCTAGATGAACATGAATCATTTAAATTTTATTAAAAAGGAAGAACTGGTTTTCCTACATGCCACACCAGTACAGCATTTTAAAGCATGGTGGTTGAGTACATCTCTGATGACATCTAGTTTCATTCATTTTGGAACTAAGTGTGTTTTATATTACACAGAATTTATATCACTCTTTGGATATTGTTGCCATCTTCAAATGCCATTTTTATGAATGATTTTTAATACTAATTTACTTAACTCCTTTACATTTATAAATATGCTCTCTGTCCATTCTCAGTACATGTGAATGAACCCGTGTACTCTATATTGGATAGCATGAACCTATATACTACATGTGTATAAGCTAAGGATATTGTCTGAACATTCCCAATGGCTGGTCTGTGTGTACACACACATAAGGACAGCCCTCTTCCTTCTCAATACTTACCCATTTTTCACCTGCGCTACTGTACACATTGATTGGAGGTTGTCGGTCCAGCAGTTGAAAAAAGCGTGCAGCTGATATTTTCGCCTTGGCATAACTTGGGGTGTAAGAGGAGGCTCTCCCAAGAGCTGTTGCACTCAGAACAACTGCAGAGATCACCCTGCAATCAAACAGACAGCCAGGAGGAGAGGTGTGATCCAAGTGATGACCTAAGAGGCAGGAGTTCAGGAGTTTAGCCCTGGTTGGGCTGGGAAAAGATTAAGTCACTTCAGATTCGACTGGGAATGTGAGAGATTAGTGTTCTCAAACTGTGTTCTATGAAAGAGGTGAGGGATGGAATGACTGAAAAGGGAGAGGCTCAGACCACTACACCCAGATTCAATTCTTTTTTTTTTTTTTTAAGATTTATTTATTTATTTAAGAGGCAGAGTTACAGAGACAGAGAGAGAGAGAGGCGGACACACACACACACACACACACAGAGAGAGAGAGAGAGAGAGAGAGAGAGAGAGAGAGAGAGAGACTCCATCTGCCAGTTTACTCTCCAAAAGGCCACAGCTGCTGGGGCAGTACAAACCCAGGACCTTCTTCCTGGTCTCTCATGTGGGTGCAGGGGCCCAAGGACTTGGGCCATCTTCCACTGCTTTCCTAGGCCATAGTAGGGAGTTGGATTGGAAGAGAAGCAACTGGGATATGAGCCGGCACCCATATGGGATGCCAGCACCACAGGTGGAGGCTTAGCATACTACACCACAGCGCTGACTCCCAGATTAAATTCTTTTTAAAAGAAATTTGTTTGAGGGAGAACAAAGACTTCCAAAAATAAAAATAAAAAAAGAAAAGGAAATAGGAAGGGGGCTTTAAAAATTACCATATAGGGTTGATTTTCTTTGTAGTTCTAACATTCCTTGAATCTACAACAGAGGTTACAAGGTGGTGATTGGTGGTCTAAGCATAAATTCTGTGCCAAACTACATATAACCCATACTTCAGATGCTATGAGAAATATACACTTGTCTGTTTCCTATTTGTCCAGCCTTTAACTATATTCAGGATGTGCTTGCTCAATGAACAAAAGAGTAAATGAAGAAGTGAATAATAAATGTGGTGAAAGATCTGTTGCTGTATGGATTATGATGTGAGGGGCAGTCCCTAAGGTTGTCCACCAGTACTGCATGCACTGCTGGCCTGTGTCAGGTGGGGATGGGAGGCAGAGTGTGTGTCTTCCTGCTCAGTTTATAAGCAGGAGTCATTTTAGGCTTGAGTTGAAGATTCAGACATCCCAGAAGCCCAATTCAAAGCTCAAGGAAGTGAAAAGCACTTGTAATAAAATGGAAGGTGGGGAAGATGACTTACCATTAAAGCAAAGTCAAAAAGCAGGAATTTTCTGTAGTTCCCAAATTTTTACATGTTTTAAATAATTTTTAAGAACCTTATATGGAGTGAGCATTTAGCCTCTAGGTTAAAATCCCCATGTCATGTATTGCAGTACCTGGGTTCAATCCTTGGCCCCTGCTCTATCTTCCTGCTAATGCAGACCCTGGGAAATAGCAGTGATGGTTCCAGTGACTGGCTCTCTACCACCCATACAAGACACCTGGGTTGACTTCAGGCCTCCTGACAGCTCAGTCCAAGCTATAGCAGGCATTTGGGGGAATGAATCAGTGGATGAGAACTCTTACACTGTCTGTTTAATAAATAATAAACCAGACGAAATAAAACAACCCAAACAAATCAACTCATCCTTTTAAAGCCTGGCTATAACAAAACACACTTAAAAGCTAGCTTTACAAAAAAAAAAAAACTTATATAAACCAGACAAAAACAAGTTAACAGTGTTTTCTGATTTGGTTTAGTAGCTTAAATATGCAAAGACTTAGGAAAATAGACTCTCCTGGTTGGAGTGGGTGTAGTAGGGCAGGGTAAAAGTGCTGGAGGAAAGCTACAGGTAAGAAGGTAGCACTCATGGATAGAGAATGAAACCCAAAAGATTTCTACAGAGTTCACTTTTTCTAATGTCTTCCAAGGCTATCTGAGACCATCTGCCCCTCAGCATCCTCCACCATACCTGTAGACATGTGTGCCCAGCCCCTGGTGCCTTGACACACTTAGGGACTCATTTCTGCAAATGTGAGAAACAGGCCTCCAGGCTAACCTCAGGAAAGCAGTCTCTGGCTATATGAAAGGAACCTAATGCCCTTCATGGTCTATGCTGTCCCTACTTAGGTGTTAGCTGGAAACACTCCTTCTTTGTGAAAGAGTAGAATTTATATATGATAGCTCTATGAACCATCTCACTCAAGACCTCCAGAGTTTCTCAGCCATCAAACATGGTAGATTGTTTGTAAAAATGACCACACTGGGGCCAGCACTGTGGTGTAGCAGGGAGAGCTGTCACCTGTGATGCCAGCAACCCCATAAAGGCACTAGTTAGAGTCACACCTGCTCCACTTCCAATCCAGCTCCCTGCTAATGTGCCTGGGAAAGTAGTGGAAGATGGCCCAAATTCTTGGGCCCTTGCTTCCACATGGGAGACCCAGATGAAGCTTCTGGCTGCTGCCTCCAGCCTGGCCTCGTCCTAGCTGTTGCAGCCATTTGGGAATGAACTAACCAATGGAAGGTCTCTCTTTCTCTCTCTCCTCTCACTCTCTGTGGCTTTGCTTTTCAAGTGGACAGAACCATTTTTTTAAGAACACATTAATTCAGCCTGCTATGCATCTCTTTTCAATATGGCTGTTTTACTCCTCTCACCAAAAGGCTGATTCCATTTTTCTGTTCTTTAAATCTGGGCTTGAGATGATGGCCCAAAGTACTTGGGTTTCTGCCACCCACAGATGGGTGTACTTGGCTCCTGGTTTTGCCCTGGCCTAGCCCTGGCTGTTGCAGACATTTGGTGAGTGAACCAGCAGGTGGAAGATCAATCTCTCTGCCCAACGACCCCCTCACCTCTTTCTGTCACTCTTTCAAAGAAATATCTTTTTTTTTTTTTAAAATCTGTGCTTGGCTTTCTTTGGCCAAACAAACGTTGGAAAGTGTGACACAAGGAGAGACCCGAAAGGTACTTGCACACTGGGGCTTGTCCTCTTGTTGTATTTGCAGCTCTCACCAGAGAGGCCATGTGGACACAGAAGTACATTCAGAAGCCTGATGGAGTCAGCCCAGGCCAGAAAAAAGCACTGTGACAACCCACAGAACCCTCAGAAATAATAAATCCAGCAAGTGTGGGATGCTTTATTGTACAGCAAAAGCTAAGTGAGAGAATCAGGCTATTCCTCCCTTGAGCGTTCACCTTTCATAAATATGGATATTCCTCACCTGAACACGTAGCTGAAGTGCAGCCCCTCATTGGAGATTAAGTAACCTCCATATCTGTAGGAAGCAGAATTTGCAATAAATGTTATGCATTGGGAAAAGCCAAAGCAGAGTCCGTAAACATTTGCCTTTTTGATGGCCATCTTGTATGGCTTCTCCAGCTCGGCCTCAAATGTTTCGATAAACTTCCTTTCCTTTCCAATTCCAGCAACAGTGCGGATGTTACTGAGGGCTTCACTGGTAATCTGAAGAATGAAAGAGAGTCTTAGGAACAAAATGGTAGAAATAATTCCTTTACAGCAGCATTTCAGCTGCTACATGGATTCCATCTGGTGCAAATGGCAGAATGTGGTACCAGCCAGAGGTGCGGGCACACTCCAGAAACACAAACTGCTGCTGGAATTAACCCCAACTGGACCGTGAGACAGCTTGTCAAATACATTCCAGTTCCACCATACCATGGCCTTGTTGCCTCCACTTGTGGCAGAGAGAGGAAGGGGAAAAGAGATACACATGTCTATCCTTGAAAGCATTTTAACTTCTTTGAGAATTCTTTTGACATGTCCAAAATGGTGTCTTTAGATGTCTTCTGAGATCAAAGATCATTTAATACCATAATTTAAAATAATATTCTATTTTCCCCAAAATTAATCTACCTAAATATTGTGTCTAACTTAAGTATAATGCTTATCTTTTAGTCTATACTAGGAACCCGTGTTTGTTTCAATCCAAACTCTAGGGCAAATCATTGTCACTTCTGAGTGAGAGTCAGGCCCAAGCATGTGCTGCCTTCTGCCACTGGCACAGGCAGTCATTTTGGCTTCTGCCTACTGGGCAGTTTTCACATTCCCTCCTTTATATGACAAAATATAGATTAGAGAGAATTTATTGAGTGTGTGTATGCGTGTGTGTGATTTCTGATGTCTACACCATGATCCCCTCACTTATCTCTGATGATCAGATATTAATTAGAACACACTTTTTTAAATGCATATTTAAAACCTAAACTGTGGCTTGTGATTCTGTTTGGAAAGGACATCGGCCATAAGCCTAGCTGACACTGATATGTGAGCATAAAAGTGTGTGCTGATAAAAAAGATGCTAGCTCCTCTTTATGTGGACAGCATGAGTCCAGGAGCCCATTAGGCTGGAAAACCTAACAGACAGAAAACCGGACCATTCAGGCTTCCCGCAAGCAGATGCGGAACAAATGGCTGTCTAAGAGGATGTCAAACATGCAACCCTCTGTGTCAGCCTCATGGTTTCTCTGCACCTGCTCAAATGCATGGCCTCAGAGCTTTCTTGGAACAAGGCACATATGTAAAGAGCTAGTGGGAGGCTTCTCACAGGGAGGGTTTGGGGGCTGGCAGCTTCTTTAAGTCTCTTTGGCCTCCCCATTTCTAACCATTTGTCTGAGAACTGCTGTCTCATACAGTCTGGAAATTTGATCTATGAAATTACCTGTCCCGCCTTCTCCAGTGCCTGCTTGTCTCGAGAGGCAAATCCTGTCAACATCTTGGTTTGTAAGGCTCCTGACAAAGCCAAGAAGGGGAAGAAGCATACTATGACCAGGGTGAGTTTCCAGCTGAAGAGGAAGGCAATGATCATGGCCACGGTGACGTTAGTGAAGGAATTGACCATCATTCCGATTTGAGAGCCAGTAGCCTGGGAACAAAAGCAATTAGCCTATCTCAGACAGAGTCTATCCTACCAACAATCATTATGTGAAAAGGCTATTTTACATGAAAAAGGTAGGACTTTTTTTTGTTAATATGATAAAATATTCCTAACAATGTTTACCATTTTAGCCAATCATAAGTTGCAATCCAGTGTCATTAAAGACATTCACAATGTTGTATAACAGTCACTAACGTCCATACCCAAACCTTTCATTATTTTCAACCAAAACCCTATAGCCATTAGACAATAATCTCCCTTTCCTCCCTCCCCCAAGTACCTGGTAATTTTTATTCTATTTTCTCTCTCTCTGAGTTTGCCTATTCTAGATACCTCATAGGAGTAGAAACAGACATCTGTCTGTCTGTTTCTGGCTTAATGTTTTATTTTCCTCTCCTTTTTAAAGATTTATTTATTTATTTATTTATTTGCAGACAGACAGTGAGAAATGGAGGGGGATCTTCCATCCACTGGTTCACTCCCTAGATGGCTGCAATGGCTAGACTTGTGCCAGGCCAAGGCCGGGAGCTTCCTCCAGGTCTCCTACATGGGTACAGGAGCCCAAATATTTGGGCCATCCATCTTCCACTGCCTTCTCAAGCCAGAATCAGGGAGCTGGATTGGAAGTGGAGCTCCAGGACAAGAACCAGCACTCATGGGATTTTGGCATTGCAGACAACAGCTGAACTCGCTATGCCACAACGTTGGCCCCGGGGTTAATGTTTTCAATGAAAAGTTCATTTTCACTGTAGTATGTCAGCATTTCATTCTTTTTTAAGGCTGATTATGTTCCATTGTATGTTTATATCACATTTTATTTATACATCCATTGATGGATACCTGTTTCTTTTTCCCCCATCTTTTGGCTATTTTATGAATAATGTTGCTATATGCACTGGTGTGCAAATACCTATTCATGCCTCTGCTTTCTATTCTTTTGGATTTGGGCCTAGGAGTGGAATTGATGGGTTGTATGGTAGTTCTTTGTTTAAAAAGTCAAGTTCTTTTAAATAATGATATCCCCTAATATAACTGAAAACTGGATTAATAAAAGCCTACTTTATTCATAGCTTCTCAGAAGCTCAGCTATTGACTAACTTCATTTTACAGATGTCAGAGCCACAGCAGCACATCTGAGATTAATGCAGTCCTAAGCATGGTCTACATGTGTCTCAGGCACATATGTGTTTGGGTTGTTTGAAAAATACCACAGCACTGGGCTTGGGCCATTATTATCAGTGAAGATGAATGTTTCCTCTTTAGTTATATGCATAAATTCATTCATTTATTTGAAAGGCAGAGTAACAGAGAGAGGGGGAAAGACAGATACCTTCTGTCTACCCAGAATTATATTTTTAAAGTTGATACAAGACTATTACAGAATATTATTTTGATTTTATTGAAGTTAGCCTGTTAATTGGTACGAAGTTACATGTTACCTTAACATAAATGTGTTCAGTCAATTCAGATGGAAAAAATGGATTCAGCCCCCAATATAAGTGGAGGTGGACCACTGTGGTAAGTATTATAAATTCTAATCAGAAGTATTTTATGGTTCCAAGTCTTCTTTATTTCAGTTACAGCTATGCAGATGTGACTAATGTTTGGTGTATGCTGTATAAAGTAGTGGGCATTGTGGTACAGTGGGTAAAGCTGCCACCTATGATGCCAGCATCCTATATGGGCCGGTTCATATCCTGGCTGCTCCACTTCCAATCCAGCTCCTTGCTAATGCACCTGGGAAACAATGGAAGATGGCTCAAGTGGTTGGGCTCTTGTACCCATGTGGGAGACCAAGAAGAAGCTTACAGCTTTGGCCTGGTCCTGCTCTGGCTGTTATGGGCATTTGAGGAGTGAACCAGTAGATGAGATATCTCTCTCTCTCTCTCTCTCTCTCTTCTCTCTTCTCTCTTCTCTCTGTCTCCCCCACCCCCACCCCATAACTGTGCCTTTCAAATAAATAAAATACATCTTTAAAAAGAAAGTCAGGGCCGGTGCTGTGGCATAGTGGGATAAGTCTCTGCCTGCAGTGTCAGAATCTCATTTGGGCGCCAGTTCATGTCCTGGATGCTCCTCTTTCCATCCAGCTCTCTGTTATGGCCTGGGAAAGCAGTAGAAGATGGCTCAAGTATTTGGGTTCTGCACCCATGTAGGAGACCTGGAAGAAGCTCCTGGCTCCTGGCCTTGGATCAGCCCAGCTCCGGCCGTTCCAGCCTTTTGGGGAGTGAACCAGCAGATGAAAGACCTTTCTCTCTGTCTCTCACTCTCTCTGTCTG
This sequence comes from Oryctolagus cuniculus, assembly GCF_964237555.1. NCBI lineage: Eukaryota > Metazoa > Chordata > Mammalia > Lagomorpha > Leporidae > Oryctolagus > Oryctolagus cuniculus. Next base: position 72,147,213 of record NC_091434.1, on the reverse strand, counting down.
TAACTACCTTTCAAATAAATAAAGAAAATCTTAAAAAAATTGAAAGTCTTGTAGATTTATATATTCCCTACAATAGCAATCATTGTGTACATGTGTGTTGTTTCAACCAGAAATGAATTTTTTGAAGTAGTCAAAAAATTTCCAAGTACATTAGTACATTTTAAGAATTAATATCCAGGAATTGATAAAAGAATTTTGAAGGGGAAAAACTGTGTACAAGGATCTTCATTACAAGATATTTAAAATTTATCATGTTATAATTAAAATGGAGAGTTTTAGCATAGATTGATCAATGAATGAAAACACAGAATTCCCAAATAGCTCCAATGTGTATGGAAAGTTGGTATTCAAGATGGGAAGGAGGATTTCAAACAGTGGGAAATGAATCTGTTATATTCAACAAATATTGTTGAAATATTTTCTATCTCATTCGAAGAAACCAAAGCCACATATCTACTTACATCAATATTAAGATAAATTTGACCTTGGTTAGCAATCTCCTTTTTTTTTTTTTTTTTTTTTTTACAAAGAAGGTACTTTTTAAAAAACAAAAATATTGGGACTGGCGCCGTGGGGTAGTAGTAGGCTAAGCCTCTGCCTTTGGTAGTGGCATCTCATATGGGTGCCGAGTCATGTCCCAGCTGCTCCTCTTCTGATGCAGCTCTGCTGCGGCCTGGGAAAGCAGAAGAAGATGGCCAAGTGCTTGGGCTCCTAACTCTGACTTTCAAATAAATAAATAAATCTTTAAAAAAAAAGATAATTACATATTTCTCCTTTAGAAGCTTCTTGCAGGCTGAAGGACACCATGTAGTCTTTCTTTCATTTCTTTTTAAAGATTTGTTTCTATTTTTTTCTTTCTCTCTTTCTTTCTTTCTTTTTTTTTTTTTTTTTGACAGGCAGAATTAGACAGTGAGAGAGAGGGACAGAGAGAAAGGTCTTCTTTCCATTGGTTCACCCCCCAAATGGCCACTATGGCCGGCGTGCCGCACCGATCCGAAGCCAGGAGCCAGGTGCTTCCTCCTGGTCTTCCATGCAGGTGCAGGGCCCAAGCACCTGAGCCATCCTCCACTGCCTTCCTGGGCCACAGCAGAGAGCTGGACTGGAAGAGGAGCAACCGGGACAGAATCCAATGCCCCAACCGGGACTAGAAACCAGTTTGCCGGTGCTGCAGGCAGAGGATTAGCCTAGTGAGCCACGATGCCGGCCTAAAGATTTCTTTATTTACTTGAAAGGCAGCATTACAGAGATGGAGAGGGAGAAGCAAAGGGAGACAGGGAGAGAGGGAGAGAGAGCAGGGAGGGAGGGAGGGAGAGAGATGGAGGGAAATCTTTTGTCTGCTGGTTTACTCTCCAAATGGCTGGAATGGTTAGTGCTGGACCAGTCCAAAGCCAGGAGCCAGGAGCTTCATCTGGGTCTCCCACATGGGTACAGGGGCCCAAGCACTTGGGCCATCTTCCATATGGGATGCCAGTGCTGCAGGCAGTGGCTTTACCTACTATGCCACAGTACCAGCCCCTAGTTTGCACTCTTACAGAAGTTGAGAGTAAGGTAGTAATTGCCAGATATCGGAGAGAGGATGAGAGGGAGAGGGAGGGATGAGGAAACATTTGTCCATGGGTAAGCCATAGGAGATAGGAGAAATAAGTTGCAATGTTCAATTGCACAATAGGGTAATCATGGGTGATTATAATCATTGTCTCAGATACATAATACATGCTTGAAGAGATAGATATGCTTAATCTGAACATTACATTATATGTTTATATTTTTTATTATTTAAAACAATTTTTTTTATTTTTTTGACAGGCAGAGTGGACAGTGAGAGAGAGAGAGACAGAGAGAAAGGTCTTCCTTTTCCGTTGGTTCACCCTCTAATGGCCACCACGGCTGGTGCGCTGCAGCCCGTGCTGATCTGAAGCCAGGAGCCAGGTGCTTCTCCTGGTCTCCCATGGGGTGCAGGGCCCAAGCACTTGGGTCATCCTCCACTGCCTTCCCGGGCCACAGCAGAGAGCTGGCCTGGAAGAGGGGCAACCAGGACAGAATCCGGCGCCCCGACCGGGACTAGAACCCGGTGTGTTGGCACCGCAAGGTGGAAGATTAGCCTAGTGAGCTGCGGCACCGGCTGATATATTTATATTTTGACACATCACATGATATCCCAAAAATGTGTACAATTATTGTGTCAATTGAAAAAATAAAAATTAATGAGTAAGCTAAAACAAGAAGCACGCATCAACAAAAAAAAGTAATGGTTTACTTATTTAGCTTAAGTTCAAGAGTGGGGAAAATAGGCACTGGAATAGTCAAACGATGAGTGAAACTGCTACCAAATTTCCTTTAACAGGGAGACAATGCATATCAAAATCCTTCACAATTATTATACATTGTAATCTAGTGACTGAATTTTGAGAACTAAGGAAGTAATAAATGATATGGCAAGTTTTATTTTTAAACTAATATGAATGTGGGGGGCCGGAGCTGTGGCTTAGTGGGTAAAGCTGCTGCCTGCAGTGTTGGCATGCCATATGGGTGCCAGGTCCAGTCTTGCCTGCTCTACTTCTGATTCAGCTCTCTGCTATAGCCTGGGAAAGCAGCAGCAGATTGTCCAAGTGCTTGGGCCCCTGCACCCATTTGGGAGACCTGGCAGAAGCTCCTGGCTCCTGGTTTTGGATCAGCTTGGCTCTGGCCGTGGCAGTCATTTGGGGAATGAGCCAGCGGATGAAAGACCTGTCTGTCTCTCTCTCTTTCTCCTTCTCTCTCTCTGTCTCTGTCTCTCTGTAACTCTTTCAAATAAAATAATAAATAAAAAAAAAAACAAAATAAATAAATAAATTTGGGCAGGTATGTGGCACAGTGATTAAGTCACTGTTTGAGATGCCAGCACCTCACATCAGAGTACTTGGTTCAAGTCCTGGCTCCACCGCTTCAAATCCAGTTTCCTGCTATTATGCACCATGGCAGGCAGCAGATGATGGCTCAAGTATTTGGGGTCCTGCTATCCATGTGGGAGGCATGGATAGATTTCTGAGCTCCTACGTTCAATCTGGCCCAGCCCTGGCTATTGTGGACATCTGGGGAATGAAGCAGCAGATGTAAGATCTCTCTCCATCTATTTCTCTGCCTTTCAAAAAAAGAAAAAAATAAAGAAAATCTTTTAAAATATTTATTTACTTATTTGAAAGGCAGAGTTAGAGAGAAAGAGAGATCTTCCATCTACTGGTTCACTTCCCAAATGGCCACAACAGCCACAGTTGGGCCAGGCCAAAGCCAGGACCCAGAAGCTTCTTCTAGGTCTTCCACGTTGGTGGCAGGGGCCTAAGGACTTGGGCCATCTTCATGTGCTTTCCCAGGCACATGAGCACGAAGCTGGATCAGAAGTGGAGCAGCCGGGACATGAACCAGTACCCAAATGAGATGCTGGTTTTGCAGGAGGCAGCTTAACCTGCTATGCCACAATACCAGCTCTAGAAAAAAATTAAAGTAACACAAAATTGTTTGTAAGGAGGAAAAGACAAAAAGGAACCTATCAAGAATTCTTTAAGAAACGACAGTATGTTAAAATGACGTTACACTATCATTGAAAATGTTTTCGTAGAAGAAGATATATTGATGGATACATGCTCACATCAGAAATTTTAGGGGGAAAAAGAAAGGCTGTAAAGCAATAAGTAGAGATTGACCCTAAGTCTGTGAGGAACACATATACTTACTGTGAAGGTGTAGGATTGAAAGTGAAATATCTACAGGGATTTTTTTTTTTTTTTTTTTTTTGACAGGCAGAGAGGACAGTGAGAGAGAGAGACAGAGAGAAAGGTCTTCCTTTGCCGTTGGTTCACCCTCCAATGGCTGCCGCGGCCGGCGCACCGCGCTGATCCGATGGTAGGAGCCAGGAGCCAGGTGCTTTTCCTGGTCTCCCATGGGGTGCAGGGCCCAAGCACCTGGGCCATCCTCCACTGCACTCCCTGGCCACAGCAGAGAGCTGGCCTGGAAGAGGGGCAACCGGGACAGAATCCGGCGCCCCGACCAGGACTAGAACCCGGTGTGCTGGCGCCACTAGGCGGAGGATTAGCCTAGTGAGCCGCGGCGCCGGCCTAGGGATTTTCTTTTAAAAGGATTTCAGGTCACTGGAAATTGTCCCATACCGTTTTTAATATTTTTGGATTGACAGTATTGCAGTATAGCACTATCAACCCATTGAGTTTTTTTTTCCACGAGTACTCTACCACCACTGCTATGTCCCCACTAAGCGGGGACAGAGCAGGAAGTCGCCATCCTTGAAGAAGACAGAGCAAGCCCTCTCCAGACACTGAATCTGCTGGTGCCCTGACCTTGAACTTCCCAATCAACAGAACTGTGAGAAATAAGTTTCTGTTATCCATCACCCAGTCTAAGGTGTTTTGTTTCAGCAGCTCAAACAGTTACCTCCACAGCTTACCCCTTGAACTTGGGAAGCATCTGTAGCAAGTCTTGTTGTCAGTGCTCCAGGGCTATTTCTGAGGTCATCAAACCAGCCAATGTCTTGCCCTAACATTGCCCTAAAACCAAATTTACGTAGCCTTTTTGTGAGGAGCTCTCCAGACTTGGCAAAAGTGTAACCCTAAAACAAAAGAAGGAATTTTTAGAGACATTTTAATATGAAAAGCACTGGAAATAGCTCAATCACTTACTAAAAGACAACATTTCTTACCTGCAGAAACTGGGTGAAAAAGGATACACAGCCCAATGTTACAAAAAGTAGGCATATACCATTAATCTGTGACCTCTGCTCTTCTTTGTCAGGTAGTGAAAAAGTCTTTGAAAGATAGTAAGTAAGAAAGAGACTTCATTAATATAAATAATTACAAAATAAATGTACATGTTTAAATTAAATTTTTCTTTTTTCACCATTACATGTTTGTCCAAACCCACAGAACATAGACCAACAGTGAAACCTAGTATAAACTGTGGACTTGTGGACATCATGGTGTGTCAACATGGTTCATTGACTTTGATAACTATACCCCCAGATGAGGCATGTTTATAATATGGAGGAAGGCAGAGGGTACACAGGAAATCTCCAAACTTTCCTGTGAACCTGAAACTGATCTAAAATAAAAAAAATAAAAAATGGTTTCACTTTAAACACAGTACTTATTAAAACAAAGTCAGCTGTGAATATTATGATGATATACCTTAATCTCCTATGGAGCAGGAAGCCTGGTGAATGAAAACTAGTGGTGAGAACCTACAGAATTTTTGTGTTGTTTCTTTGCTCAGATTCAGCCATTGCTTTGATACAGATAAAAGAGATGATGAAATGATGTCAATCATTAAAGTAATAAGGCAGAGAAAAAAGGAAGGAAGGGAAAGAAGAGAAAGTGGGAAAGATAGGTAGGAGAAATGAATGAAGGAACTTGAGAATATGAGAATGTTAACTGGGATGCAAGAAAGATGATTTCCACAATTAGGTATCTTGCCTGTTATTAGTGTGTATATATGTATATATACATACACACACAAATATATAAAGTAGTTTATGAATAAACTATTTGTTATATAAAAATAAAATCATCATTAAGAAGGCAATTAGCTATCAAGGGATTGACTGGAATTGGTTTGAGAAAGAAAAAAAATCATGGCCTTCTGAGACTAAGGCTTTTGCCTCTGAATAACCAGAGATGGAAAACATTCCTGTCCCTAAATTATGGAGATTGTGAGTGAGGTTTTTAAAGTCTACAGTGAGTAGCAAACAGTATTCATAAGTCCATTCTGAACTTGCAGGTATTTGCTCAGGTAACATTGAGAACCAAGCTGTTGCGGTAAGAAAATGGAATGGACAAGTTCCAATGACAGTGAAATGGATTTTAGGAACAACAAAATCTTCCTAATTCATCTTAAATGATGGGGAGCTGCAGGATAAATTCTTATTTATTGTTTTCAATTAATTTGAATAACTAGAACTAGGTCAATAAAGAGTTGCTCAAAGAAAAACATTTATTCAATAAGCACTGAATGCTAAATAAATCTCCCTGAAAGCAATGTGTACTACTCCAATGACAAATCCTATTTTATGAAGTAAATAAAAGTAATCAGTTCAATTATCATAACTTCTGAAGTAGAAGAAAAGGCTTGGAATTAATGAGGTTTTTCCACATCTAAGACCGTTTCAAGGGCCTTTTAGTTATTAATACAGGTGCAAATGGGCTTGGAAAACAGCACATTACTTCTTCTTCTTCTTCTTTTTTTTTTTTTTTTTTTTGACAGGCAGAGTGGACAGTGAGAGAGAGAGACAGAGAGAAAGGTCTTCCTTTTCCGTTGGTTCACCCCACAATGGCCGCTGATCTGAAGCCAGGAGCCAGGTGCCTCCCTGGTCTCCCATGAGGGTACAGGGACCAAGGACTTGGGCCATCCTCCACTGTACTCCCGGGCCACAACAGAGAGCTGGACTGAAGAGGAGCAACCAGGACAGAATCCAGTATCCTTGGCCGGTGCTGCGGCTCACTAGGCTAATCCTCCGCCTAGCGGCGCCGGCACACCGGGTTCTAGTCCCGGTCAGGGCACCGGATTCTTTCCCAATTGCCCCTCTTCCAGGCCAGCTCTCTGCTGTGGCCCGGGAAGGCAGTGGAGGATGGCCCAAGTGCTTGGGCCCTGCACCCCATGGGAGACCAGGAGAAGCACCTGGCTCCTGCCTTTGGATCAGCGCAGTGCGCCAGCTGCGGCGGCCATTGGAGGGTGAACCAACGGCAAAAGGAAGACCTTTTTCTCTGTCTCTCTCTCTCACTGTCCACTCTGCCTGTCAAAAAAAAAAAAAAAAAAAAAAGAAGAAGAAGAATCCAGCACCCAGACAGGGACTAGAATCCGGGGTGCTGGCGCTGCAGGCAGAGGATTAGCCTATTGAGCTGCGGCGCCGGCTGCACATTACTTCTTCCCATGATGATATCACTCACAAGTTTACTTTACATAGTTCACAAATTCAGGAATTTAAAGATATTTTTGGTTTGGTTTTTAAATCACTATACAAATATCGTGAAACCCCAAACTCTAATGCCACAATTTCCATTCTTCTCAAAAGTCAAATATTATAACCATGGACTCCAGAACTTCAGATTAGCCTATTTAACTTTCATTTTATGGATGGAAAACTAAAGTTCAAAACATTAAGCCGTTTGCTGGAGTTCATTCAGCCTGTAGTTATTATTGGGTAAGCAAATCCCTATTTCTCAGCTTCTAATGCTTGCTCCTTAGGTTCTGGTACTACCCACTTTTTCGGTGTTAACAGAATATATTTGGCTAATGTTAAAAGCCACAAAACTGTTTAGTTTGAGAGTAGACAATACAACCCTGTGAGAATGTCAATGATGCGTTGACATTGACAGCTCCATTGCAGGTGAAAGTCCATGCTAGAATTTCTGGTTTGGACCAGAAGAACCATAGACAATATTCTCTCCATTAGTTACTGAGTGGTGGTCAAGCTGAAGGCAGGAGTTACTAATTGCTGTTTTCTTCTAGCTTGGCCATTTCCTGAACCACTAGGTACGGATTGGATCTTAGAGAGCATCTCTGTCAATCCTTCATTTTATGGTTGAGGAGACTGAGGTCTAGAAAAGTGACATGATGTGACACCAGAGCATGCAGTATGTGGTCAGTAGCCAGCAGAGCCAGTTTCAGAAAGTCAGGTCTGCTGAGGGGAACGCCAAACTCTTTCCACAGAAGCTCCTACCCATGACGTGGGTGGAGCTGACTGAGTATTTTCATAAGACAGAAGGAAATAATCAGCAAAGAAGCTGACACCCTGGATTTCTTTGAAAAGCAAACATTCACAGCACAAGCCTGGATCTACTCTACCTTCTACACCTACACCTTTGCTCAATGGGTTGCATTTCTGCAGCCTCTCCCTACTAGAAGGACGGTCTCAGGGCAGCAGAGAACAGTCTTGGTTTTCTTATTCCCAACTCTACCTCCTAAACCAGCAACAGTGTCTGGTAAACAGTAAGTGCCCAACAAATACTTGTTGAACAAAGAGTGGATTTTTCTGTTTAATGTTTGTCTTCCTCATAGACTGGAAACTCCACCAGGGGAAAGAATCAAAACTGAATGATTCCTGTCCCCAGCAAGGTTTCCAGAGGAGACAATCACTGTCTACTGAACCAATAAAATAACATCTTCTTCTCTCTCTCTCAAATAAATGAGTTTTTAAAATGTGAAAAAAGAACATTCCTTTGATGTTGGTTGTTGTACTTACTGGGAATAAAAGCTCACTATTTATCAGATTTGCAGGGGTATGCATTTGGTGTAACAGTTAAGATGCCACTTGGGGAAAAAAGCTACCTCTTGGGACCCCTGCATCCTGGTTCAAGTCCTAGCTCTTCTTCTAACTCAGTTTGCTACTAATGCACACCCTGGGAGACAGCAGGTGATGGATTAAGTATTTGGGTCCTTGACACCCATGTGAGAGACCTGAATGGAGTTCCAACCTCCTTGGTTCAGCATGGCCCAGCACTGGCTGTTATGGGCATTTAAGGAGTGAACCACTGACGGAAGAGCTCTCCCTCTCTCTCGCTCTCGCTCTCTCGCTCTCTTTCTCTCTGCATTTGGGTAGTGAACCACCAATGGAAGATTTCTATCTCTCTCTTTCCTTTCCAATAAATGAAAATACATTTATTTTTTAAAAAAATTTTTGACAGGCAGAGTGGACAGTGAGAGAGAGAGAGAGACAGAGAGAAAGGTCTTCCTTTGCCGTTGGTTCACCCCACAATGGCCGCTGCGGCCGGCGCACTGTGCTGATCCGAAGGCAGGAGCCAGGTGCTTCCTCCTGGTCTCCCATGCGGGTGCAGCGCCCAAGCACTTGGGCCATCCTCCACTGCACTCCCGGGGCCACAGCAGAGAGCTGGCCTGGAAGAGGGGCAAATGGGAAAGAATCCGGCATGCCGAGCAGGACTAGAACCTGGGGTGCTGGTGCTGCAGGCGGAGGATTAGCCTATTGAGCTTTGTGCCGGCCAAAAATACATTTAATAAACAATTTTTAACAAAATATTGTGACACTACACAACCAGAAATTCAATTAATTGGTGTTGAAGGTTCCTGTGTTCCCAATTTCCTACCTCCTGAAGTTCCCTAAAATTAATGTGATTTCTTCCCTTACAGGGCAGTATAAAAATTAAAGAAGTGCCTGCAGCTCTCCAGGCACAACTGGCTTACTTCTGTTTGTGGGTTACTTATGTTTTTCTGTACAACTCATGCTTGTGGAGCATTTTCCTGATCAGGATCTCTACTAGAGAGATGACAAGGGAGATAAAAAGAAGAGGAAACCTAAGTTTTATTGTTATTAAACTCTGATGGTATGACGCACTAGTAGGCTCTTTAGGATAGGATTCAGAAAACCTGGGAACTAGTCCAGGCTTCATCACCTAATGGCTCTATCAGCTTGAATAAGTGAAAAAGTTCTTTAGTTTCAAGGTTTCCTGACTTGTTGAACTTACAGGGTTTGTGTGTATGGGTGTGTATGTGTGTGTGTATATGTGTAAATTTCCGCTAAGAAATCATGAGTGCATTTTGATAATTAATTTTGAAATCAAAAGGCTTTATTTGGACCTCTCTCTACAGTCACACTGACTGGGCTTGTATCCCGGCTCCCCCTGGTCATCCTAAGTTCCCTGTGCCTTCACTTGCTCCTTTGTAAAATGAAAATAATAAGAATAGCTACCTCTGATGGTTATTAGGAAACTTAAATGAACTGTTATACATAAAGTGCTTAGGTAGTACCTAACAAATGTTTGCAGTTGTCACAGCCATAAAGTCAGATGGAGAATATTAAAACGCCTTGGAAGTGAAAAAAATGGAAACAAGCTTATTGTTTATCCTTGCCTTATTTCACTTCTCTTTTTCCTTTCTCTCTTCCTCTCCATGTCCCCATTTCAATGGTGCAGTCAGGAGACTAGAGCATTTTGTACATCATGCACTCACACCTGCTATTATAAGTCAAATGTACCTCAGCTGTTCCACAAGATCAAAATTGTCCCTAAAATCCTTTTGCATTATTCAACAAACCAGCTTTGCATTCTGATTTGGCTTGCATATAGGTAAATTGTCTTTTTCCAACATTAAATCTGCAGCAACAGTATCATTTTTACAGGCCTGATGGCTGAAAGTTGCAGTCCAAACAAAAACACTCAACTCTACCTTCTTACCTTCCATGTAATGGAGACCCCAGGAATTTTTCATCCTTTAAAGATTAGTAAAAAGGGCTAACAAAAAAGAGCTAAATATATTAAAAACAATGAGCAGACCCTCAAAAACAATAATATTAACTGATACAAATGTGAAAAGTATGAGAAGAATAAATCTTGTCCAGTTTCTTGCTTACCCCAAGAATCTGGCTGAACAAGAAGGCATAGAGGGGTGTGACTGCCCCATTAACAGCGGCACCCATAGATCCAAGCAGCATGTAGGGCCATTCTGGAGCATTGAGTTTCATAATCCTTCTGACTGAGGCAGGTTCAATGTCTTCCGCAGGCAGGTCCTTGTCCTTGAGAGGAGAGAGCAATACATTGGTCATCCACAGTACACATCCTGCACGAGCTGTTTTATTATGCAGCAGACCATCTGGCATTCACAGAGTTGAGAATCATGGATTGGTTATGAGTAGTCTGTGAGTAATCTACAAGATGCAGTGATTTGTATTTTTTTAAGGAATCAATTTGAAATACTGAGACCATGCTGTGACTAGGACAAGAATGAATCTATAGGATTACTCATCTGAAAGTGAGTTTGTGGTTCTTCTTACTTCATGAAAGTATAAACTATCAGGAAGTAATAAGGATGCTGGATCTTTACTATAGCTGTATTTATATATGTGAGGATCTGCAAAATTTTCAAGATATGGTTTTTCAACATAAATGTCAATCTTCTGTAAAGCAGTAACTGGCTACTACTCTGAAGCAGGCCAGGATATCTAAAATAAGACAAAATAATTTACAATATTTATTAGTTTGTGTCAACAACTATCATTTAAATGTTTTTAGTAAGATCTTCCTTAATTAGTGCCCAGAAGTAAGTGGTGTTTCATTGGATTTCTAAATTTCACCTTTCCTTCTCAAGGAGTGAAAATTAGTCAGCATTGCCTTATTCTGATCTCTGTAGTTGCCATTAAAGTGTCAGAGATAGCAAGTTTTTATTCCCCTAAAGGCAAGTATTGTTTATAGAACCCTATAGATTTTTTTAAAAGATTTTATTTATTTATTTGAGAGGCAGAATTACAGACAGAGAGAAAGATCTTCCATCCACTGGTTCACTCCCCAAATGTGCACAATGGCCAGAGTTGGGCCGATCCAAAGCCAGGAGCTTCTTCCAGGTCTCCCACATGGGAACAGGTTTCCAAGCACTTGGTCCATCTTCTACAGCTTTCTCAGGCCATAGCAGGGGGCTGAATCAGAAGTGGAACAGCTGGGACTGAACGGGAGCCCATATGGGATGCTGGTGCCGCAGGCAGATTAACCTACTGTGCCACAGTGCCAGCCCCATGAATGCTATAGCTTTTGCCATCATTTTTACTTGCTACTGCTGTTACTCAGGCCTTCATATTTCAGCCCATTTATTCAATAATTTGTTAGATGTATTACTCACTCTGTTTCAGAAAGATTTTTGAGGCTTAAATTTGTATTGATTTTTTCACTTTCTCTATTAAAATATACTCAAAATCTATAGTAAATTGGTGATAATTAGAGCAGTCCAACCAAGAGAACTGAACAGACAGGCTCCTCACTGAACTTTGCCACTTTAAACAACAAAGGAGGTTGACTGCGGGAAAGTTTCAGTAAAGAAGTTATGGGAACTCCAAACAGCACAGACTCCGAAAGTCAGCCAAGAGAGTGGGGCAAAGCCACCATGGCTCCTACCCCAGTTCCCTGACTGAGGGATACCATCTTGCTCAAAAAAGGTAACCACTGCCTCTGACTGGCAGCCCTGACTGCAGAAGAATTCCATGATCTTCACTGGCTTTAAATCCAGTCTAGAAAACTGACTGGGGTCACAGCAACTGCTTTGTTCCACAAAAGGAACCTGCATTGCCTCTGTGTCCCCACAGCCCTGGGCTGAAACTGAAGTCCCACAGCCTCTGCTAAACTCCATTCTGTTTTAGGGGACAGCAAGTATCCGGGTCACAGCCAGAAGCCCCACAGCCAGAGCCAGAGGCAGGGCACTTCATAGGGCAGACAGCAGGACCCTTTGGATCCCACAGCTGCAGAACTACTGGGCACAAGCCCCTAGAGCTATGATTGCTCCCTCTGATTGTGAGAAGATCTCCTGGTTTGGGGGCTCAGTGCCAGCAGCAGCCAATACAACAGCCCAGAGGAAGTCCCCTTTGCATCTCTTAGCCAGGGCACATCCCCAGCACCACCCTTTCATACCCTGTGGGAACCAGGTCTGCTGTGTGTACTGAAGCTCTGCGACTGGCTGTTGGTGCTACAATCGCTGGAGTAACTCACTTACTGGTGGGACCTAGAGGGCCCTATCTTCATTTGTTTGCTTCAGGCCTGCATCTGCTAGAGCAGAGTCACCAGTATAACATGTGATCAATGCCTGGTATTTTGGTAAGTTACCTTCTGAGTCCTACAGTCTCAGGACTGTGCTTGTTAGTTATATTCCACCTGAGTTTATTTCCAAGGACTCTGTATAAGAAACTCATTGTATCCTGCAGCCTGGGTCTGTGAGTAAGTCTCAGAGACACTGGTGCTCACCCATGGCACCCGAGGAAGGCCTTAACTGCATCACACTGGTTGAGGTTTGCACAACAAGTGAACAGTCTCTAGCATAACCTATGCTTTCTCATGAGACCTGGACAAGGTACAGCTCCATGACTATGACTATTGGTACTATATTCCTTAGAGCCACTGGTCCCACCTTGTAGGACATAGGGGAAATATTACCTGCATTCCACTGTCCAGGCCCATGTTTGCCTATGCACAATCCTCAGCATAACCTGTATTCATCCCATGGGACCAGGGCAAGGTCCCTTTTATATCCGGCATTGCTGGGACTAGGACTTTTGATGCTATAAATTCCAGCATCACCCACACCCACCCAGCAGGCACTGGAAAAATTCTCATCCACATAACACAGTTCCAGGGCCACAGTTATTGGAGCCACAAGCCCCAGCATGATTCAGGCTTAGCCGTGGGGGCAAGGAGAAAGCCTTCTCTGTGTCCCACTCACCAAGAACATGGCCATCGCAAACTCCAGTGTGATTGACACTGAACTGTCTGGAGAGTTAAGACACACACTTTTGGAAGCCCACATCCACTTCAGTTGAGAGCTTGCAATAGAACACACCAAGAAGAAAAAATGTCTGATCTTGAAGATGACTTTTGAAATAACCCAGTCAGACCAAAATAAAGGAAAAGAATGAAAAAGAATGGAGAAAGCCTACAACACATACAGGATACAATTAGGTGAAAAAATACATTATAATGAAAACTGGAGGGGAAGAGAAGGAAAAATCCTTGAGAACCTATTGAATGAAGTTTCATTTAAAAATTTTCTAAGTCTTGAGAGAGCTATAGACATCCAAACACAGGAAATTCAATAGACCCTGACAGGATGCAACCAAACAGAAATAAAGAAAAATGAAAATAAAAGAAAGAAAAGAAAAAAAGAAGAAAGAAAAGATCTTCTCCAAGGCATATTATAGTCAAATTGTCAAAAGTTAAGGACAAGGTGAGAATCTTAAAAAATGTAAGAGAAAAATATCAACTAACAGCAGAAACCTTATCAGTAAGAACAGGTGGGGGTGATATATCAAGGTTTCGAAAGAAAAAAATTCTAATATTAAATCCAGTGAAGCTCCCCTTAAAAAGTGAAGGAGAAATAAAGTATTTCCCAAACAAACAAAAACTGAGAGAATTCATCACCATCAGATAAACCTTAAAAGAAATTCTGAAGGGAATACTACATTAGAAGCAAGCATCATGAAAACACATGGAGGTATACAATTCACTAACAGAGCACATACACAAAAGAGAAGAGAATTCAAACTTACGACAAAAAGTATGAAAGCACAAAGAATTAATAAGAGGCAGAAACAAACAGAAAACATGTAAATCAGTAATCAATCAACTAAAGGACAATAGTTCTTATTTATCAATATTAATGTTTAGTATAAATGGATTCAATTCTCCAGTCAAAAGATAAAGATGGGCCAAATGGATAAAATGACAAGATCCAAATATATGCTGCCTACAGGAAACTCATTGCACAGGTAAAGATATACATAGACTGAAAGTGAGGGGCTATAAAAGGATTTACCATGAAATTGAAACCACATATGAGCTGGAGTAGCCATACTCATATCAGATAAAACAGACTTCAAATACAGAACTATAAAAAAGTGACAAATAATATATTGATAAGAGGATTGATTCAGCAGTAAGATATAATAATCATAATTATATTTGTACCCAACACTAGACTACCCAATTATAAAAACAACTCTTGTTAGATTTAACAGGGAGAAATAGACTCCACATAATTATAATGGGTGACTTCAATATCCCACTGTCATCGATGGATCATTCAGACAGAAAATCAACAAGGATACATCAGAACTGAACCACACTATGTGAACAAAAGGACCTAGCAGACATTTACAGAACACTTCATACAATAACTGCTGAGTACACGTTATTCTTGTCAGCACATGGAACATTTTTGAAGATAGACCACATATTCACCTACAAATCAAGTATCATTAAATTATTAAAATTAAAATTATATTATGTTTCTTCTTAGATCACAAAGGAATAAAACTAGAAATCAATAAGAACAACAACAGAAATTGAAAAATAATGGAAAATGAACGACATGCTCTTGAATGATAAATGGGTCATTGAAGAAATTTAAAAATTTCTTGAAAAAAATACAACATATCAAAATCTGTAGAATACAAAGCAGTAATAGGGGAAGTTTATAGCAATAAGTACCTACATTCAAAAAATAGAAAAATCTCTAAACAATTTAACAGTGCATCTTAAAGACAGAGAAGCAAGAAGAAACCAAACCCCAAATTATCAGGAGGCAAGAAATAATAATCAGAGTAGAAATAAATCAAATTGAAACTAAAATATATAAAAGATCAATAAAACAAAAAGCTGTTTTTTTTTGGAAATATAAACAACTGCTTTGTAGTATGTCCTGAAATCTGGTATTGTTATGCCTCTGCCTTTGTTTTCATTGTATAAGATTGCTTTAGCTATTCGAGGTCTCCTGTTTTTCCATATGAATTTCAGCAACATTTTTTCTAGATCTGAGAAGAATGTCTTTGGTAGTTTGACTGGTAACACATTGAATTTGTAAATTGCTTTCAGAGGAATGCACATTTTGATGATATTGATTCTTCCAATCCATGAACATGAAAGATTCTTCCATTTTTTGGTATCTTCTTCTATTTCTTTCTTTAATGTTTTGGAACCCTCATTGTAGGGATCTTTGACTTCCTTGGTTAAATTTATACCAAAGTATTTTTTGTGTAGCTATTATAAATGGGGTTGGTCTTAGAAGTTCCTTCTAAGCCATGGCATTGTCTGTGTATTGATTTCATATCTTGCTAATTTACCAAACTCTTCTATGAGTTCCAACTGTCTCTTGGTGGAGTCTTTTGGATCCCCTATAATAGAATCATGTCATTGCAAATAGGGATAGTTTGATTCCCTCTTTCTCAATTTGAATCCCTTTGATTTCTTTTTCTTGCCTAATGACTCTGGCTAAAACTTCCAGGACTATGTTGAATAGCAATGGTGAGAGTGGGCATCCTTGTCTGGTTCTGGATCTCAGTAGGAATGCTTCCAACCTTTCCCCATTCAACAGGACACTGGATGTGGGTTTGTCATAAACTGCCTTGATTGTATTGAGGAATGTTCCTTCTATACCCAATTTGCTTAGAATTTTTTCATCATGGAAGGGTGTTGTATTTTATCAAATGTTTTCTCTGTATCTATTGAGATAATCATATGGTTTTTGTTCTTCAGTGTATTAATGTGATGTATCACATTGATTGGTTGATTTGCAAATGCTAAACCATCCCTGTATACCAGGGATAAATCACATTTGGTCCAGGTGATTTGTTGTTGGATTTGATTGGCCAGAATTTTGTTGAGGATTTTTGCATCTATGTTCATCAGGGAAATTGGTCTGCATTTCTCTTTCTCTGTTGCATCTTTTCTGGGTTTAGGAATTAAGGTGATGCTGGCTTTATAGAAAAAATTTGGGAAGATTCCCTCTCTTTAAATTGTTTTGAATAACTTGAGAAGAATTGGAGTTAATTCTTTAAATGGTAGAATTCAGCAGTGAAGCCATCTGGTCCTGGGCTTTTCTTTGTTGGGAGGGTCTTTATTACTGATTCAATTTCCATCTTTGTAATGGGTGTGTTTAGGTTTTCTATGTCTTCGTGGTAGGTTGTATGTGTTCAGGAATCTATCCATTTCCTCTAGGTTTCCCAGCTTATTGGCATACCACTCTTTGTAGTAATTTCAGATGATTCTTTTTATTTCTATGGTGTCTGTTACATTTACTTTTTAATCTCTAATTTTATTGATTTGGGTATTTTTTTTTTGGTTAGTTGGGTCAATGGTGTGTCAATTTTATTCATTTATTGTTTTAAAAAACAATTGTCTTGCTGATCTTCTTCTTCTTCTTCTTCTTCTTATTATTATTAATTCATTTGAAATTCAGAGTTACACAGAAAGAAGGAGAGGAAGAGAGAGATAAAGAGGTCTTCCATCTGCTGGTTCATTCCCCAATTGGCTGCAATGGCCAGAGCTATGCCGATCCGAAGCCAAGAGCCAAAAGATGCTTTCAGGTCTTCCCACATGGATGCAGGGGCCCAAGGACTTGGACCATCTTCCAATGCTTTCCCCATTTTGCTGATAGTTTGTATTGTTATCTTGGATTCAATTTTGTTGACTTCTTCTCCAATTTTAATTCTTTCTTTTCTCCTACTAGTTTAGACTTGGTTTGCTGTTGTTTTTCGGGATCCTGAGATGCATTGATAGCTCATTTATTTTGTGCTTTTCCAATTTCTTGATGCAGGCACCAATTGCTATAAACTTTCCTTTTAACACTGGTTTTACTGTATCCCATTAAGTTTTGATATGTTGCATTGTCATCTTCATTTTTTTCCAGTAATTTTTTTTATTTCTTCTATGACCACTGTTCATTCAGGAGCATGTTGTTCAGTCTCCACGTGTTTGCATATGTTCTAGAGATTCCTGAGTTGCTGATTTCCAGCTTCATTGCACTGTGGTCCAAGAAGATACATTGTATGATTTTGATTTTTTTGAATTTGCTGAGACTTGTTTTATATCCTAGCATGTGGTGAATACCAGAGAAGGTTCCATGCACGTTGAGAAGAATGGGTATTCTGCAACTGTAAGATAAAAAGTTCTACAGATATCTGTTAGGTCCATTTGGTGTATAGTGCCGATTAACTCTGTTGTTTCCTTGCAGATTTTCTGTCCATTTCATCTGTCCATTGCTGAAAGTGGCATATTGAAATCCACTATTAGTATTGTATTTGAGTCTATGTCTCCCTTTAAATCCCTTAACATTTCTTTTAAATAGCCAGGTGCCCTGTAATTAGGTGCATATACATTTATAATAGTTACATCTTTCTGTTGAATTGATCCCTTGATCATTACACAGCATCCTTTGCCTCTTTTAACAGGTTTTGTGATAAAATCTATATTGTCTGATATTAGGATGGCCACAATGGTGTTTTTTTTTTTTTTTTTTTGGATTCTGTTAGCACAAAATATCTTCTTCCATTCTTTCACTTTCAGTCTGTGTGCATCTTTGTTGGTGAGATGTGTTTCTTGTAGGCTGCAAATAGGTGGGTTTTGTTTTTTAATCCATTCAGCCAGTCTGTGTCTTTTAACTGATGAGTTGAAGCCATTTATATTCAAGGTGACTTGAATATAACAACTTGAAGTAACGACTTTGCTCTGCCATTTTTACGTAAATATTCCTATTCTTTACTTTGGGTTTATTTTGTACTTTTTGGGGAGGTTTCCTTCCTTTATCTTCTTCCATATTGATGACCATGTTTTTGTGTTTCTTTGTGCAGCACATCCTTAGGCAACATCTGCAGGACTGGAAGTATGGTGAAAAATTCTTCCATTTCTGTTTGTCATGGAAGGTCTTTATTTCACCTTCGTTCATAAATGAGAGCTTTTCAGGGTGCAATATTCTGGGTTGAAAGTTCTTTTCTCTTAAGACTTGCAGTACATCTTGCCATTCTCTCCTAGCCTGTAGGGTTTCTGATGAGAATTCTACTGTGCATCTAATTGGAGATCCTCTGAAAGTAATCTGGTGTTTCTCTTCTGCACATTTTAGAATCTTTTCTTTATGTTTTACTGTGGAGAGTTTGATTACAATGTGTCATGGTGAAGATATTTTCTGGTCATGTGTACTAGTTCTATGTGCTCCCTATACTTGGACATCCCTCTCTTTTTCCCAATTGGGAAAATTTTCTGCTATTATTTCACTAAAAAGGCCTTCCAATCCTTTATTTCCATGCCTTCAGAAACTCATAGAACCTGTATATTTGGTCATTTGATAGTATCCTGTAGATTCCCAACAGTGTTTTTTAGTTTTCTAATTTCTTCTCAAGTTTGGTCTGACTGTAAAATTTCCTATGCTTTAGGCCGGCGCCGTGGCTCAATAGGCTAATCCTCCACCTTGCGGCGCCGGCACACCGGGTTCTAGTCCCGGTCGGGGCGCCGGATTCTGTCCCGGTTGCCCCTCTTCCAGGCCAGCTCTCTGCTATGGCCAGGGAGTGCAGTGGAGGATGGCCCAGGTGCTTGGGCCCTGCACCCCATGGGAGACCAGGAAAAGCACCTGGATCCTGGCTCCTGCCATCGGATCAGCGCGGTGCGCCAGCTGCAGCGGCGGCCATTGGAGGGTGAACCAACGGCAAAGGAAGACCTTTCTCTCTCTGTCTCTCTCTCTCACTGTCCACTCTGCCTGTCAAAAATAAAAAAATAAAAAAAAAATTTCCTATGCTTTGTCTTCTAAGTTGGATATTCTTTCTTGTGCTTCACTGATTCTGTTGTTAAGGCTTTGCATTGCATTTTTTATTTGTTCTACTGAATTCTTTGTTTCTAAGATTTCATTTTGATTTCTCTTTAAGATCTCAATTTCGTGGGAGAAATTTTCTTTAATGTCATGTTTGGATTTCATTAGTTCATGTATTTGCTTCTGATTACTTCTAAGTAACCCTATTATCAATTTTTTAAATTCCATTTCTGGCATTTCTGCAATCTTATCTTCTTCACAATCTAGTATGGAAGTGTTGTGCTCTTTTGGGGTGTCATGTTGTCTTCCTTATTCTTGTTTCTTGAATTGGTGCATTGTTATTTGGCATTTGTGGAGATGCTCATTGGTCTTTTTCTCTGTGGTGGCTTTTATCTTTGGACTATGTCTGAGTGGATTAGTGGAGTGTCTGCTTTCAGGGAATACCTAGAGGTCTATGATGGGTCTGTCCAAGGAGCTCTGTTCACTGCTCCAGGGTGAAGGGTGTGTATGAGGTGACATATTCAGGTTAAATCTCCTCTTTTTTTCTTTCTTCTTCTTTTTTTATCTGAGGGGAGGTTTGTTCTTGTCTGTTGGCATAAACTCAGCTGAGCTCTTCTCCTCAAAGGAGACCAGTGCCTGGGCACTAATCCCAGTGTGTATAGTATGCATCCGTTCTGCCACATGGGCAACACAAAGGATTTCTGCAGTCCTCAGTGTAAGTTTAGATTTCCAAGCAATGTCCCTCACCAGATAACCAGGGAGCCCTGATTTCATGGAATCTCCCACAGTGACTGCGCAAAGTTCCAGCTGCACCGAGTCCTCCCATGCAGCCTCAGTGTTTTCACAGTCCTGGCACACAAGCCTCCATAGTCACGAGCACCCAGCTCCTATCTGTTCTCTACCAGACTCAGTAATCTCTGCTTGGCTGCTGTTGGGCATGGACATGAGCTGGCGCAGCTCTTACATATGTCTAATATGGCACCTGCTCTCTATCAGCTTGTTACAGGATGCTGTTGCAGGGTGATCGGGGAGAGAGAAAATGTGCCCCCACTTTGTTTGCTCTCCTCTAGTTTGGCAGGTACACTATCCCCCAAGAGGCTCCAAGCTAGATTCCCTCTAGGCTCTTCCTGCAGCTTTTTCACCAGAGGTTTAGACTACTGCGGTCTGGTTTCATCTCCCTCTCTAACGCTGGTGTGGAGGCTCTTGGCTGCTGGGGTACTGAGTTGTGCATGTCCTCGCCCTCCAGGTAGGTTCACTGTGTCCCTCCAATTTGCAGTTTCCTCTGCTGTTTTCTACCTAACTCTTCCCTGAGAATGCACTTTTTCCACTTTTTAAAACTATTTTCTCCTAGACTAGAGCAGCAAGTTCCCTCTCTACTCTGCCATCTTAATCCAGTCCAAGAATTAATATTGTTAAAATGCCCATATTACCTACTGCAATCTCTAGATTCAATATAGTCTCTATCAAACTATCAATGACATTCTTTACAGAATTAGAAAAATATAGGGGCTGGCGCTGTGGTGCAGTAGGTTAACGCCCTGGCCTGAAGCACTGGCATCCCATATGGCGCTGGTTCAATACCCAGCTGCTCCACCTCCAATCCAGCTCTCTGCTGTGGCCTGGGAGAGCAGTAGAAGATGGCCCAGGTACTTGGGTCCCTGCACCCGTGTGGGAGACGCCGAGGAAGCTCCTGTTTCCTGCCTTTGGATTGGCACAGCTCGGCCATTGCAGCCAACTGGGGAGTGAACCAGTGGATGGAAGACCTCTCTCTCTCTGTGTGTGTCTCTCCTCTCTCTGTGTAACTCTGTGGAAGAAAAGGAAGGGAAAGGGAAAGGGAAAGGGAAAAGGAAGAAGAGGGGAGGGAAGGGAAGGGGGGGGAGGGGAGGGATGATCCCAAAATTTGCAAGACCCAGAATAGCCAAAATGATCTTGAGGGGAAAGAAATCAAGATTAAATCCTCACAGTACCTGATTTCAAAACCTACTATAAAGCTTTAGTAATTAAAACATCATGATACTGGCATAAAAACTGACACATAGATAAATGGAACACAATACAGAACCCCAAAATTATTCCACATATGTATGGCCAACTGACCTTTATAAAAAGGTGCCAAAACATACACTGGGAAAAATCTTTTCAATAAGTGGTGCTGGCAAAATTGGATAAATGAAATATGTATATATATTTGTATGTGTGTTTGCATAAGAATGAATTTAGCTCCCTACCTCTCACTATATGTAAATTTCAACTCAAGCTGGATCAGATTTCAATGAAAGGCTTGAAACTATGAAATTGCTAGAAGAAAATATTATGAGAAACACTACACATTGTTGTAGACAATGATCTTTTAGACCTCCAAAGCACACAATAAAAGCAAATCTAAAAACAAATGGGGCTATATTGAACTTCTGAAACTTCTACACAGGTAGGGAAGCAACTGATGCAGTGAAGAGACATTCGACAGAATGGAAGAAAAGATTTGCAATCTACTTACCCAACAAAGGCTTAATATCCAGAATAGAACTCAAAAAAAAAAAATCGACAATAAAACCACCAATCCAGTTAAGAAATGGGGAAAGGACTTGAATAGACAGTTCCCCTGGCATTGGTTGCCTAGAGTTTGTAAGCTGTCAGAGATGAAATAATTGAACGAGTGAGTATTAACGACAAAGTGCAAATGTTGAGGGCAGGCCACAAGAGAACTTGAAATCAGGCAATAATAATTTCATCACCAGCCTGAGCTGCTTTCCTGGATCCCATTTGGCTTGCAGCTATATTAAAATGGACAGGACATCAGGCTTTTATTTAAATTAGGTTGGTAATATAGGCTTTGACTTTGTAAGCAAAGGGAAAGCACAAGCAGAACAGGCATAGAAAGAAGGAGTTCTTGGATGAGCCCTCATGGCTATCGGTGGGCTACATCACACTGAGCACTTGAGCTCTGTGGGCCTCAGTCACTGCCTCCTTGGAATGAGAGGGCTGGTCCAGCTAGTTTTGGGGAGATAACTCATGTTTCTGCACATCACGTGAACAGAGACACTGACTACCTTTTTTCACTTTATTTTTCCAAGAATGCTTGTAGAGCAAACAGTCTTGGAATAAAGACTCCATGTCTTCACCTCAAGGAAAGGGCAGATGTGCTTCCTGCCCCACGTATCTTTTATAAAAAAGGCCCTTCAAGGTTAAGATTCCTCTCCTATAAGCACTCCATTTCATTTGAAGGCATCCTCTGGTCTTCGTTGCCTTACTCTGTGGGAACTGGCAGTTGAATTGGGGAACCAGTGCAAATGCTGGACTCTGGCTACTGCTATCACTATGAGTAGTGAAGTCATTTGTCCTGGTCACAGGGTTTTCCTTTATCCTGCCAACATCCAGGATATTGTTTCAAGCTAATTGGAGATACTGTAATACAGCAGAATATCAGTCCTGTTGCAGTTCTAGACAGTGGCTGGGACCCACATCTGGATGCTGACACACTCATTTGGGTCAGTTATTACCAATACAGATTCCTGGGTCTCATCACTAGAATTCCAATTCAGTGGGCTACTTATTCCTTATGCTGTTCTGGTGGTCCAAGATCAGTACCTGAACACCTCAGCAGTATGTGATCATAAGACTTCTCCCACCACTGGAGGTCTAGGATTCTGTACTTGTATGTTTTGGATATTGATGCTGTGTGGCACCAGCTGAGGGTGCACCTCTGAGCTTGTGAAGACGAGCTAGCATCCACAGAATTCATCCTGCTCCCTGGTGACATTCAACTTCAGCATTTCCAGGAGCGACTGCCTCACAGGAGGGTCTGTCCACAACCTCACATGATGGAAATTTCTGTGATCTGCTGACACTCAAAGGTTTCCCTAACCGGAAACAATACCTAAGATATTCAAAAACAGTATGAAGTAATTTTTGTCCAGTTTTCAATCCCAGATAAACATAAAAACAGAAAGTATTTGATCTGAATAGTTTTATTTTGTTGGCTTACATTGATTGTGACTTTAAAGGAAATTGTCCTCTACCTTGCCACTACCCTCAAGTGCAGTTATTAAGCCTAAATGATGCAAAAACTAAAAAACCTGCCACTGAGTAATGGTTTTTTGATTTAGTGATAGAATTTTATGTGATACAATAATAGTAAAAGAATAAAAAAAGCTATGTAATTAAAATCATTTTATAAATATAGATTTTTTTCTCTGATTTTACAAAAATAGAAATGGTAAATGAATAAATTAACAGAAAATCAATAACTCAGAAAGGTAAAATTATAGTCTGTATGTGTTTACTTATTACAGAGTATTTACCTCGATTGTAGTGTGGGGATTATTTTTTAAAATTATAAAGAAGTACCTGTCAACAACTGCATGGTGGGAGCTGGGACAGTAGCTCTTGTTTGTCTTTACATCCCTAAAACAAAACTGAGCACAATAATGGTGTGTAGCCATGTTTACTGGATAGAAGAATGAAGGGAGCCCATTGTGCATATGTGCAACAAAACATACACAAACATATATGAATTGCTCATCCTGCTATGTAGATGACTCATTGCTAGCCATGGGGCTTTTCTCAGTTTCCTTCCATCTCCTTGTGTAGGCCAGGGGGAAATATAACTTGCTCCTTAAACCTTATGTCCTGCTTTATAAACACCTTTACACTGGGTTCTGCATTCCAATTCATTGAGGTTTCCTGCCCTGATAATAAGGTTAACATTTGATGGCAAGAGAGGAAAACTATGACGAAGGGGCAGAGACTTTTCCACATGAACAAATACTGATAATCATTTTTACGGGTCCCGTCTGTGTCTTCTCTCTTGACCAATGGATTAAACCTCTTACAAATCCACTGTGATGAGGCAATGTATATCTGACATTTGACCCCCAACCTGATCACATATATTTTCTGCTTTGTTTTTCAGTTTCACTAAAAGAGATAACAAAATATTGGAGACTGGAACCCCTAGGCTGTGGGTTTCCTCTAATTCTAACCTCATCTTATAAGCACTACATCTGATCTTCTTACGGACACCAAAGGAACAGCCTGCACAGCGAGGAGAAACGGGCTGTCCTCTTAGCTCTGTGCTCAGAGTGAGTAACCCCACTTGGCTTGGGAAGCACGAACTCAGGAAACCATCTCTTCTGTTTTTGGAGTCAGTTCTCTAAAGTGACCACTAGGTGGAGATAACTCCTCTGTGTAAGTAGCCATTTAGTGGTAAACTACAGAAGGTAAGGTTGGCCTTCTCCATCAAATGAAAAAAGAGAAAGGGGGGGGGGGGGAAGAGGGAGGTTTGAAGGAGGGAGGGGGAGAGAGAGAGACAGAGAGACAGAGAGACAGAGAGAGAGTGGAAGGAAAGAAGGAAGAAAGGATTTTGTCAATCCTTGAGCTTGTAGAATTTAGTCAGGTATTAAAATACCAACTGAGCAACATCTATTCATACAATGTTACTTGGGATTAGAAATTTTATGAGTCAAATTTTATTAAACCTAACTGTGGTGTTTCCTTTAACAATATAACTATTTCTTTTTTATTTTTTTTTAATTTTTTATTTTTTGACATGCAGAGTGGACAGTGAGAGAGAGAGACAGAGAAAAAGGTCTTCCTTTTACCGTTGGTTCACCCTCCAATGGCTGCCGCGGCCAGCGCACTGCGCTGATCCGATGGCAGGAGCCAGGTACTTATCCTGGTCTCCCATGGGGTGCAGGGCCCAAGCACTTGGGCCATCCTCCACTGCCTTCCCTGGCCACAGCAGAGAGCTGGCCTGGAAGAGGGGCAACCGGGACAGAATCCGGCGCCCCGACCGGGACTTGAACCCAGTGTGCCAGCACCGCAAGGCAGAGGATTAGCCTAGTGAGCCGCGGCGCCGGTCGTAACTATTTCTTTAAATCTAAACAATTCATATAATTTTTGCCCAAATAAGATCTTTTCTTCTTGGAGAGTTAGCAAATCACATTGTTTCCCTTGTCACTGATTTTTCTTTTCTTACTTTATATTTTCTTTAACTAGAGAGAATATAAAGTAGCATCTTTTAAAAACTTTACTGGCTTATTTTATGTTTCATTATAATGCTATTGAGTAACATATAATGTGGAACATTTTAATCTCTTTAAAATTATTTCCTATTTTTTACTTAGATTTCCATTTATGTTATGACTTCCTTCAGAGAACTCTTTGCAAATCTGATCACAACCTCTGGAGGGCAATGTGATGATTCTCTGTGCTAAGCATATATCAGTTTAAGCAACAATAGTCAGATTTGCCTCCCCGCCCTCTTTTTTTCCCCTTCCTTCCTCTTATTTTCATCATCATTTCCCCAGAAACTAGGAAATATTGCAAAACTTGAAGGATTGGTACTGCTCTTTTTAAACTTCAAGTACTATTATTTCTTTCTCCCTTGAAACTCTATTAAACTCCTTTTCTTACATACTGCACCTTTTAGTTGTTAGCGGAGCACCATGGCCACAATGAAATAGCTGCTTCCAGAAACAGAAGAGGAGCTGAATCTTCAATGGGAAAATGCAGTAAGAAACCATACTTGCTACAAGTGTTTTCTCCAACTGTGATGCATTCTGCTGCTCTCAGGAAAACATGTTCTACACAATTTGTTCAAACCAATTCCTTGATATTGAGATCTGTTTTCATTTAATATTAATATATTAAGACCAAAGGTGAGCCTTAATAATCTGTCATAGTCATAAGATTATAAAGAATACCATACTTTATTCCAAACTGTCCATCATGAATTATTGCTCACAAATACTTCCTAGTGGACTCACATCTTGAATTTCACTGAGGATAATTTGAAATTACATCATGCATAATAGATGTGCTTATAAAATATTCTCTTACTTATTTGCTTTGGTAAATGTTACAGTCTGGGGTTTATTTTACTGTAGAAATTCAATTTTTCATCCTAGTTTAATTCTTTACTGATATCCTACTTGGTTCAAGCCACTGGACTAGGTGTCCAAATTGATTCAAACACAAATAAAATGTCACTAAATTTAAGAAGCTTATAATTTACTGCAAGGATAAAACAACATGATTCCAAGGGAGGTTCATGAAGAATATTGTCATGAAAATATTCTGAGGAAGGATACGTGGGGGATTGAAAGTGAGAGCCTCAGGGCTGAGGAATAAAGTGCGGAGCTCAAGAAGGTGTTGGAAGAGGACTGACAGATGGCCATGCACGTGAAAGCTAGACAATGTCCACAACAGCAGATCTGCGTCCTTATGATGATAGTTTCATATTTTTCCATGTGCTGACTCCTCTTCTTCCTCCTTCATTTTATGCTATTTTGAACTATGTTAAAATTAAGCCTTTTTAAACTAGACGGTATTATAAAATTGTGTGAAGTAGATAAATATTCATAAAACCTAACTGACCTTCATTGATTCAAAAATTGTGATTGTGTAGGGTCTAGCATTGTCAAATACCTTTGCTCATCAAATGCTTTTGCCAATGTTAATATAAGTTAAAAGGAAATTCTAAAATTAAAAAAATATCTTGGGTTATTTGAAAAAACTTATGCTACCTTTATATAACAAAAAAAATCTGTTAAGTACATATCATAAGTACATTCCCTGTTTGTTAAAATGGCTCCTCTAGGAATTATTAATTAATCCTTAATAGTACAGTTTTAGTTACCACATATTCATAAAGTAATTAAAAAGTGAATTTGTATTTCTTTCAAAGAAAATATTGTATAAATCTTAGAGTTTTCACAAGGTCCTAATGTCTCCCCATTTCACCAGAGTTAGTGAAACATTAATTAAATATTTGCCCAGAACATTCATATTGTCAGGTTTAAAGTGCACATAACAGTCCCCAGGAAAGGTTTCTCCCATCCCCCCAGGAGTGGTTGGTGCCTGACCTTTCTGTCTTCTTCATGAGTAGACTTATGATCTACAACAGCCATTGGAGGTTCATGTGCCAGGTAAGAAAGCTGAGACTTGGAGCGCTGCCGGAGAGACGCTCTGTAAGCGAACAGAAAGACGAGGGAGTCTGTCATTCATGGGCAGCCTGAAACAGGACTCAACTGGTGTGCAAGTTTACATCACATACTTCAAATAACAAAAATGTTTAGTAGGTCACTTGGCAAACAGATAGGGAAGCTTCCAGGTTAGATCTGACAAAGCTATTCTTAGAGCAGAGCTGATCAACTTGATGACTCTGGGCCTCAAGCTCCGTAGCTGCTGATCCCAGACTAAGATGCAGCCAGAAGAGAGAGAAGGAGAAGGGATAAAATTATCCTTCCAGTTCACCCACAAAGGCTCAAGACTCAAATACATCCAGACTCACATGACTGCTAATTGCTGCTTTGGCCATGCTCCATCACCTTTATCTCCCTTCTAACTTAGGCTCTGGTTTTGGTTTTTCTCTCCTCCCACACTTCACTCCCACTTAGCTATCCCTGATGTTCACTTAAAATATGATGCTACCTGGGTACAGATGAGTTTTTAAGAAGGAAATAGGCCCCCTGGTAAATTTTCCTCCAGGCTATTTACTGCTCCTAGGGTTGCACTAACAAAATTGCTATTGAACTATAACTTAGCTTAATGTGCTCATTCATTTATTAATTCAACAGAAACTCTTAGGGCACCTACAACATACAAACCAACGTTAGGTCTTTTGGGAGACACAAAGAGTAGTCAATAAGACTCCTCACTCAGGAGTTTAATCTTATAGAAGAGCAAGGCATGTACTTAACCCTGATGTTTGGAAGAGCTATAAGGCAGGTTGAATAAAAATTTTGGGAATTCAAATGAAAATGAAGTGTTTGGCAAGTTTTACCCATAAACGCTTCATAGAGAATATGGCTAAAGTTGGATTTGACATTGGTCAACTAGAGGAAAGAGTAATTCTGATTGAGAGAACAAGATAAACAGATGCATAGACACAGGAGAAAACAGGGTATTTGTTAAATATACTCAATACATGAGAAGCATAGGAAGTACAGGCAAACACCCCCCGCCCCTACCGCGCATAGATTTCTGGGTAGGAGACTACTATTCTTTTGTATGTTAACATGAAAGCATATAGCACTGGAAACTCCTAGCAATTATGTTGAACCCTGTAGGAAAGAAGCTTCCTGAAAAATGAAGCCAACAGTGGAAAACTGGAGCTGAGAAGAGAGGGAGAAATTGTATTTGTTGTGGACATATCACTGAAGCCCCAGCCTTGCCAAAAACCAAAGCATCTTTGAACTATTTACTGATGAGTGTAGATTCTTTCCCTTTAAAGGTTAAACCAAGTTAAATTAGGTTTTCAGTCATTTGCAAATAGTCTTAAATGATGCAGCCAGTGCTGAAGATTTGGGAGAAGGGAAGTAGCATTATCAAAGCTGTGCTTTAGAAAGCTTAACCTGAAATGAATAGTATACCTACTGTTTTAATGTAATTAGAACCATTCAGATCTCTCTCTCTCTCTCTCTCTCTCTCTCTCTCTCTCTCTCTCTGTGTGTGTGTGTGTGTGTGTATCCATGTGAAACTAGAATAAAACAACTATTAAGGTGATTTCTGCTTACTATATGCTCATCTAGTTTTCTGGAGAAAGCAGCATACGTCATTGTGATATTTTGCTTCTGCATCCCACTGTTCATGGCATTGCCATCTCCTAAGTCAGCCAGGTTCAACTCTATGTATGTACCTCTAGTTCTCCACCACCCTGCCAAGTCTCATCATGTACATATATGAGACCACTGCTCACTTCCCCTCTCTGCCATTAGACTGATTTCTGGGACACTTCCCATTTATTCCTACCTGGCCTGAAACTCTACAGCAATGTTCATCTCTTTGGGTTAGGTAAATAAGGACAGGGTATCTTTTCTAGAAAGTGCAAATAATAGCCTTGTGTCACCTGGAAAGAGCAGAGCACATGATAGGGGTGAGGCTTACGGTCATGAACCTAAAAAGCAGGCCCAAAGCAATGACATCAAGGAGAACTACGTGGAGAAGAGGAGGATATAAAGATACATGGACTATATCCAAGTTCTAAACATGGAAAGATCTATATCCTTGTCCCCTCAGGTAATTACTGTATTTCCTAAGTCTCTCTGGCCACTCTCCACCTGTTTAGAATAGGCTGCCACAAGGCCATGGGTGGTGAAGGTGCTAGACTGGTGCTCTACCTGCCAGCTGGTTCCCCCTTAACTCCTCCAAATGCCAGCATAAGAATTCCGTCACACTCCTTTTCAGAAGCCTACAATGTCTGCCCCTCCCTTTCTCAGAGCTGTACTCACTTCTTACTGCAAATAAAGAAAACTCATTTGGGAAACAACTTCTATCTGCATTGGCATTTAGGAAATTTATTGCTGTTATACATTAAATTGTTCTTGAATCTAGAATATACTGCTGAAGAGGGGTTTGGTTATAAGATGAAATCAAAGTAATAAGATACACATTAACATCCCCTTTAGTCATCTTTTAGCAAAAAAAAAAAAAAAAAGTCTGTCAGCATATACAAGGAGATATTTTTAACAGACCTTCCTCAAACTTAGGCATCTTTTCCTGCAGGAGGCTAGTGCTGCTTTCTGTGTGTTTCTGAATTTCTTGTCTTGGCCACTGAACTGAAGAATTTGTGAGAAATTATAGCCAAATAAGAAATATTTACATTACAAATTATTATCTTGTCCTAATAATAAGCTGTAATTGAACTACTCTGGGTAGAATTTCATTCATCTTAAAAGTTTCTTTTCTTTTTCTTTTTTTTTTTTTTTTGACAGGCAGAGTGGACAGTGAGAGAGACAGAAAGGTCTTCCTTTTGCCATTGGTTCACTCTTCAATGGCTGCTGCGGCCAGCGCGCTACGGCCAGCGCACCGCGCTGATCCGATGGCAGGAGCCAGGTGCTTCTCCTGGTCTCCCATGGGGTGCAGGGCCCAAGCACTTGGGCCATCCTCCACTGCACTCCCGGGCCACAGCAGAGAGCTGGCCTGGAAGAGGGGCAACTGGGACAGAATCCAGCGCCCCAACCGGGACTAGAACCCGGTGTGCCGGCACCACAAGGCAGAGGATTAGCCTAGTGAGCCGCAGCACCGGCCATCTTAAAAGTTAACAAGACATTTATTTTCTTGTTGATGTGACCACAAGACACACTGCCACCTTTGACTTAGTGACCAAAACAAATGCCTTATTATTCTCTGTGTTTAAGAAGTTAGCTGGTGGTTAAGAAGTGCTGTGGTTAAGCCTCCGCCTGTGGCGCTAGCATCCCACATGTGCATTGGTATTGGCTGCTCCATTTCTGATCCAGCTCCCTGGTAGTGGCCTGGGAAAGCAGCAGAAGGTAGCCCAAGTGCTTGGGTCCCTGCACCCTTGTGAGAGACCTTGAAGAAGCTCCTGGCTCCTGGCTTCAGATTGGCCCATCTCCGGCTGTTGCAGCCATTTGGGAAGTGAAGCAAGCAGATGGAAGACTTTTCTCTCTCTCTCTCTCTGTGTCTGTAACTCTGCCTCCCAAATAAATAAATAAATCTTTTAAAAATTTAGTTGGTAACTTCAGGTTGTGATTCTCATGATTCTTTTGATTTCAATTTTTTATTCCTGATTAAGCATACAGTCAGATGTTTATAAAAATTGCTTAAGAGTTGGGGTGATTTTTATACCTTTTACTTTATAGAGCAACTTAAAACTATTTCTTTGCTCTTTTCCAAATTCAATAAATTCAGTAACACTAACATTTCTTAAACTTTTTAAAAAATTTTTTGACAGGCAGAGTGGACAGTGAGAGAGAGAAAGAGAGAGAAAGGTCTTCCTTTTGCCGTTGGTTCACCCTCCAATGGCCGCCGCGGCCAGCACGGCACACTGATCCGAAGCCAGGAGCCAGGTGCTTCTCCTGGTCTCCCATGCGGGTGCAGGGCCCAAGCACTTGGGCCATCCTCCACTGCCTTCCCGGGCCACAGCAGAGAGCTGGACTGGAAGAGGAGCAACCGGGACAGAATCGGGCACCCCGACCGGGACTACAACCTGGTGTGCTGGCGCCACAGGCGGAGGATTAGCCTACAGAGCTGCGGTGCTGGCTTTTTCTTAAATTTTTTAAAAAGAGTTTTTCTCAAGTGGAAAAAAAAATAAATAACCCAAACCTGAAAATTTAGATTGATAAAGAGTAGACACATCGAAGGCTGAAGCATGATTTATGCTTGAAAATAAGTATAATACTTTTTAGTGAATTGTTCTTTGAATATTAAAAATAGTAAGTAAATATGTTTTTCAACTGCTTGGATGTGTTACCCGAATATTAATTTTAAGTTTCCTTAGCTATTTTTAGTAAACAATTAGGCAACTTGACAGTGAGTGATATCATGGAGCTGTTCCCCGGAACAAAGTCTCACATTAAAAGCTTCACAAACGGTAGAGAGGTCTGTTGTCCTCCCATCACCCTTAGCAGCTCCTAACTCAAGAAAAAAACTTTGACTAACATTTTCATAAATATGTACAAACACGCTTAGGCAGAATTCTTCTTAACATATAGTCTTTTATCATTAAAATAATTTTTAAATTGAAACTCAAACTATGATGAAAGACCTCATTTTACAGTGTTTCTAATAGCATACTCCAAAAATATGTTTTGAAAGTAACAACTTTCAAAAGATCCAGAGGAAAATGAATAGCTCATTTAGGGAAATTTTCTCTAAGAGCTAAAAAATACATTTATATTTTTATCTAGTGGAGAAATGATTTAACTTCATTTTGGGTACTCTGGGAGCAGAGGTGTTTGTAATTCAACTACAGCTCAACAGGTTAAAGAATACAGCTAAAGGTATGAGTTTGATCTCTGTAAGTGACAATGTTTCATACTACAGTTAGCTTAGGTGTGAAGAGACTCAACACAGAATTTTTTTAAAAATCCTCTTTCAGAACTCAATAAACAACAGTTTGACCATACATTCTTTCCATGGTGACTCATAAAAAGCTAAAGTTAAACAAAGCAAAACTGAACCAGAGACCTAAGTGTCTATATACCAACTAAGGATCCGTATTACACAAGCCTTGAGAGTGTGCTTAGGGCTGTCCTTGTTGTACACAGATAGTGCCAAAGAATCACAGCTGCACAGGGCTCCTGAGAACATGTGAAAATTTTTAAATCTTCCCCATGGCTTGAGCTTACCTTAAACTGTCCTGGTAGTTCCCTCTGCTAAAGGTCTTCTCAGGTATGTCATCTTCAGTTGTACCTTTTTCTATTGAACACAACAAGATCAATTTTTAAATGTTTGCAATAAGTAGAAATACAGCCAAACACAATTATTTATTGCATTTGCCTGAAATATGATTACCATACCTGAGGCCAAAAACCTTCCATTAATTTTATTGCAATAAATAAGACTTAGAACTTGTACAACTGTTGAAATCTTCACTTAATTTATACTAAATTGATCTTCTATATATAAAGATAATTGAAAATGAATCTTGATGTGAATGGAATGGGAGAGGGAGCGGGAGATGGGAAGGTTGTGGGTGGGAGGGAAGTTATGGGGGGGAAGCCATTGTAATACATAAACTGTACTTTGGAAATTTATATTTATTAAATAAAAGTTAAAAAAATAAAAACTACATATGCTAATCTAAAAAAAGAACCTGTACAGCACATTCTAACAAAAATTTTCAAAATATTTAGCAATATTGAGTCATTTGAACTGCATAACAGCCTATTATCTCTATAGAAAATTGTGTCTTAGCATGAATAATGAAAAAATAAAGGAAACTCACTAGAAGTGGCAAAAATTACAGAGCCACCAAACTTTATTATTTGGAATAACTCATGTATGTTAAAAGTACACAGCAGGGGCTGGCACTGTGGCATAGTAGAATCCCATATGGGTACCAGTGTGTTCTGAGATGCTCCATTTATGATCCGGCAAATCAGTAGAAGTTGGCCCAAAAGCTTGGGCCCCTGCCACCCACATGCAAGGCCCAGATGATGCTCCTGGCTCCTGGCTTCAGTCTGACCCATCCTGGTCATTGCAGCTATCTGGGGTGTCAACCAGTGGATAGAAGACTTGTCTCTATTTTTCTGTAATTCTGACTTTCAAATAAATATTTTTTTTAAGTACACAGTAGTTCTATCAAAAGTAGTTTACAAGTCCAAATGTAAAATGGTGGAGAAGTTTGAGAGTGGTTGGTTGAGACTGGAGTAACCACCAAGTCTGAAAATTCATACTGATAAAGAGTAGTCAAACCAGTGTCTGAAGCATCCAACTACATTTGAAAATAAGTATAATGCTTTTCAGTCATTGATTGATTCACATGACCAATAAGAATGGAGCTCGGGGGCCGGCACTGTGGTGCATCAGGTTAACGCCCTGGCCTGAAGTGCCGGCATGCCATATGGGCGCCGGTTCAAGACCCGGCTGCTCCACTTCCAATCCAGCTCTCTGCTATGGTCTGGGAAAGCAGTAGAGGATGGCCCAAATCCTTGGGTCCCTACACCTGTGTGGGAGACCCAGAAGAAGCTCCTGGCTCCTGGCTATGGATGGGTGCAGCTCCGGCCATTGCGGCCAACTGGGGAGTGAACCAGCAGATGGAAGACCTCTCACCCTCTCTCTCTCTGTGTAACTATGATTTTCAAATAAATAAATAAATCTTTAAAAAAAAAAACCAGAATGGATCTCTACAGTGTGCAGGATATGATCAGAGAAGGAAAGGGCAATGAAGAGGGAGTGGAATTGAACATTAGAAGACCTTAGGGGCCGGGGCCGTGGCTCACTAGGCTAATCCTCCGCCTAGCGGCGCCGGCACACTGGGTTCTAGTCCCAGTCGGGGCACCGGATTCTGTCCCGGTTGCCCCTCTTCCAGGCCAGCTCTCTGCTGTGGCCAGGGAGTGCAGTGGAAGATGGCCCAAGTGCTTGGGTCCTGCACCCCATGGGAGACCAGGAGAGGCACCTGGCTCCTGCCTTCGGATCAGCGCGGTGCGCCGGCC
Source organism: Oryctolagus cuniculus (assembly GCF_964237555.1). Classification (NCBI taxonomy): domain Eukaryota; kingdom Metazoa; phylum Chordata; class Mammalia; order Lagomorpha; family Leporidae; genus Oryctolagus; species Oryctolagus cuniculus. The sequence goes on along the minus strand of NC_091434.1, from coordinate 72,113,275 downwards.
GTGGCGGCCATTGGAGGGTGCACCAACGGCAAAAGGAAGACCTTTCTCTCTGTCTCTCTCTCTCACTGTTCGCTTTGTCAAAAAAAAAAAAAAAAAAAAAAAAAAAAGGAAGACCTTGGTGTTAGCTCTACGACTTGATCAAACAAATTGGCCTCCTGAGCTTCAGTTCTTCCATTTATCATCTATATCATACCTCCTAGGACTGTTGGAAGAACAAATCAGACAGTGTGTATTAAAATACATGCAAAGCCACAAAGCACTAAGTATGTTAACTTTTCAATAAAAAGTGTAAGTATAATGGAAAAGGCACTTGCCCTTTACATTCTCTTCATTAAGGGCTTGATCTCCTTGATTTCGTTGACTTTGCAAAGTCACCAGAGTGAAGTAAACACCTTTCCTTTCCAACAGTTCTTCATGCGTGCCTCTTTCTACCGCTGCACCATGTTCAAAACCAATGATGACATCTGCTGTTCTGATTGTGGATAGACGATGTGCGACAGAAACAATTGTATGTCCGTGCTGAGTCTGTAAGGATGTATACTGCATGGTTAAACGAGATCACAGGACAGAGCTGACAACAGTCTCTGCATCATCTCCGACCCGACAAGTAACTCAGAGTTTTAGTCCCTAGGAATAGCCTTAAACTGTCGGGGCAGATATTAGAAAAGGCCAGAAAGCTTTCTTGTAGCCATAAACCTCATCACACATTGGTTTGGTCACTACTACCAAGCAACAGCTGAAAAAAAAAAGTGGGGAGATTTTTTAAAATTACATATTATACTCTTCACTAGATTTTGTGTTTTACACGCTCACCTTTTAGAAGCAAATCACATTGTCTTCAGTTGTGAGGAGGATTGAAGTCAACCAATATTTTCTAAGTGATACTCTAGATATCACATACTCCTGTTCCTCCAAAGCTGCCTTTTCTGAAACAGCATTCCCACACGCGCCTATAAAATGAACTTAGACTTTCCACAAACCTTACTCAATGCTTCTTGCACCATGGCTTCACTTTCATTGTCCAGAGCTGAGGTAGCCATGTCCAAAAGAAGGATCTTGGGGTTTCGGATGAGGGCTCTAGCGATGGCTACTCGTTGTTTCTGACCACCACTCATCTGGCCTCCTCCTTCTCCAACAAGGGTGTCAAATTGCTAGGAAGAAGGTCACACAAGCCATGAAGGGAGAATTTGATGGCTCCAGACAGGTGCCTAATACCACGTCCCTTCTAGCTTCCTCCTCAAGTGTAATTTTTCATAGGTACAGTTATCATAGAAAAGAAAAAAACTCTTCCCAAAGTAGATGATTGTCTAATTAATATTTGCATGTGAGTTAAAAATGGATTTGTTGACCTAAATGAAAGATCTCTGTGAGTGAGATCCCAGTGGAAAGAACAGGTCATCAAAGAAGGAGGTACCTTTCTCTGAAGGGAGGAGAGAACTTCCACTTTGACTATGGCCTTGTCTAAATAAGGTTGGAGTTGGTGAACTCAAGAGGCTTCCATAGCCTTAGCAGCTCATGATGAGAGCCTCGGGTGATTACTGATGTCTTAAATAAGAGTGTCAATTGTTAAATTGACAACAGGAGTCGCTGTGCACTTACTCCCCACGTAGGACCTCTGTCCTTAATGTGTTGTACTATGCGAATTAATGGTAAAACTAGTATTCAAACAGTACTTTATACTTTGTGTGTCTGTGTGGGTGCAATCTATTGAAATTTTACTTAGTATATACTAAGTTGATCTTCTGTATATATAAAGATAATTAAAAATGAATCTTAATGAAGAATGGGATAGGAGATGGAGTAGGAGATGGGATGGTTTGCAGGTAGGGGGTGGTTATGGGGGGAAAAACTGCTATAATCCCAAAGTTGTACTTTTTTTTTTTTGACAGGCAGAGTGGACAGTGAGAGAGAGAGAGACAGAGGGAAAGGTCTTCCTTTACCGTTGGTTCACCCTCCAATGGCCGCTGTGGCCGGCGTGCTGTGGCCAGTGCACCGCGCTGATCCGAAGGCAGGAGCCAGGTGCTTTTTCTGGTCTCCCATGGGGTGCAGAGCCCAAGCACTTGGGCCATCCTCCTCTGCACTCCCGGGCCACAGCAGAGAGCTGGCCTGGAAGAGGGACAACCGGGACAGAATCCGGCGCCCCAACCGGGACTAGAACCAGGTGTGCCAGCGCCACAGGCGGAGGATTAGCCTATTGAGCCATGGCGTTGGCCCCGAAGTTGTACTCTCGAAATTTTATTTATTAAATAAATGTTTTCTAAAAAATAAAATAAAAATGGATTTATGCTTTTATTCCCAGGTTCTATGGGGTGTGTAAATGTTCCTTTTAAGCTCAACTTTACTGAAAAATTTTCAACCAAAGCAAAAATTGACCAGGATCTTAAAAATCCATCTTAAGGGTTGAAAGCATATACTGGGGCTGGTGCTGTGGCAAAGTGGATGAAGCCACTGCCTGCAGTGCCAGCATCCCATGTGGGTGCCCATTTGAGTCCCAGCTGCTCCATTTCCAATCCAGCTCTTTGCTATAGCCTGGGAAAGCAGTGGAGGGTGGCCCGGCTCCTTAGGACCCTGCACCCACATGGGGGAACCAAAGGAGGCTCCTAGCCCCTGGCTTTGGATCGGCTAAGCTCCGATCATTGCATCCAATTGGGGAGTGAACCAGCAGATCAAAGACCTCTCTCTCTTTCTCTGTCTCTCCTGAAACATAGCATTAATAATTAATCATTTAAAATGATTCAGTATTCAAATGAAAAATGGGTATTATTACATGTCTTTTTTCTTTCACCCTCTTGTTTCTCTTAGAATATAAGGCTGGGGTACCTGTGGCAGGTCCATGATGAAGTTGTAGGCATTGGCCTCTTTGGCAGCTTGGATTATATCTTCCATTGTAGCATCTTCTCTGCCATAACGAATGTTTTCTGCTATGGTGGTGGAGAACAGAACTGGCTCTTGCTCAACTATCCCAATCTGATCTCTAAGCCACTGGATATTGAGAGAGCGGATGTCATGGCCATCCAGAGTCACCTAGAGAGCAGAGCACAGTGTCTCATCTCTTGTAAGCTTCAGGGCGCTGAATGATAATGTTGTATTGTACTTGACCGGTGGGGAACAAGACTCACAAAAACAATTCTTCTTAAAATGCAGTTTGTCTATGGACAACTGAAATCAAGCACTAGTTGATTGGGGGACAATTTAGGATGGAAACACAGATTTATGTGAAAGTTACTTAATTTAACACTGTTTAGCCTAGGAATGGACAAGTTTTTCATTCTTCAATAAACAGTAGAGTCATATTTTACCTTTTGATTTGTGACCAAAAAGGGACTTCAAAATAAATGGAAATAAGTAATGTTGCCTATCTTGCATATTACACTTTTTGTGGTAAATCTTACTTTCTGGCCAGATTACTCAAATAACACTGCTTTCAAAAGAAATTGAATTTATAAGTGGGAGGAAATAAAAATGACTATTAGCAAAAACGTAAACATCATACATCAAGATACGGTGGTACATGGTAAGGAATACCCAACCAAGAATGCAGTGTCTGTGAACAAGGAAAATTCTGTTGTGTCTGCCACATCAACATCAGTGTAACATTACGCGCACTACAGAGAGCCCAGTGCACTGAAGCCATTTAACAAAGTCAAATGAGTCCATCTGAAGGTATCAAGGAGATTTTGATAAACATGACATTGTGATAGGCTGAAAGGGTATGGGCTTTGGCATCTAACACACCTGAGTTCAAATTGTGGCTTGATTACTTCCTCACTGAATGACCTGGGCAAGTCCCAATCTTTCTCCTCTTCCTCATTGTAATGACCTCTTTGGGAGGTCATTGTAAAAATAGGAAATTTTTTATAAAGTATGTGATATATAAGATGTGATGAGTAAATGATAATTATTAATATTTATTTTCTTAGCTTCAGTCTATATAGTAAAATAAACTCACAGAAAAAGATACTAAATTGTGCAATTACATAAAAATGTTTAAAAACTGAACTTCTCAAAGCAGTCATCAAGGGCTACTCTCTGTTAACTTCTAGCCATATTAGCTTTTCTATACTTAGAATTTTCAAAACTTTAGGAAATAATAATGATTTTCTTATATACACAAAAAGAAGTGGAACAGAGACTTCACCGAAGAGGCAGCAATTCCCACAGTTACCACTGTACAGTTATAGTACCCAGCACCCAGGACGGGCTACTTATTCACTGAGCACCATCACCATGCAGGAAGTTTGTCATGTCAATTCAGCCAAAAATCATTAAGTCAATGCCTGTGCTAGGACAATGTCAGAGTATGACAGGCCTTTCCATTTGACAAGTACCATCATTTACTCTCTTCTATCCCCATTTATTGAGAAGTTCCTGGAAGATACACACCATGCCTTCAGTGGGGTCATAGAATCGTTGAATGAGCTGCAATGCTGTGCTCTTTCCAGCACCACTGGGGCCTACCAGAGCTGTCATTTCCCCTGGTTTAATGACCATGCTGAGGTTATTTAAAATCTGGAGAAGAAAGAAAACAATAGAATTCAGATTGCCACGGTGTACTAAATCAAGTAATGAAGCTACAAGCTAGAGCACCAGGTGAGGACACCCTGTGTACATGTGTGTTGACCGATGGCCCCAAAGCAGTATCCATCAATACCCATAAAATCACTTGCAAAAGGAAACAGGGCCTCGGAGACAGGTTTTAGAAATCTGTATTTATTACCTACTAGCTTTGGCTGAAAATAAAACGTAAGCCTTGTTAATTTTTAAAATTATGTTCCAAAGTCTAATTTAAAACTGTGAACATATCAGGTTACCCCAAGGAAACTATCCCAATTAATTAAAGAAAAAAACCATTAAGTTACAAATATTCTAACTTAGGGGCTGCGCTGTGGCGTAGTAGGTAAATCCGCTACCTGTGGCACTGGCATCTCATATGGGCACCAGTTTGAGTCCTGGCTGCTCCAATTCCGATCCAGCTCCCTGATAATGCATCTGGAGGGCAGCAGAGGATAGCCCAAATACTTGGGCGCCTGCACTTGGGAGACTCCTGGCTCTAGCCTGGCCCAGTCCCAACCATTTGGAGAATGAACCAGCGGATAAAGGGTCTCTCTCTCTTCTGTCTCTCTCTTTCACTCTCTGTGGCTCTGCCTTTCAAATAAATATAGGGAGACCTAGAAAGAGGTCCCAGCTTCCAGTTTTGGTCCAGCATAGTCCAGTCTTTTGAGGGCATTTGGGAAGTGAACAAGCAGATGAGAGCTCTCTCTTTCCATCTTTGCTTCTCAAACAAGAGAAATAAATAATAAATTAACAATGTTTTAAAGCAAAAAGAAAGGATTTTGAATGTTTTTACCCAGAGAAATGATGTTTGAGGAGTAAGATAAACTTACCCTGACTTGAGCATTACATAATGTATACATGTATCAAAATATCACATGGTATCCATAAATATGTACAATATCTATGTGCTGTGCCTATTAAAAAAAGTAATTATTTTTTTAAAGGTAGGGACTGTGGACTAAATTCTGGTAGGTATTGAGAGGGAAAAATACACAGCTCCCTCATATCTGCCAGATATTTCCACCAGTTAGAGGGGACTTTCGTACTGATTATATGAAGGTGATTTGGGGTCCTCTGTGTGACAAAATCTCATGTTTCGTTTCACACTAGACAGTCAGTTTACAAATGCATTTCCACTTACTGGCTTGCATTAGATGGTAAGCTCCCCAGGGAAGGCAGGCATTTAGTGCTTTTGTTTTTTAACATTAATGTCAAAGTACAATGTGGTGCCCAGTAGGGCGAAATACATACTCACAGTATGAATGAAGACTATTTATGGATCTAAGTAAGGAAGTGTTATTAAATAAATGATTGGTGCTAGTAATAGAAGACAGAACAGAAATGATTTAAATGTGTTTTAGTTTAACCAGTATTTGTTGAGCAACTGTAGTGAGCTGACTGTGAATAGCTACTATACAGTTTGAGAGATCCATTCATAAATATTTACTAAATGAGTGAGGAATGCCTTGTGATTTATATTGTACAATGGATTTTTGCATACATTATGACATTTGATGTTGAGGTATATATATATTATACAATAATAAAAATACTTCAAATATCTAATCAGAATATAAACTCACATATTTGCTGTGTTTTATATATTTATATGTGTTGGTTAAATGGGTAAACATTTATATACTTGTAATACATACTCAGAGATGTACATTTATGTATATTTATGTAACATCAATGTATGTCTCTAGGTAATATATTCTATATATTAATATCTACATATATTATAAATATTATAACATATATATATCTAGCACATACACATCTAAAAGTACTCCAAAAAGTTTGTGAAAGAGATGGAATTTCAGGGTGGACATTCAGCCTAGTAGTTAAGGTAGCTACTGTGTTGCCCATACCGGTGTCTCATATTGGAGTACATAGGTTTAGTCCCTGACTCTGGCTCCTGACTCCAGCTTCCTGCTAATGCAGTGCCCTGGAAGCAATAGTGATGGCTCAAGGAATTGGGTTCCTATCACCCATGTGGGGGACCTGGATTGAGGTCCTGACTCCCTGCTTTGTCACTGGCCCAGACCTGGCTGTTATGGGCATTTAGGGAAATGAAGTAGTAAATGAAAGCTCTTTCTCTGGCTCTCTCTCTCTCTCTCTGCCTGCCTCTCAAATTAAAGAGAAAAATAAAAGAAAGATGGATTAAAATACGTATATTTTGGTATGAAGGTTTTGAAAACCATTTGTAATATTTTCATAACATATTTTCTCTGAACTTTTTGAAGAAATTCACATCTAATATTTACCTCTTTCTCTCATCTCTATGTGTGTGTGTGTGTGCCCTATATTGTAGGTGTGTAGTATCAACATTAAATGCACTGATGAGATTCAGTTCTGTAGGAACAGCAGAAATGTTATTAATAAAAGGTGGCTGGAGATCTTCTGTTTAAAATGAAGAATAAATCTCATTTCAAAGCCATTTGTGGGGAGTAGAGCATAATTTCCTATACAGCAAATTTTCTTTAAAGATACTTGTTTTGTAGACACAAGAAAACAGTACATTCCCATAATCATGTACAGTCATCTAATACAAGACACATGTACGTAATATTATAAGGCTACCTTCCTGTAAGTACTGAGTCAACGACCTTGGTAAACTTATAGATGAAAATAGACAGACAGTAGTCCTCCTTTGCTGCTTCCTGCTCTACCTGCTCAGTGTGCTCACCTCCTGCAGTCTCTAAGGAGGTGGCGATGAAGCTGTGCTTCTTGATTGTTTTGGATGCCTTGCAGTTCATTTGGCAAGTGCTACAATGACAGGCCCTGTCACTCATTTCAACAGAGCACCCTACAGGTGACTCAGTCTGAATGAGCTGCTAGACTACGTGCCAACCAGAAGGATTTGCACAGGATGGGTATGATAAAGGAGTGTGGAGTCCCCTGAGATAGCTCAAAAACTGCTAGAGAAACAGGCTGCTGTTCCCTCTCCAGGAAACAGAGGCAGGTGAGCCATCTGTGGCTCAGGAAATGACTACCGTGCCCTCCCCTACAAAACATGTCCACTGTTCCTGGGAGGGCAGACTGGAACTCACCTTCACTTCTGGTCTGGAAGGGTAGTGGAAGGTCACATTATGGAATTCGATTTCACCCTTGATTCTCTCCAGCTTGTAACCATCTTCTGACATGCAATCAATGATGGGTTTCTGGAACGAACAGAAAAGGGATATAGCAACAGGTATACATGCATTTACTGTCCATCTTAGCTCAGATTTACTCATGTAACATACAAAAACCAGGTGAAACACTTCAGAGATATGTTAAAGGTAAGTTGCCTCCACATTAAATATTCACTAATTAAAGTGAAATAATTACTACTTATCGAGACAGTACTGTATTACTATATATTATGAATAATACTATTTATGAAAAATTAATAGAGATGAAAAGTTTTCAAGATGGCAGAATAGGGAGGGAGCTTACTGCTCTAGTCTAGGGGAAGAGAGTTAAAAAAAAGTGGAGAGAGTGCAATTTTAGGGAAGAGTTAGGGAGAAAATGGCAAAGGCATCTTCAAGCAAAGGGACACTGAGGACCTACATGGAGGATAGGTAGCACACAACTCAGGACCCCAGCAGCTGACAGCCTCAGCACCAGCTTTGGAGTGAGGTGAGACCAGAATGCAGCAGCCCAAGCCATTGGCAAAAAAGCTGTGCTAAAAGCCTGGCAGGAGTCTGGCTTGGAGCCCTGTGGGGGACAGTGTACCTGCCAAACCAGAGGGAAAAAAAGGAGGGGCATGTTCTCTTTCCCTGATCACCCAGCAAAGGTGTACTGTAACTAGCTTAGAGAGGGCAGGTGCTATTTTGGACATACAAAATAGCTGTGCCAGCGCATGTTCATGCACTCAGCAACCAGCTGAGAGGAAATTCCTGAGTTTGGCTGGGAGAACTGACAGGAGACTGGGAGTTCGTGACTGGGAGTCTTGTGTGCTGGGACTGTGAAAACACTGTGGCTGCATGAGAGGGTACAGGGTATGGCTGGGTCTTTGGGAAGTCACTGTGGGCAGCTCCACATGCCTGGGGCTCCATGATTCCTTGGTGAGGGTCATTGCTGAAGGATCTGTGTCACACCAAGGACTGTGGGGATCCTTTGTGTAGTTCTTGTGGCAGCGTGGACGAATATTATACCCACTGGGATTAGCACCCAGGCATTGGTCTCTTTTGAGGAGAGGAGGTGAGTGTGAGACTACACCAACACAGCTGAACAAATCTCTCGTCTGATAAAAAAAAAAAAAAAAAAAAAAAAAAAAAAACAGGAAATTTACCATGTCCAACTTGGGTATCACCTTGGACACCCTAGAGCACTGAACAGAGCTCCCTAACCATACCCAGCACACACCTTCGGGTATTCACTGAAAGAGTAGACACTCCATTAAGCCACAGAGGTATAGTTCAAAGATAAAAGCTATCATAGCGGGGGGAAAAAACCCTCTGGGCCAGTGCTATGGTGCAGTAGGTTAAAGCCCTGGCCTGCAGGGCAGGCATCCCATATGGGCGCCAGTTTGAATCCCGGCTGCTCCATTTCTGAACCAGCTCCCTGCTAATGCACCTGGAAAAGCAGCAGACAATGGTCCAAGTGCTTGGGCCCCTGCAGCCACATGGGAGACCCAAAAGAAGTGTCAGGCTCCTGGCTTCAGATCAGCTCAGCTCCATCCATTGCGGCCATTTGGAGAATGAACCAGCGGATGGAAAACCTCTCTGTCTAGCTCTACCTCTGAGTGTAACTCTGTCTTTCAAATAAATGAAACAAATCTTTAAAATAAAGAAAACCAAGAAGTATCACTAAAAATGCTGAATAATTAATGTAGCAATTCAAGAAACAAAAATAAGGAACACAACATCACACCCCAAAGAGAATACAACACTTCAAACTAGAATGTGAAGATGAACAGATTAATGAAATGCCAGAAATGGAATTTAAAAAATTGACCATAGGATTACTTAAAAGTAATCAGAAGCAAATTCATGAACTAAAGAAATCCATACATGACATGAATGGAATTTTTCCCATTAAATTGAGATTTCAACAGGCAGAATGGGCAGTGAGAGGGACAGAGAGACAGGTCTTCCTTTGCCATTGGTTCACCCTCCAATGGCCACCGCAGCCGGCGTACCGCGCTGATCCGAAGGCAGGAGCAAGGTGCTTCTCCTAGTCTCCCATGGGGTGCAGGGCCCAAGCACTTGGGCCATCCTCCACTGCCTTCCCGGGCCACAGCAGAGAGCTGGCCTGGGAGAGGGGCAACCGGGACAGAATCCGGCGCCCCGACCGGGACTATTTTAAAGAGAAATTAAACCAAAATATTGCAAATGAAGAATTCAACAGAACAAATAAAAAATATGGTGGAAAACCTTAACAGCAGACTTGATAAGGCAGTAGAAAGAATATCCAAGTTAGAAGCAAATCTCTGGAAATTTCAGTCAGACCAAAAAAAAAAAACCAACAGTGTCAGAGATTTATGTGATACTTGCAAACGACCCAAGATATGGATCTTAGAGTTCCTGAAGGTGTGGAAAAAGAGAATGGATTAGAAGGCCTTTTTAGTGAAATAATTACAGAAAATATCCTTAATCTGGAAAAAGAAAGGGACGTCCAAGTACGGGAAGCACATGGAACTCCTAATAGATATGACCAAAAAAGATCTTCACCATGACACACTGTAGTCAAACTCTCCATAGTAAAACCTAGAGAAAAGATTCTAAAATGCACATGAGAGAAATGCCAGATTATTTTCACAGGATCTCCAATTAGACTCACAGCTGACTTCTCATCAGAAATCCTACAGACTAGGAGAGAATGGCAAGATCTATTTCAAGTCTTAAGAGAAAAAATTTAAAGAAAAATCAATTCTAATTCTTCTCAGATACATAAAACAATTGAAAGGGAGGAAATCTTCCCAAACTCCTTCTATGAAGCCAGCATAATCTTAATTCCTAAACCTGAAAAAGATACAACAGAGAAAGTGAGCTATAGACCAATATCCCTGATGAACATAGATGCAAAAATCCTCAAAAAATATTAGCTAATTGAATCCAACAACACATCAGAAAGATCATTCACCTGAACCAAGTGGGATTTATCCCTGCTTTGCAGAATTCAACTTTTGCAAATCAAGCAGTGTGTTACATTATATTAACAAATGGAAGAAGAAAACCCATACAATTATCTTAATAGATAGAGAGAAAGAATTTGATAAAATATGACACCCTTTCATGATGAAAACTTTAAGCAAATTGGATATAGAAGGAACGTTCCTCAATACAATCAAGGCAATTTATGACAAACCCACAGCCAGTGTCCTATTTTTTTTTTTTACTTTTTTTTTTTTTTTTTTTTGGACAGGCAGAGTGGATAGTGAGAGAGAGAGACAGAGAGAAAGGTCTTCCTTTTGCCGTTGGTTCACCCTCCAATGGCTGCCACGGCTGGTGTGCTGTGGCCGGCATACCGCGCTGATCCGAAGGCAGGAGCCAGGTACTTCTCCTGGTCTCCCATGGGGTGTAGGGCCCAAGCACTTGGGCCATCCTCCACTGCCTTCCTGGGCCACAGCAGAGAGCTGGCCTGGAAGAGGGGCAACCGGGACAGAATCCAGCGCCCCGACCGGGACTAGAACCCGGTGTGCCGGTGCCGCTAGGTGGAAGATTATCCCATTGAGCTGCGGCACCGGCCCAGTGTCCTATTGAATGGGGAAAGTTGGAAGCATTCCCACTGAGATCCAGAACCAGTCTAGGATGCCCATTCTCACCACTGATATTCAATATAGTCCTGGAAGTTTTAGACAGAGACATTAGGGGGAAAAAAAAAAAAGAGGAAATCAAAGGGACAAAAATTGGGAAGGAGGAAGTCAAACTGCCTATTTGCAGATGGCATTCTTTTTTATAGGGGAGTCAAAAGACTCCACTAAGAGATGATTGGAAGTCACAGAAGAATTTGGTGAAGTGGCAGGATATAAAACCAACATATAAAAATCAATAGTCTTTGTATACATAGACAATGTTATAGCTGAGAAAGAACTTCTAAGATCAATTCCATTCACAATAGCTACCAAAAAAATCAAATACCTTGGAATAAATTTAACCAAGGTTGTCAAAGATCTCTATGATGAGAATTATAAAACATTAAAGAAAGAAATAGAAGAAAACACACAAAAAATGGAAATATCTCCCATGTTCATGGATTGGAAGAATCAAAATGTTCATAACACATATTCAATGCAATTCTAATCAAAATACCAAGAACATTCTTCTCAGATATAGAAAAAAATGATACTGAAATTTATATGGAAACACAAGAGAGACCCTGAATAGCTAAAACAATGTTATACAACACAAACAAACCTGGAGGCATCAATACCAGATTTCAAGACATATTACAGGGTAGTTATAATCAAAACAGTCTGGTATTGGTACAAAAAACAGATGGACAGACCAATGGAACAGAATAGAGATGCCAGATATCAACTCACACATCTACAACCACACATCTACAACCACTGACAAAGGAGCTAAAATCAATCTTTGGAGCATGGATAGTCTTTTCAACAAATGGTGCTGGGAAAAATGGATCTCCACATGCGGAAGTATGAAGTAAGACCCTTAGCTTACACCTTATATAAAAATCTACTCAAAATGGATTAGAGACCTAAATCTATGACCTGATATCATCAAATATTAGTGAACATTTGGGAAACCCTACAAGACCTTGGCATAGGCAAAGAGTTCTTGAAAAAGATCTCAGAGGCACAGGTAAACAAAGCCAAAATTGACAAGTGGGATTAAATCAAATTGAGAAGCTTCTGCACTGCAAAAGAAACCCTCAGCAAAGTAAAGAGGCAACTGACAGAATGGGAATAATTATTTGTGAACTATGCAACTGATAAAGGATTAAAAACCGAAGTATATATAGAGATCAAGAAATTCTACAACAACAACAACAAAAACAATCCAGTCAAGAAATGGGCAAAGGACTTAAACAGGCATTTTTCTTTCTTTTTTTTTTTTTTTTTTTTTTTTTTTTTTTTTTTTTTGACAGGCAGAGTGGACAGAGAGACAGAGAAAAAGGTCTTCCTTTGCGGTTGGTTCACCCTCCAATGGCCGCCGCAGCCGGCGCACTGCGGCCGGCGCACTGCACTGATCTGAAGCCATGAGCCGGGTGCTTTTCCTGGTCTCCCATGCGGGTGCAGGGCCCAAGCACTTGGGCCATTCTCCACTGCACTCCCGGGCCATAGCAAAGAGCTGGCCTGGAAGAGGGGCAACCGGGACAGAATCTGGCACCCGACTGGGACTAGAACCCGGTATGCCGGCGCCGCTAGGCGGAGGATTAGCCTGTTGTGCCGCGGTGCCAGCTAAACAGGCATTTTTCAAAAGAGGAAATCCAAATGGCCAATAGACACATGAAAAAATACTCTCAATCACTAGTTGTCAGGGAAATGCAAATCAAAACCACAATGAAATTTCACCTTACTCCCATTAGAATGGCTTTAGTACAGAAATCAACAAACAACAAATGCTGGCAAGGATGTGGAAAAGTTACCCTAATCCACAGTTGGTGGGAATGTAAACTGGTACGGCCACTGCAGAAGACAGTATGGATATAACTCAGAAATCTGAATATAGACCTACTATATGACCCAGCCATCCCACTCCTGGGAATTTTCCCAAGGGAAAAGAAGAACATGTTGCCATCTCTCCCTTCTGTTCTCTTATTTTGATTCCCTGGCTTGGTCCCCAGGGTGCTTTGAGATTCACCAGCAAGATCCTAGCCTTGTTACCAAGATTCCTTACAAGGTTATAAAACTTTCTGTCACATAGAAGACAATCCAATTTTGTGAACTCAGTCCTAAAGTCCTACATAAATTGGCCCCTTCCCACTTCTCCAGCCTCTTTCCTTTCTCACACTGTTCAGTCACAATGGACTTCCTTCAGCTTTCTGAATTCACCAAACCTTTCACAATCTGGAGGGTTGCTCTTCCATAATACCCTCCTAGCTCTCACAACCCATGCATCACTCCTCTCCTCCCAAGTCTCCCCTTGCATGCCTGACTTTCTGTCTTTGAGTCTCATATCAAAAACCACCTCCTCAAACTCCTTCCCTCTCCCCAAATGCTACCACTTTGGCCTATTTTGTTTCCTTCATTGTACTCACCACTACCTGATATTAACTTATCCTGTTTCTTTACTGCCAGTTGGCCAGTCTGGGTTTGAGAGAAGGGACCTTATTTGTTCTAGTGCACTGTTGGATTCCCAGTTCTTAGAATCAGATTCAGCTTATGAGAGCTCTTAATCAGTGTTGCTGACACGAGAACACTGCAATTGCTCCTTGCAATGTTTGGGTAGTGTTTGTCCCCCTGATACCTGCATAGGTTCGGGTGTTGTGGGTTTGGTCCTTAGGGTGAGAGTGGTAGGAGATGGTGTGGACCTTAAAGTGCTGGGGCCTTGTCTCTAGGTCATTCACAGTGTTGCCTACAGAAGGGATTGAGGTAGTCATCATGGGATTCTGGTTAGCTCCCATGAGAAGGTGGTTATAAAACTTGAGCCCGGCCCCTCCCAGTCTTTCTCTAGCTTCCTCTTCCAAGCTGTCATTCTTCCTCCCTTGTGTTCTCAGCTATCTGCCAGGAGGCCCCACAAGAATTCATGCCATGCTGTCAGGACTTTCAGCCCCCAACACTGTAAGCTACATAAACAGCTTTTCTTTATAAAGTTAGCCTGCCTCTGGTGTTTTGTTACAGTCAATGGCAAATGAACTAATATGGTTCTCATATTTTTTTCACATTGAGGGTAAATTCTTCAGGGACTCATTCCCTCCCCTCCCCCACTGGTGACCCTCACTTTTGGTTTGAGCATACCCTGTCTATGGTCTCAAAGATGCTGGAGGCTGCTGCACGTCCCGCGGCAAAGGCTTCCAAACAGGGAGAGGCATTGCCGAGATTTAGAGCTCCAATTATGACACTGAGGAAAATCTGAAAAGAAAAGGGAGAGACATGGTTTTCCTGTGTTTTTGTTCATGTGCCCACAGAGCTCACCACATTCGGGCCATCCATGGGAACTCAGAGGTTTCTCAGAAATATTCTTTGGCAGAAATTTAGAAGTTCAACAGCTCTTTGCCTCTTGCCAACACCTGGAGTTTTTGTTGCATAATGTAAGTCCAATTCTTCTGGGTTATTATTTACCTTACTTTTCCTGAACATCATTTTTCTACAAAGCAGACTTTGATTTGAAATGAGTAAGAGTCTAAGCAAGACAGCATATAGACAAAGTGGCTTAGAATAGTGATGTGATAATTTGATTCATTGTATAATCAGCCTTATAGTAATTTCCTAATTAAGGGATCACTCAGATAATAAAGTCACTTAGGTTCAGTTTGCCTGTCCAAAATGTGGGTACACACAGTACTGATCTGCTATTGCTATACTACTGTTACTAGGATAACTGCTGCCACTATTACTACTATACTACTAGTACACAACTACTAACCACAGTAATAATAGTAACACAGTTTTCTGAATGCATTATCTGTATTATTTAATTTAATCCTTAACAGAACAGAAAAGAGATATGCATGGAGGCTCCCTAGCTCACTTGAGCACAACCTGCACTGAGTACTAGAGTGGAATTTGAACCCAGGCTCTCGACTGCCATTCTGTATAGCTCCCAGGCTCATCTGCTGTTGGTAGTTTATAGGTAGAATGGACAAGTTCCTGTGCAGAGCTGGAGATACTGTCCTTTGATTCACTAACAGCCATTTCATTCCCGTGGGGGAAAGTGCCCTGATCATAACCACACATTTCTACCAAAGAGCATTCCTTTTTCTATCAGGGCTGTTTATAATTATGAGGAAAATGCAATGAGACAACTTCTCAAGTTGGCTTCTAGAAGGAACCCAGGTGTCCTCCCTGCTCTGTCACACAGCCTGAAGGATGACACAGGGAGGATGTTTCATCAGCAGTCTATGGCCAAGCTTAAGGTTGGCTCCTGCACAAATGTAGGCTTTGTCAGGCAATCAACTAATCCCAGCTTTTGGTGGTTTCCACCAGAAAATGGGCCAGACTCTTCCCACTGGTTTTCTCACATGGAGACAAATTACCCATGAGTGTCTCTCCACTCTGTTTCCTTCTTGGGTCTGGAGTGGCTGGACCATGGAGAGGCTCAGAGTCTGCCAGCCACCACCCTCTCTCTCCAGTAAACTCTGATTTCCATACAGCAGAATAATTAACAGGGCCAGTGCTATTCCACGCAGGTAGTACGCTAGCCCACTCATGCCTTCTTCCTAAATTGCCTAGCTAAGAATGGAGAAGAATATTCTCTTTTCATCTGTCCTTCTTGTTCTTTTCCTCGATTACAACACATAGTTCCTTCCACAGGCTTGGGTACTTAATTTTTTCAAGGCCCAGATTCTTTACCTGAAACAAACAGACAATGGTAGTATACACATCATAAGATTATTATGAGGATTAAATAACATACATTATGTGTGCAAAGCACTAGTCACATAAAGAATAGCAAAGATGATGATCACAAAGAAAGGTCCCATGCTTCAGAGGTGGTGAGGGGAGCAGACAGAAAAGTTCTGAGGGTCTAAATTGATTTAAGGCCACACCTACCTCAGCAAAGGAGCCTTCCACATGTGCTAGGCCTGAGGCTGACAGACATTTTCTGTACAGGGCCAAACAGCCAATAGTTTATTTTGGCTTCTAGGGCCTTAGGGACTGTGAAGCAGTTACTCACCTCTTCCATGAGGTAAAAAAGCAGCCATAGGTAACATGTAAATAAATGATTGTGGTCATGTCACAGCAAACATTATTTATAAAACAGGCAGTGGGCTGCATTTTTCCTGTGGACTGCAGTTTTCTGGCTCTTGGCCCGAATTCCATACTGACTTACTAGAGGCCTAAATTGAGGTTTTGGCACAAAGTCTCATTCAACCTGACTTTACAAGCTATTGCATCACGCAAATGTCTCTCTCCAGGTTCTTAGGGCACAAGCAAAGGAGACAGGATGGATGCATGGGCCAACACATCACAATATTCAGTACATATGCAAATAGATCAGCATCTTTCACCCTGAAGGTAACACTCATTAGCCCAGTGCACAATCATGTGGGAGGAACATGGGAAGAGAGACTGCTGCAGAACAACCTATCTGTGAGTATACTGTGCTGGAGAAAGGGGCTCTGCAGATCCTTGGAAGATAGATCCAGAGGCAGGTAAATAGCAGTTAACAATTTGAGTCTTGAAGTCAGAGAGACCTGAGTTCAAATCCCACTCAATGCCACTTGGCACGTTTCTCAACCTCTATTCATTTTTTTGAGGTGGTAGTATAATGGCACCAATTAGAAAATGAAGTTGTGATCATTACATATGGTAATTATATTAAACATCTCAATGCCCAACCTCTAGTATGCAGTGTATGAATGTTACTTTCTATTACTGTTATTATTTTGTTAGTCAATCATAAAGCTTAAGAGGGCCACCAGACAGCTGCCGTCTGCACTATTCAGGTCCCCATCATCTTTGCGTAAAAAACTAATGTACAATTTGGGACATGCTCAAGCTGACTTGCCCCAAATGGTAGAGTTAGAAACATACCAGGGGACTCCAATTTAATCCCATCAAGGTGGCATGTACCAATGCCATCTCACTAGTCCAAGTGATCAATTTCAGTTCACAATTGATCATAATGAAAGGACTAAGAGTCAAAGGGAGCACATAAACAAGTCTAGTACCTGCTAATACTAACCGATAGAATAAATAAAGGGGAGAGTGATCCAACATGGGAAGCGAGATACTCAGCAGACTCATAGAATGGCGGATGTCCTAAACAGCACTCTGGCCTCAGAATCAGCCCTAAAGGCATTCCAATCTGGCTGAAAAGCCCATGAGAGTATTTCAGGCATGGAAAGCCAAGACACTCTGGCAAAAAAAAAAAAAAAAAAAAAAAAAAAAAAAAAAAAAAAACACCTAAATGAAAGATCTCTGTGAGTGAGATCCCAGTGGAACGAACAGGTCTTCAAAGAAGGAGGTACCTTTCTCTGAAGGGAGGAGAGAACCTCCACTTTGACTATGACCTTGTCTAAACAAGATAAGAGTCGGAGAACTCAAGGGGCTTCCATAGCCTTGGAAACTCATGACTGGAGCATAGGGAGATTACTGATGCCATAAACAGGAGTGTCAATTTGTAAAGTCAACAACAGGAGTCACTGTGCACTTACTCCTCATGTAGGATCTCTGTCCTTAATGGGCTGTACATTGAGACTTAATGCTATAATGAGTACTCAAACAGTATATTTCACTTTGTGTTTCTATGGGGGTGCAAACTGTTGAAATCTTTACTTAATGTATACTAAACTGATCTTCTGTAAAAAAATAAATAAAAATTAAAAAAAAGAAGAAATTATTAATTCCCAACTTGACTCTCACTGGGATTAAACATGACAATAGGTCTGATCTGATTTCATCATCATTTAAAAAATCATCTATTATTTTTCACTTTATGTTTCTGTGTGGGAGCAAACTGCTGAAATCTTTACTTAATGTATGCTAAACTGATCTTCTGTATATAAAGAGAATTGAAAATGAATCCTCATGTGAATGGAAAGGGAGAGAGAGTGGGAAAGGGGAGGGTTGCGGGTGGGAGGGACGTTATGGGGGGGAAGCCATTGTAATCCATAAGCCGTACTTTGGAAATTTATATTCATTAAATAAAAGTTAAAAAAAAAACTAAAGTACAGTTTTTGTCTCTGTACAAGTGATACTAACTACAGTCACTTGTGTGAACCACTTTCCATTCATGCTCAATTACCATGGAGCCAGAAATTATGGTGTACATCACAAAATGTACTAGATTAACCTAACTGTTTATCCATTTGGTGGATTAAAACACTCAGCTCAGCTCATGAATACTCAAGACTTCATAGTGATAAGTGAGGCAAGAACTCCTCAGAGTGAGTGAGAAAGAGAGAGAGAAATATACCATTAAAAGATGTCTCTTCTTTTCCCAAAGAAACATTTCTTAAGGTGTAAGCATATAAGCAGAGGTTGGTAGGAAAGGTTAGGGATAAGAGGTTGGTAACGGAGAGTTAAAATGATAGAAACTCATAGGAGCTTCTCATAGAATGTCTAAACTCAGGAAGTATGCAAGAAATGCCAGTTGAAAAATATCATACTTAGTTAAATAAGCCAGTCCCAAAAAGACAAACATCATATGTTCTCCCTGATCTGTGATAACTAACAGAGTACTTAAATGGAAATCCATAGAAGTGAAACTGACACTTTTAGAAGCAATGATTTGAACAGCCCTTGTCTTGACTGTCGAGGAACAGTTTTTGTTTTTTGTTTTTTTTTTTTTTTTCTTCTTTTATTTTTTTAGCAGAAAGCTGGATGGGAAGAGGGACAACCGGGACAGAATCTGGCACCCCAACCGGGACTAGAACCCCATGTGCCAGCACCGCAGGTGGAGGATTAGCCTATTGAGCCGCGGCGCCGGCGTTTTTTTCTTCTTAATACCATTGGTTGATCTTTTTACTTAATATAGAATTAATCATATAGATTAATCAAAGATATATCCAGTCAATTGAAAATAGATAGATCCTAGTAAAAAATAAGAATGGGAATAAGAGAGGGAGGAGCTGTATAGTTCTGCATACATTCTTATGACTTACTTCTAAGAGTAAAGCTAGAAACTTGCCAGGGGATTCCAAATCCCATAAAGCTTGGTGGTAATAATTCCATATTACATGTTAAAGTGATCATATTAAGTTTTTAATTTGTCATAAAGATAGGATTAAGTGTTAAAGGGATCATATAAATAAGATGAAGTGTCTGGTAATAACAATATATTGAATTAAAAAGGAGAGAATGTTCCAACATGGGAAGCAGTCCACATAGCAGACTCATTGAATGGCAAACACTCTAAACAGAACTCTAGCCTCAGAATCAGCCCTTAAGGCATTTTGGTCTGGCTGAAAAGCCCATGAGAGCATTTCAGACATGGAAAGCCAAGACACTTTGGCAAAAAAATGTCCTACATGAAGGATCTCTGTGAGTGAAACCCTAGTGGAAAGAAGGGGCCATCAAAGTTCTCTGAAGGGAGGAGAGAACTTCCACTTTGCTTATGGCCTTGTCTAAATACTAACAGATTGTGGACTCAAAAGGCTTCCATAGCCTCGGCAGCTCATTTCAACAGCCTCAGGTGATCACTGACATCATATATGAGTGTTAATTGTTTTTTTTTTTTTTGTAAAGATTTACTTATTTATTTGAAAGGCAGAGTTACAGAGAGGTAGAGGTAGAGGTAGGGGTGGGGGTGTGGGGGTGGAGATGGAGATGGAGGTGGAGGTGGAGGTGGAGGTAGAGGTAGAGGTAGAGAGAGAGGTCTTCCATCTGATGATCACTCCCCAAATGGCTGCAATGGCTGGAGCTGTGCCAATCCACAAGCAGGAGCCAGGAGCCTCTTTTGGGTCTCCCACATGGGTGCAGGGGCCCAAGGACTTGAGCCATCTTCTACTGTTTTCCCAGGCCCTAGCAGAGAGCTGGATCAGAAGTGGTGCAGCCAGGAATCGAACTGGCACTCATATGGGATGCTGGCATTGCAGGCGGTGGCTTTACCTGCTACGTCCCAGCACCAGCACCAGCACCAGCACCAAGAGTGTTAATTGTTAAATTAACAACAGGAGTCACTGTGCACTTACTTCCCATGCAGGACCTCTGTCCTTAATGAGTTGTACTATGAGAATTAACTGTAAAACTTGTTCTCAAACAGCTTTTTATATTTTGTGTGCGTGGGGGTAAACATCGTTGAAATCTTTACTTAGTAGAGAGTTGGTCTTCTGTGTATAAGTTAAATAAAAATGAATCTTAATGAAGAATGGGATTGGGAATGGGAGAGGGAGGAGGTGGGATGGGAGTGGGGGTGGGAGAGTGGGTATGGGGAGAAGAACCACTATATTCCTAAAGTTATATTTATGAAATTTGTACTCATTAAGTAAAAGGTTTCTTTGGGAAAAACTACGTAAATAAAAAACTATATATATGTGAAAAAAGAAATGCCAGTTGAAAGAATGAATTATTTACAGAAGATATAAAACATATTTATAAATTTAAAAGCAGAGTAAAACAGCCCACAACTTAACTTGCAGGAAATTTAAAGATGACAATCATAAAATTGGATTCTTGCTAGAGAGTTGGTAATAGGCTTTTTATTCAATGTTTCCAACTGGAGTTTGTGTATTATTTAATTTTCAATTTACCAATTCATTCTCCTCTCAGAAGTGTTATTTGTTCATTTCTCTGTCCTCTCTTTGTAGGCATGAAATGAAGGGAAAGATGGCTTTTTTCAATGCACATCTTTCTGCAGGGTGAACAGATAAAGCAGCTGGGGCTAATGCCAACCATTGCTATCCCCAGCTTGCTAATTCTCAAAGATTCTTAGGTGCAATTGAATTAATAAAGACATGAGACTTAATTTAGATATTAGACCTGCAATACTTCCACTGGCTTTTAAAGTGCAAAGTTACTTGTAAGTTGTAAGGAATATGGCTAAATATGATAATAGTAATGCTTTCCATACTATACATCTTTAAAGTTCACAACACTGTAACATGCAATCATATTTAATATTTTTCAAGTACAAAATATGCTAGCTGTTCATGATGAAAAGCAAACCGAATTTAAAAAGTTGTTTTAATGTGTTGTTGTGTTTTTAATGAAATGGATTAGAATGATTGTGGTTTGACCACTGACAATCGTTTCTATGTGCAAATCAATACACCATTTAATTTTCCTTAGAAATGTGTTATATTACAGCAATAGATCTAGAATTGTAAGCTTTCAGCTAGTACCTTTCTGGTACTTTGACATTTCTTGTTGTCTAATTGTTACTGTTCCACCCAGTATTTGGAACCAAAATATTTTACTTAAGAATCTCACATAAAACTACTTTCCATTTCCCTGAAAGACCAACTGAAACAAAAATTTCATTTTTTTTTTTTTTTTACCTTCCTGACTGGAAAGGTGCCACTCGGCAAAGAATTCAAGCACTAACTGAACCCAGCTACAGTATCAGAGACATTAAGCTAAGAAGGAAGAGGACCTTGGGAGAGGAAGTAACGGAGCTTGGGACTGAAAGCAGGCCAAACTAACACCATCCCACACACCGCTCCTCGCCAACACATACAAACTGCATCACTTTCCCAGCATGCACACAACTACACAGAACAGAGTAGAAGCCCCTTGTAACAAATACTTATCAACCATGAAGATCTAGGTGTCGATGACAAAATCTAGGTTTGGCCAAAAACAAGCTGGAAAGGGCTCCATTAAGACTGTCCCCACCTTCACAGTAAGTACTGTCTAACATCTGCCTTTGTTCCTTGGCGATACCGTGGTAAGGACATACAAATACCCCTGGACTGTGAGACCCTAGCAGCCTGGTCTTTCTATCAGCCCTTCCATTTGTTCAGAAGCTTTCTTCTTCTTACTTATATAAAACTTCACTTCTACTCTCACCATTCTGTCTAGTCTTGTAAATTGTCATTGACACCAGGGCACAAACCTTGACTCATGTCACTGGTTTTCCTACAACAGAAGCAGGATGAAAAGCTATCCTTAACCCCAGCCACATCCAATCACTCTCCTACTGCTGTTCACCATCAAGATTCCTGTACTCTAATTCATGGCATATGTTACTATTTATCATTATGCATTTACATGATTATTTAATGATTGTCTTCCCCCATTAAACTGTGAATTCCATTAGTGCAAAAAAAAAAATCGCATTCTTCTGCTCACTACTGAAACCCCTGCATTCTGTGTGGGTCTGGCACAAAGTTGAAGCTCAATAATTATTAGTGAATGAATAACTGAAAGGACACTGAAAGTTAAAATACTCATGACATTAGCTGTGGCACAGCACAGTGCAAGTGAACCTTAAAGTATGCTTTGTATTACCTGTTCAGTTGAGGATATTTTTGACTTAGGTCTTAATAAATCGTTATGTTACACAAACACATCTACTGGGCATATGTCATGTTTAATTATTAAACTCAATTATATGAGCAGTTAATTTTTAGCTAAGAGACCACTGACCTCCCATATTAATGACATATCATCTTTCCAACTCAGTCACAAAAATCATCACTTTACAGTTATAAAATCTTCAGTTCAGTGGCAATCAATTTGCTGATATTGTCAATTCAGAAGTTCAGCATCTCTTTAATATAAAATGCATAAGTATTGCTTATTTCTGCAGACTGGCTCCATCAAATCATTGATGTTTTCCTCCTTCATCACTAAAGGACTAGACCATGTGTCTAATCCTTGAACTCTTCTGAGGTCCTCTAACTAACCACAGCAACAGTTGGAAATGTTACAAGAGCAAAGTACCTGGACAAGGGCTCCTGGCGAATACTCTCCTTCTTCCAGGACGAGTTTGGAGCCATACCAGAAGGCCAATGCATAACAGAAAAAGATGAGACACCACATGTATCCAGTAAAGAAGCCCATCACTATACCTTTTCTAATTCCCCATCGTTGGGCAAATACAAGATTTTTCTCATACCTGTAAAGAAAAAATGTTTGAGCCCATGGCAGCAATAGCAGCAGCTCAAGTTATAATGTTCAAAACAGGCCACAATGCAATGACTATACTTGATGATTATAAAATCACCCCCAATACAGAACAGCTTTAGGGAAACAAATCTACAGTAATGTCTGTGTAGCTACTTGATGTTTGTTTGAAATGGGCAATGAAACATGTTAAAAGGGTGAAACTTATCAAAGCCTCATGGTTGACTGCTGCATGGATGAAGAGCAGTAGCATAGGCTTTGCCTTCAGGAAAAAAGCATATTTGGACATTAGGAACCCAGTACAGTTTGTGTTTGAATTGTTTCCTTGAATCACATGATGTATTTTTTATCAGAAAAGATTTTAGTGGCTGCAGTTTTGTAAGTCAGACTATTTCGGTGTTTCCTGTTCTTCAAGTTTGGAAATAATGTTAGCACCAACTACATATACTACAAATCTGCCCTGTGGCAAAGATGTTAGGTGATCACCTCTCTGGTCAGGTTCACAGCCATGGGGACATGGATAACTGAAATCATATCCAAATTCAACATGAGGATGAGGTATGTTTCAGTAACTCTATGATTTATGAACGATGGGCCTTGTCTGGCAGCTTAGCCATTCTGAATCTGCCTTCTTATATCTCAAAAAATAAATTCACAGGGAAATTTAGTATTTCACAGGACACAAATTGAAAGTCTATGCTATGTCTATTACCATTTTTAAAACACATTGCCTGTTTTATTAACAATAAAGGATAATCTCTTTCATGATAGAGAAAATATGCTACTGAATTTTTAAATGAGAAGTAAGGTAGCTTCACTCTACAAACCAAAAGAATTAAAAGGGGAGAAAAAAGAAAAGAAGAAATTAGAAATTATAGACCCTATTCTATTAGTTGGTGAATTTGGTAGAAACTGAGAGTGCTATCATCTCATTAGATCTATAATATATAAAATAAGAGTTTCCATCCAGTGGGTGGTTATTTTATAAAATCTGTATGTAGAACATTGTAAGCACTTAATAAATATTAGATAAATTAAATAAGCAAATTATTTTTAAAATGTTTATTTATTTACTGATTTGAAAGTCATAATTACAGAGAAAGAGGAGAGACAGAGAGAGAGAGAATCTTCCACTTGCTGGTTCACTCCCCAAATAGCCTCAATGGCCAGGGATAGACCAGGCCGAAGCCAAGAGCCAGGAACAACTTCTGGGTCTCCCATGTGGGCCCATGGGCCCAAGCACTTAGACCATCCTCTGATGCCTTTCCTAGGCCATGAGCAGGGAGCTGGATGGAAGTGGAGCAGCTGGGACATGTACCTGTGTCCATATGGGATGCTGGTGCTGCAGATGGTGCTTTAACTCACTGCACCATAGTGCCAGCCCCCAAAATAATGTTTTTGATGATAAGTTCTTTTGGCCACTTGAGTTTTCATTTTCATTAAGAATTAATCTCTATCTAGAACAATGGACTATAACACACCAATACTAAATTTTATTTGATTAACTGAAAGGCTCATCAAATGTATCAAGAGAACATAATAATTCAAGTAGCTGAATAAAATATGTTCAATAAAAAAGTGCTCAATGAAAATGTGGAATTGTATTTTGGATCATATTGTCTTTATTGTCATTAAAATTTGCAAATAAAATTATATGTATTTATTGGGTACCAGATGTTTTGAAATACATGTATGTTTTGAAACAGCTAAATCAAGTTAATTAAAACATATGAAGGAACTTCAAAAAATTCATGGAAATGGAACTCAAAGATAAGATTTTTGGGTGCAAAAATTTTTTAAATCCATGCATGTTTTCTTTAAAATACACATTTCCACGGACTTTCTGAAGTTTCCTAATATGCTATCATTAACTATAGGCAGTGTGTTTTACAATAATTTATTGAGTTCATTTCTCTTGTTTAACTGAAATTTTGTATCCTTGGACCAACATTTTCTTGATCTACGACCTCCCCAACCTGGTCTCTGGTAATCATTATTCTATGTTTTGCTTGTATAAATTCAACTATTTTAGATTTCATATATAGGTAAGATCATGTAGGACTTGTCTTCTGTGCCTGGTTTGTGCCCTTCAGCGTGTCTTCCAGATTCATACGCATTATCACAGTGTTCTATCGTGTGTATATACACCACATTTTCTTTATCAATTTACCCCTTAATGGATGCTTACGTCAATTCCATTGTGAGTAATGCTACTGTGACCAATGCTGCAATGAACATGAGCATGTAGATATCTCCACATGCTGATTTCATTTCCTTCTTCTTCCACTAGTGTGACTGCTGGATCATATAGTAGTCCTATTTTTTGAGGAAAGTCCAGACTATTTTTCCTAATGGCTGTACTCATTTACTTTTCCACCAATATTGCACTAGGCTTCCATTTTCTCCACATCTTCACCTTATCTTACATGTTTTTGATGACAGTCTTTCTAACTCATGTGAAGTGATATCACATTGTGGTTTTGAGTTATGTTTCCCTGATGATTAGTGATGTTGAGACTTTTTCCATATATCTCTTGGTAATTTGTATGTCACCTTTTGAAAAATGACTATTCAGATATTTTCCCCCAGTTTTTAAATTGAGTTATTTGTTTTCTTACTATTGAGTTGAGTTTCTTATATACTTTGGATATTAATCCTTTGTCAAATGTATGGTTTACCAATATTTCTTCCATTTCCAGAGGTTATCTCTTTCCTCTGTTGATTGTTTTGTTTTCTATATAAAAGTTTTTTAATTTGATGTAATCCTATATTTCTATTTTTGCTTTTGTTGCTTGTACTTTTGGTGCCATATCCAAAAATAACATCACCGAGAGCAATGTGATGACAGAATTTTTACCCTATGTTTTCCTCTAGTTGTTTTACAGTTTCAAATCTTATGCTTAAATCTTTGACCCACTTGGAATTTATTTTTGTATATGCTTTGATATAAGGGTCTAATTTCATTCTTATGCATTTCACTCTGTGGCTATCCAGTTCTTCCAACATCATTTATGAAGAGATTGCCATTTCCACCATTGCAACTTTATGGCATCTTTGCGAAAAATCAACTGACTGTAAACATGTGGATTTTTGCTGGGCTCTCCACTATGTTGCATTGGTCTTTGTGTCTGCTTTTATATTACCATACTGTTTTGATTATTATAGTTATCTATTGATATAAGGTAGTATGATGCCTCTAGCTTGCTCCTTCTGCTCAACCTGCTTTTGTTATTTGGAACTGACTGAATATACATTTTAGGGTTCTTTTTCCTACTTCTGTGAAAAACATCATTGGAATTTTGATAGTACTCACACTGAATCTATAGATCACTTTGGGCTATATGGACAGTTTAATAATATTTATTCCAAACAATGTACATGGGCTAATTTTCCATTTATTTTATCTTCTTAAATTTCATGCATCAATGTTTTATATTTTTAGTGTATAGATATTTCTTTTCCTTGATTACATTTATTTTTAGGAAATTTTTTGGGGGGCCAATGTGGTTGGTATAGTGGGCAGCATCCCGTACGGGAGCCAGTTCTAGTCTCAGCTGTTCTGCTTCCCATCCAGCTCTCTGCTAATGCTCCTGGGAATGCAGTAGAAGATGACCCAAGTTCTTGGTCTCTTGCACCCATGTGGGAAACCTGGGAGAAAACTCCTGGCTTTAGCCTGGCTCAGCCCTCTCTGTTGTGGCCATTTGGGGAGTGAATCAGTGGATGGAAGATCTCTCTATCTCTGTCCCTGCCTCTCCCTCTCTAACTCTGCCTTTCAAATAAATAAAATAAATATTTATTTTTTAAAAAAGATTTATTTTATTTATTTGGAAGAGTTACACAGAGAGAGGAGAGACAGAGTCTTCTATCTGTTGGTTTACTCCCCAGTTGGCTGCAATGGCTGTAGCTGTGCTGATCCAAAGCCAGGAGCCAGGAGCTTCCTCTGGGTCTTCCCACGCAGGTGCAGGGGCCCAAGGACTTGGGCCATCTTCTGCTGCTTTCCCAAGCCATAGCAGAGAGATGGATTAGAAGTGGAGTAGCCGAGAATCGAACCAGCACCCATATGGGATGCCAACACTGCAGGTGGCAGTTCTACCTGCTAAGCCACAGCACTGACCCCAAAATAAATTTTTAAAAAACTATTTATAGGAAATTTTTGTAGCTATTATAAATATAATTGTTATCTTGATTTCCTTTTCTGATACTTTGCTCTTAATCTTAGAAATGCTACTGATACTTGTAGGTTGAATTTTACATCCTGGAACTTTGTTGCATTTGTTTATTAGATCTAAAAGTTTTTTGGTAAAGATCTTTATGGTTTTCATGTCATCTGGAAGCAGAGACAATTTAATTTAGTCCTTTCTAATTTAAATGCCTTTTGTTTCTTTCTCTTTCCTAATTGCTCTGCCCAACACTTCCAGTAGTATGTTGACATCATTATCTTCTTCCTAATATTAGGAAAAATTTCAAAAATTTAATGATTTGGTTGTGGGATTGTCACATATGATCTTTATTGTACTGAGGTAAATTCCTTTCTTCCCCCTAATTTGTTGAGAGTTTTTATCATGCATGGATGCTAAATATTGTCAAATGCTTTGTCTCCATCACTGAGATTACCATGTGGTTTTTTTTTTTAATGCTTATTAATTTTTGTGTGTTGAAACTATCCTTGTATTCCAAGGATAAATCTCACTTGCTTGTGGGGAATTATCTATTAATGTACTGTTGCTAGTATTATGTTGAGGATTTTTGCATTCTATGTTTTGGTCTGTAATTTTATTTTCTTGCCATGTTGTCTGGTTTTGATATAAGGGGAATTCTGGCTTTATAAAGCAATTTTGAAGTATTCCTTCCTCTTCAACTTTCTGAAAAAACTTTAAGGGCTAGTTCTTCTTAAATGTTGGAATTCAGCAGATTTTTTTTTTTTAACAGAAGAATTTTGCCACTGATTCATTCCTTAGCAATTATTTGTCTGCTCAGATATTGTGTTCCACATGGTCAATATTGGTTGGTTTGCATTTCTAGAAATTTAGCCATTTCATCTAGGTTATCCAAATTGTTGGTGTAATTATTCATAGTAGTCTCTTAGGATCTTTTGTACCTCTGTGGTATCATTTATAACCTTTCATGGAGGCTTTTCTTGAATGGAAGAAAACAATATTACATAGGTGCAATATGTGGGCAAACATACTATCACTGTCCGAAATAGATATCTAACCTAAGTTGATTTTCTAAAAATCACTATTTGTAAAATCTTAAAAAACACATTGCTAAAGGCTTGGGATTTCTTGTAATGCTCTGGCCAATCTAAATTACTCTGTTTAGCAACTTTTTGAACAAACTCTTCCTCAGAGTACTGTAGACCAAGATGAATCTATCATCTGCACAAAATGGGGAAAAGTCAGGGAAGTGTGGTGATTAACAAATTCCAAGAAAGTGACAGTTAACCAACCTTTCAACCTCTTTTTTCTCACCACCAAAAGCAGCCACTGTTCGCATAGATGAAATGACCTCATCAGCTACGGACCCTGCTTTGGCATAGGCCTTTAGCTCATAGTCTGTAAACTTGGACACGCTCTAAAATGCAAAAGAAGAAAGGAAAATATGAAGGGTAGGTAACTGGGGAAGCCAATCTGTCATTCAGTGATTCACGTGTATTAAGAAACATCTGACAACTGTTCACGTTTCTCATCCATGGAAGTCAGAATAAAGCATACAAAACCCATGATGACTTCTAATATGTTATGTTATGTGTGTGTGCCCGCCTTTGCCTTACTGTGTACATTCTGCCTCTGAATCAAGCCTAGTAAAGTTGCTTATCTCGTTTTACAGGAACAGACATGCATAGATTTGAATTCAAGAAGAGACAAGGGCAGAACTATAACATTCCAAATCAGTGACACATTTACACAAACTTAGAATACGGGCACTAAGATAACAAGAGAAACTAAATTCGAAGTCTGTTTGAAACCAAGTTAACTGGGCAATGTGTTTAGTCTCTAGCATGTTAAAATATGATCCATTTGAGTGTATATATTACTTATCACAGGTTTGAAGAAAGAGATTAAATGTACTGGGGTATTTGTGAGAGGGGAGAAGCTGAGAAGAATGTTTATAGAGACCCTGATTCCTTTCTGTAGAAATTAAAGGATCCTGGAGTAGAGCTAGACAGTGTTTGGTAAGAAACACTGTGGTAAAGACTTCACTTTGTGTTTCTACGTGGGTGCAAACTGTTGAAATCTTTACTTAATGTATACTAAACTTATCTTCTGTATATATAGAAAATTGAAAATGAATCGTGATGTGAATGGAAGGGGAGAGAGAGCGGGAAAGGGGAGGGTTGCGGGTGGGAGGGAAGTCATGGGGGGGGGGAGCCAATGTGGTCCATAAGCTGTACTTTGGAAATCTATATTCATTAAATAAAAGTTAAAAAAAAAAAGACTGCATGATAGGCCAGCGCTGCAGCTCACTAGGCTAATTCTCCACCTGCGGCGCCGGTACCCCAGGTTCTAGTTTCAGTCGGGGTGCCGGATTCTGTCCTGGTTGCTCCTCTCCCAGTCCAGCTCTCTGCTATGGCCCCGGGAAGGCAGTGGAAGATGGCCCAAGTGCTTGGGCCCTGCACCCGCATGGGAGACCAGGAAGAAGCACCTGGCTCCTGGCTTCGGATAGGCGCAGTGCGTTGGCCATAGCAACCATCTTGGGGATGAACCAATGGAACAAAGACCTTACTCTCTCTCTCTCTCTCTCTCTCTCTCTCTAACTCTGCCTGTCCAAAAAAAGACTGCATGATGTCACAGATTAAAATATAAATAATGTCTCTAGTGATTGATTTGTGCTTAAGTGTATAACATGAATTAGGTCCTGAATAATGACAATCACTTTGAGGGTTATTATCTCTAGTTTAACAGTGAGGACGCTGAGGTTTTAATGGGTCTGATATGTTTTTCTTGAGTTGCACAAACTAAATAGAAATAGAGCCATGTGGTGACCCAATAAAGTGGATGGGGCTCTTTGCTACTGTTATTTTAAACCATATTCTCTGTTACCTGGCAAATGTGGTATGCAATATAGTCAGTGGACTGCCTGAATATTTTCCTATAAAGCAGCATCACAGAGACCGGAACCTGTTGCTCAATGCCATATGTGGTTTGTGTGCAGCTTCTCACTTAAATTCTCTTCTCATTCACAGCAAGTAATTAGTGTACATGATCCCATGACCTGCTATTTAGCATGGTCACTCAAAGAGTTAGAAATCATAATTTCAATGCTTGGGAGTATTTTTAGCTGAGATGGCCCTGACTTCCTACTCCTACACTTTGTTGTGGCTTGACTACCTGAGACCATGACAGGAATATGGTCAGAATAGATGAGACAGCCTCTCTCTGAAACCGATCACATGGAATGGAGAACATAGTTCTGAGTGCAGGAAAGTTTAATGTGCTAGTTATCAAAATGAGTATATTTGTGCCCTCTTAATGGAGACATCTGAACTTGGGAGAACATTGGGTACAATAGGCATAATAGAGAATGGGGTGGGAGAATTAGATTCAGGCTCCCTTGAACTTGAATCCTGCCCTGCCAGCTGTGCAGTCACAGCTAAGTCCTTATGGCTCTGAGCCTTAGTTTATTATGTTTTAAGTGGTGTTAGTACTTCCTTTAAAAGATTAGCAAAATAGTAGATGCCCAATAGGTATTATAATTGTTTCCTGCTAACATAGTAATATCAAACATATTAAAACATCCTTACTCCCTACTCTATGAACGTTATTTGATACTGCAGAATAATTCAGCAAAACATCAAAATAGTGATAATTATTTTGACTGAACATACTCCAGAGAAGAAATGAAGATTCATATATGAGGCTATTCAGGGATGAAAATGTCTTCCCACAGAACAAAGTAAACGACTTCCTTACCAAACCTATGATGGCTGCTCCAAGTCCAATGAGAGGGCTGACAGAAATGATAACCAAGGTCAGTTTCCAACCACTGGAAAATCCCAGCAGGAAACCAAAGATGGCTGAGGTCATCCGCTGAATGAAAATGGCCAGTTGGTCGGCAATGGCATCATTGATCTTATTAATATCACTAGAAACAAGAAAGAGTTGGATCACTAAAAATGAATTTTGTCAATTAAAATGTTCTGCTGAAAAATTTCAGTCTTTCCCTTCCAAACTACCTCCAGATCTCCATCACTCTTGGGTGATAAAACAACCTCTCCAATCTGGGAAATTTTTCTGCACTTTGGAATGTTATAAAGCCTTTTCCTCATGGCCAACTAAGTCTGTCCTTAAGTCAGCTGGCCCAACTTGGGTCTATTACATGTAGAAGAAGACTTTTAGAGGCCATCTTATTTGTGTCTTTCCTTGATCTGTCCTGAAGTGCTCTTCTTTCCCTCTTTGTGCCTACTAAACCCTTCTACTTCAAGGTTCTAGTCACATTCCACATCAGTCACAAGCCTGTATAATCAATCCCCCAGGAAGAAGTGCTGTTTTCCATGTGCTCCCATAGCAATGCAATTAACTCTGTACACACACACACGCACACACACTACTGCATTCTGCTTATACGCCATGAGGAGTACAGACACCCTGATTCTGAATTCAAGCTCTTCTTGGGTAAATTACCTCATCTTTTTGTGCCTCAACTTCCTCATTTATAAGATGGAGATAGTAACATAACCTACCCCACCTGGTAGTAACAAGGAATAAATTAGTTAATATGTAAGCCTATCAAGTAATAAGCAATCAATATGGGTTAGCTTTGATTATTTGTTCCTCTTGTCCCTCCTATCAGATAGCAAGATCCTTAAGAACAGGAGTAAAAAATAAGTGCTTCAACATGAGCGTATCTGCGTTTAAGTCCTAATGTCATTGCTGATAAGGCACACCCTGGGAGCCAGCAAGGATGAAATAATTGGGTTCCTGTCGCCTGCTCTTAGCTCTTGGCTTCAGCCTGGCCTAGCCCATACACAGTCATTGCATATAAATAGGGAGTGCTCTGTCTCTCTCTCCTTCATACACTCTCTTTTTCTTCCTCCTCCACCAAACATAAAAAACTTTTAAATAATTTACATAGGGAAGCAGTTGATCCACATGTTAAAATATACTACTCCATTCCAGGAGAGGGAAAGCAAAGCTACTATGCAGCAAATATTAATATATGTAACATGCTATTAATAATAAAATTGTTAATGTGTAAAAAATTAAGTGCCTCAGAATATTAAGTGGATATAATTACATTAATTTCATATTCTTGAAAATATTCCCAGATGGAACAAAAAGAACTTGGGCCTTGATTGAAGGAAAGCACCTAAGGCATTATCCAGAAATAAGACCACTGTATTCTAGCAAGGTGAAGTATCTGTTCTAGGTCATAGTAAGTCACAGAGTAGGTGCTGGGATTTAGGGGCCCTAACTTTCTGCTGCTTTATTTTCACCATATTCTGTCTTCCTTGGAACTTCACAGTTCAGTTCAATAGTCTTTAACTCTTCTAAACACTCAGGGACCATTCAAAATCTCTGGTGAGCTATTAATGATTCAAAATAAATGTGGATATAAATTAGATTTTAAATCCAATTTTTTAGTTTGTATTTTTTCCAAACTATATTTGGAATTTTTGCTTATTTGTGTTTGTAGAAACTGCCTCCATAAAAATACAACTGTTTCTAATTGTAAGGTTTGCTCTTATCTATACACAGATTGTGATGTCCTCCAATTTCTCCTTTTGAGGTCAAATAACCCTACTTCTTTAAACTCATCCCTATAATACTTCATTTTTAATATTTAACTCAAGGGCCTACAAACCAAACTGCAGCATTCTGTTCTCAATTTTTAGTGACCATATGAAAAAGCCCTGATACCTTTG
Source organism: Oryctolagus cuniculus (assembly GCF_964237555.1). Lineage (NCBI taxonomy): Eukaryota > Metazoa > Chordata > Mammalia > Lagomorpha > Leporidae > Oryctolagus > Oryctolagus cuniculus. The sequence continues at coordinate 72,080,288 of NC_091434.1, read as the reverse complement.
AAAGCCAAGCTGAAGGGACAAAAATGTGTCAAATGCAAATGCAAATGTTTTCAAGTTGCAATTTGATACAGAAACAAGAGTTTTATTATGGTCTTTAAAAAAACACATAGTAAAATGTTCTCCCAATTACTTACTCAGAGAATCTTGTATTCAATTCTCCCACTGAATTGCAGTCAAACCATCCTATTTCCATTCTCATTATTTTCCTAAAGTAAGCTTTTCTCATTTTCTGTATCTGATGAGCTGCAGCAAGTACCCAAAAGCATATCTGTAAAGGGACAGAGGGATGTCTAGCACTGCAATCTCACAAGTGTTTGTTCGCTCTTTTTTCAGAAGAAATTTTCAATGTCACAGTGGAAAAACACAAGGAAATCTTTCATAAAACCCTTATTGGGAATTCAGGTGTGTGCTCGGGCATCTGCTACTATGAGTAAAGGGGGACAGAACAGCTTTGGACAGGGCAACCAAAAACATCACGGGGTTGGATCCAGCTCTGACACTTAAGCAGGCCTCTGACTTTGGGACTAGGCCCTGTTGAGGTTCACTTGCTTCAGGGGCAAAGTAAGGCCCACAGCACCAAAAATAACACATCATGGCTCTTAAGTCACTATTTTTGGATGTCACTTCTGAGTGACATTCTCCCCCTAAGAAGCTTGGCTGTAAGCATTCATGTAGTTTGCAGTTGACAATTTTTAGGAAATGTAAGCTAAAAATCATGACATAAGCAGAGACTCTATTCTGCTGATAAGTTTCCCTTAACTAATAAAGCAAGCCTGTCATGAAAAACCCCAGTGCCAGAATAGGAAAATGGATTTATTTCTGCTTTCAACTGACCCTACTTGGAATTCTTAAATAAATGGAGAGGAGGGTCAACATAATTTTTCTACAGAAAATGGCAAAAATTAAAATATTTTACTTCCTTAATAAGAGTTAAGTAACCATAAGCCTTGTATCACTTCACTCTATAATGGGCTCTAGATTTTACATATAATGGGCTCTCAGATTTACAGGATTCGGGTTGGAGTGCAGTTAGTTGAGACGTTAGCGATGAAAGGGAGAAAAGAAAATAGATTTTGCTTTCCTCCACCTCCACATGCATAGCATTCTCTAGGCTACTCACCCTCCCCTGTAAATATCCCAACTGTCCATTTCTGGACTCAACAGAGAGGACGAAGTAGGAGATGGCAGTGGAGGACAGGATAATACAACAGAGTCTGTAGTGCATCTCTCTGAAAATTACTAGAATTCTCTTTAGCTGTCCCAGAAGAATCTCTCTCCATTCTCTCAAGTCCTTCTGAAATAGATCTGTACTTCTTAGGGCTTCTGATAGCTTAAAAGCTAATGAAAACACTTTATACCTCACTGTAATATCTTTGAGCCCAGATCTTGACCATAAATAACATGGAGGCACTACTAACTTGAATATATCCCGTGGTAAGTACTGCGATACCGATCCCAGCGTAGTAACTGGCAAACCTGATCATTTCACTTTCAATGTCCAGCAACCTTCAAAAGAGGGAAAAAGTTAAGACTTACAAGTGATATCTACCAAGGATGACATTTGTAGGTACACAGAGATTTAAAATATGTATATTATGTTTCTATCAAATAGGAGTAAGGTATTTTATCTATGTGAAATTATAACCAATCCAACCAAATCCCTAAATAGTTCTCATGGTACTAATCATAGCAAATATACATATCCCCTTCATTTCTACAGGCAGAGAGATGCTAGAACTGTGAAACAATTAATCAGCAGTTGTTAGAAACAAAGTGATCCTCAATGTCAGCACTGGCTCAGTTCACCTTTGCACCTTTCATTCATATTCATGCAGTGATAAAGCAATCGCAACTAGAGAAAGGTTTGAACAAGCCAGACAGGTTGTCTGAAAATCCACTTACAGAACTACACATGCTGTAAATCAAGAGCTTACTCTTATCTCTTCTAGGAATTGAAACTAGCTCTTCAACTTCTCCATCTCAAAATGAGCTGTGAAAAAGACACATGCCATCTTCCCAAGGGGGAGAAAAGCTCTTTATTCACCCTATCTTTCTTCTGCTTACAGCCTATGAAGCTTCATCCACCAGGATACTCTCTTAGCTTGAAGCCAAAGATACCCGTGGGGAATAGCAAGAAAGCCCTTTGGCACTTTTCCCAGCAGAGGTCCCACGCTGGGGCACAGGGTTTGGGTGTGGAAGGGCCTGGGAGGGGAAGAAAGATACATTCTGAACTTACTTTCAGGAAATAAGAAATCTTGATCAGAAAACCAATGTACTCATTGTTGAGAATTTTGATCTTCAGGGATAAGACAAATGATATCGAGTCCATTTTTTTAGAAAACCAGAAAGCAGCATCTTTGCCATGGATGCTTCCATCCTATGCTCTTTCTTCTCTCTACCAGGCCTTCCTGTTGTGACCTGAACTTGAATTATTTTCTCCCTTTATTGAACTCAAATAAAGTACTGCTATATAATTCATTAAGCATAGGAAAACTTTTATTTCACACCAATTTTATCGTAATCTTGCTCTATTTGTCAGTATATTTATTGAATGTATTTATACGAAGTATATTTATGCTTGTCTTGCTAGTAAGTTGCAAGCTACTTGAGACCAAACACTGGCCTTATGCTACTTGGTCACACTGCCTGAAACCTGGGCAACTGCTGTGGTCAGTCCCTCCAACAGTCCCCAAACCAGATAAAATGTCTTGAACTCACACCCAGGCTGTCATGATGACCAAGTGAAAACCCAAGAACAGACAAGTCCTAGAAAGTCACAAACTTACATATGAATATCCAGAGTCTCTTACATGAACTAAGTTATTTGGTATAGTGCAAATAATGTAATATATCATGAGTAAATCCTTCCAATAGAGTCATATACTACAAAGCATTTTAGTCAACAATGGATCACAAATCCAATGGTGGTTCCATAAGATTATATTGCTTAGAGGTGTCTTCACCACCTTAGTTTATGTGAGTGTTCTCACTGATGTTTGTGTAAGGACAAAACTACACAATGATGCACATCTCAGAATGCATTCCCATCACTGACCTATGCGTGACTGTATAAACCTGAGTCAATGATCTTAGTTTTTACCTTGTGAAATGAAATTTGAACATCTAAAAGCAGAAAAATTTTACTTAGATTTCTTATGGTTCATGCATATTACCAATACTTTAAACAGAAGCGATAAAATGCCTATCATGAAAAATGCAGCTGCCAGTTATGAACAAACTCTGTGGATTCAGAGTATTTAGGACCAACCTAGCCCTTGAATTCCCTGGAGCAATTATTAGGACAGTTCTATCATTTCTACATGGTGCGAATTAGGATATGTGTAGTTCATGATTCTTTTCACTTCTGAGATGCCCCTGAACTGAATGGTCAATTCATTTCTATTTTATTTTGGGAACAAAAAATGGCTATTAGAGCTTTAGAGATTACTTGAGAATATTTCTAGAACAATAGGATAAACCTAGCAGAAAACTGATAGGAATTAAAAGGGCAGGTCCTGTAGTATGTCCTGAAATCTGGTATTGTGATGCCTCCGGCTTTGTTTTTGTTGTACAAGATTGCTTTTGCCATTCGAGGTCTCCTGTGCCTCCATATGAATTTCAGCATCATTTTTTCTAGATCTGAGAAGAATGTTTTTGGTATTTTGATTGGGATTGCATTGAATCTATAAATTGCTTTTGGGAGAATGGACATTTTGATGATATTGATTCTTCCAATCCATGAGCATGGAAGATTCTTCCATTTTTTGGTATCCTCTTCTATTCCTTTCTTTAAGATTGTATAATTCTCATCATAGAGATATTTGATATCCTTGGTTAAATTTATTCCAAGGTATTTGATTGTTTTTGTAGCTATTGTGAATGGGATTGATCTTAGAAGTTCTTCCTCAGCCATGGCTTGTCTGTGTATACAAAGGCTGTTGATTTTTGTGCACTGATTTTATATCCTGCTACTTTGCCAAACTCTTCTATAAGTTCTAATAGTCTCTTAGTAGAGTTCTTTGGGTCCCCTAAATAAAGAATCATATCATCTGCAAAGAGGGATAGTTTGACTTCTTCCTTCCCAATTTGTATCCCTTTAATTTCTTTTTCTTGCCTAATGGCTCTGGCTAAAACTTCCAGTACTATATTGAATAGCAACAGTGAGAGTGGGCATCCCTGTCTGGTATCAGATCTCAGTGGAAATGCTTCCAACTTTTCCCCATTCAATAGGATTCTGGCCACACATGTTCACTGCTAGTTGCTATGGTTTGTCTCCCAAAGGTTTGTGAGCTAGAGTCTTGGTCCCCAGTATAGAGGTAATGAAAATGATAGACCTTTGAGAGATGGGGCCTGGAGGCTACCACATTCAGAACGGATTAAGGCCCGCTTGTGGGAGCAGGTCAGGTCTCCTCTTATGGGGTTAGATTAATTCCTGCAAGCATAAATGGCTGTAAAACAAGTTTGGTCTAATTGACTTATTTTTCCTGGTAGCATTTTGTTACATGATCACTCTCTCACATGCACTTCCACCATTTAATGTCATGTACCATGAGCTCCTCACCAGAAACTGATGCTGGTGCAATGCTCTGTGATATCTAGAACCCTAAACTACATAAACCTCTTTTCCCAGGATATGTATGTGTGTATACACACACACACACACACACACACACACACATATATGTAAAGACAAAACATACTTATATACTAGGGTACAGAGGTATCATTTTTATGTGTTTCTTTTATATTCTGTGACTTAGCTGAACTTAGTTACTGGTTCTGGGAGATTTCTGCAGATTCTCTGGGGCTTTCTATGTCCTCCACTATCATGCTGTCTACTAACACAGGTGGTTATATTTCTTCCTTTGAGATTTGTAGTATCTTTTTTTATTTTAAAAATGTTATATTGTGATTTTTAAAACCACATAACATGAAATCTACCATCTTAATCATTTTTAAGTTTATAACTCATGGTGTTAAGTATGAGATCTGTATTCCTTTGATTTCCTCATCTTGCCTTATTGTATAGACTAGAACTTTGAACAATATATTAAATAACAGTGGAAAGAATTTACATTCTTTCCCTCTGATTTCTCTTATTATTAACACTCCTGTCGGGATCCCTCCCAAACAATACCAAAGTTGGTCTGTGTGACCAACAGAATATGGCAGAAATTATGAGATGTTTCTTCCACAGTGAAGTTAAAAGAGATTTTGTGGCTTCCATTTGAATGTTTGTACTTTAACTGGATAAAAGAAAACAAAAATAAATTGCATGATGATATTTTAATTTCCCATTCTTCCATGCTTCTAGTTTATTGATTGGCTGTTCTGAACAGAAATTCTGATAAGGTAATCAAGACACCTGATGTTCTGTAATCCTAATCAATGTTTTTCATTAAAAGCCATTTGGAAGTTATTAGCTCAGAGATTCCCTCTGCTAGATTACAAGTGGCATGTGGAGGCCGGCGCCATGGCTCAATAGGCTAATCCTCTGCCTAGCGGCGCCGGCACACCAGGTTCTAGTCCCGGTCAGGGCGCCGGATTCTGTCCTGGTTGCCCCTCTTCCAGGCCAGCTCTCTGCTGTGGCCAGGGAGTACAGTGGAGGATGGCCCAAGTGCTTGGGCCCTGCACCCGCATGGGAGACCAGGAGAAGCACCTGGCTCCTGCCTTTGGATCAGCGCAGTGCACCAGCCGCAGCAGCCATTGGAGGGTGAACCAACGGCAAAGGAAGACCTTTCTCTCTATTTCTCTCTCTCTCTCACTGTCCACTCTGCCTGTTAAAAAAAAAAAAAAAAAAAAAAAAAAAACAAGTGGCATGTGGAAACTGAATAAAAGAGTAAAATCAGCTCCTATGATTACACATGCATCCTTATGTTATTAAGATTAGAGAGTTGTTGGCTGGCATCACAGCTCACTAGGCTAATCCTTCGCCTGCGGCACTGGCACACAGGGTTCTAGTCCCAGTTGGGGCACCGGATTCTGTCCTGGTTCTCCTCTTCCAGGCCAGCTCTCTGCTGTGGCCCAGGAGTGCAGTGGAGGATGGCCCAGGTCCTTGGGCCCTGCACCCGCATGGGAGACCAGGAAAAGCACCTGGCTCCTGGCTTCGCATAGGCGCAGTGTGCCAGCCGCAGCAGCCATTTGGGGGGTGAACCAACGGAAAAAGGAAGACCTTTCTCTGTCTCTCTCTCTCACTGTTTAACTCTGCTTGTCAAAAAAAAAAAAAAAAACATAAAAAATGATTAGAGAGTTGTCTTGTGTATGCCAAGAATTATATACCCATTTTATAGGTGGACAAATCACATCTTTAGTGATAGACTTCTTCTAAGAAAGAAACTAGAGGAAGACTTGCGTCACTTTGGAAGCAGATTATCCACCCATAGTTAATAAAATGTCCTCTCTCGGCCTCTGAGTCCATTTTCACTGATCTTACCACAGAAAAGCTAAACAAGCATGTCTGCTTAGAAGTACAACAAATAGTACTCATGTCAGTGACCATACTAACTCACAAAGTATTTTATATGCCTAGGAGTGCCTGTCTAAGGAATGGCCTAAGAAAGCTGTGGTTACAGAATTTCAGGAAGCTGTATGAAATTTTTTTTTGGAAGAAAACAATAAACATCCATTTACATGATTGCTTTCCAGTCAATTTAGCCAAAGCCTCAGGTTTTCTCCCCAGCTTGCTCTATTTATTTACTTGTAGGTCTATGACCTACCTATCTATAAGGGGGAATAGAGAGAGGGATGGGCAGCCACAGAGAATTTCCTCCTTGTGGATATCCACGATGCAGATACTAAAAGTATATTTGTTTCTTAATTCCTCCAACAAATATTTATGAGCACTTGGGCCTACGGATACACCTCAGGTGATACCCCCTCTGGCATTTATTTACAGATTATAAGGCATAAGAAGGTATGCATATGACACTTGATCTTAGCCAAAAGGCCGAGAAGCGATAATAAGAAGGTATGCATATGAGATATTTTCCTTGAAGCGTATTCTTCATGAGCATTTTTTTTTTAATTTTTTATTTTTTTGACAGGCAGAGTGGACAGTGAGAGAGAGAGAGAGAGACAGAGAGAAAGGTCTTCCTTTGCCATTGGTTCACCCTCCAATGGCCGCCGCACCGCGCTGATCCGAAGGCAGGAGCCAGGTGCTTCTCCCGGTCTCCCATGGGGTGCAGGGCCCAAGCACTTGGGCCATCCTCCACTGCACTCCCTGGCCACAGCAGAGAGCTGGCCTGGAAGAGGGGGAACCGGGACAGAATCCAGCTCCCTGACTGGGACTAGAACCCGGTGTGCCGGCGCCGCTAGGCGGAGGATTAGCCTGTTGAGCCGCGGCATTTTTAATAGTTTGGCTCAATCTACACCATCCATGGGGGAGAGTTGTCAGACCACTCTTTTAAAGCAGTTCATTTCTGTCCTCCAATGTATATGAAGAACTTCAAAAGACTCATCAAACTTCATCTCTCTTTCGTACAAACTGCTCTAAGTCTTTCAGATCAAAAGACACTTCAAAGTTTAGAAAGGAAACATTCGTATTTAAACATTAGGACATTTATTTCTATGAGTGGACTAGTTAATCTTTAAAGGGTAATTCTGCATGTACATTATCCTCTGCTTTTCCATCAAGTACCAGCCAATTTGTAACTAAGTGATTATTTGAATGTTCATTGATTGACTGATGGTCTGACTGACTGGACCTAAGCTCCACAAAGATAAGGACCATGACTCAAGAGAACTGTGTCCTTGATGCTCCCAGAGCTCCTGGAACATTCTGTTCAAGACAAAATTAGGGGCCGGCGCCATGGCTCACTTGGCTAATCCGCTGCCTGCAGTACCGGCATCCCATATGAGCACCGGGTCCTAGTCCCGATTGCTGCTCTTCCAGTCCAGCTCTCTGCTGTGGCCCAGGAGTGCAGTGGAGGATGGCCCAAGTGCTTGGGCACCTGCACCCACATAGAAGACCAGGAGGAAGCACCTGGCTCCTGGCTTCGGATCGGCGCAGTGCCAGCCATAGCAGCCATTGAGGGGAGCGGGGAGTGTGAACCAATGTAAGGAAGACCTTTCTCTCTGTCTCTCTCTCTCACTGTCTATAACTCTACCTGTCAAATAAATAAATAAGAAAAAAAAATTAAGTGAAAGAAATGAGTAAATGAAAGACCCTAACAGTATGTAGTATCATGGAAGAGTGGCAGTGATTTAGTAAGACTCCTTTGTAGCTCTGGAGTCAAGCCAGTAGAAAAATTCATAAATGAAGGTGGAAAATGTAAATCCATTTGTAGAGCCCTTCCAAATGATTTTCTAGCCAGGAAGTGCCCTTCCCTTCATTCTCAAACCTGAGTAAGAGGGTTCATATGTGCAAATGAGTTTGTTTGGAACCTGAGGCAGCATGAGACAGGCTGCAAAGTCCATGCCATTAAAGTGAATCAGCCTGTGTACACTATGGACTCACTGATTACTGAGCAGCCCAGCAGGCTTACTGCCAAGAGAACAGTAGCTGAAGGAGTTCTGACTCTTTCTGCATGGCTACCTTCTATTCCCAACATCGCACCACTCTTCCATAGAAACAAAGATTGACTGAGATCTCTGGCACCTGGCTTGGGATCAACTTAATCAGCCACCGCTCAAAAGCCAAGGAGCAGGAGGGAGTTGGCGTGAGGTGATGGCGTAGGAAATTTTGGATGTGAGATTCAAGTGAAATTCATGGCACTTTTGTAGAAGCAATAAATACCGGTAGTATCATGCTCAGGCCTACAATCAATAAAGTGATTAATTTTGGTAATGTATTAGATCAAGGATTTCTAATCCTGTTTTTGTTTTTTGATTTTTTTAAAAGATTTTAAAACCTAGTAAGATAGAAAGAACCTGTATGTCTAGGAATATGGGTAAATTTACATTTCTGTTCTCTCTATTAGATATTGCCTCAGGTTGGCCAATGAAGTCTCCTTTACATTTTGAATTACACAAATTAAAATATAGCCCTCCCCCCCAAAAATAAATAAACAAACAAAAATAGCAGCCTACCCACAACGTGTTCCATTTGTCACATTCTGATTCAGGGAGCTGTTGATCCATACTATAGTATTATTCACACATGCTTTTCCTGGAATCTTGAGTTCTTGTAATTCAGTGTCATAGTCAATGAAAACATCTGTCATTGTGCCAAAAATAAGTAGGACACCGGGCTGGGCTATTCCATGGATACATGCACATAAACTTCCCATACACATCAGCCAAATGTCAGTCCATGAAGAAAACCGAAACTTGAAAGACAAAGGGTTGAGAGATCATCTATGGGTGAAAAGCAGGAGAAGTAGGAGTACTATTTGATTTTAGTTACTAGATTCTCATAAATAATTCTCAACACCAAATTTAGTGGAAATCATCTTAATTGAGCAGTGGAATTCGGAATAATTATATTGAAAATAATTGTACATCAAATATCTGAAACATCACGTGTTAGATCATGCTATTTCTTGCCTAACCTCTGAATTCTTCCCTTTAGCCCAGGAGTTCACTTTAGCTTTTTGCTATTTGTCCAGAGCTGTAGGGAGAAATCATCACCATCACTAATGTCATTGTCAATGCAGACGTACTGTGTAGGGCATTCAGCAATGGCATAAATTGGCTCTCAAGACTATACTAAAGAAGAAAAATGTGTATTTGTACCTAGAAAAGACTCCATCCTGTGAAAATTTGGATCAACTACCTCTACTATGGAATTTCTAGACTTCTCATAAGAATACATGTTGTAATTACTATGATGATTGATTTTTTAACTGGAATGATAATTATGGGGGTAGGATAGGCATTTAGTCTAGTAGTTAAGACATCTGTGTCCTATATCTGATTTTTCAATATCCACTTGTGGCTCTTGACTCTAGCTTCAAGTAATGTCAACCCTGGGAGGCAGCGGTAACGGCTCAAGTAACTGGGTCCCTGCCACTGGTGTGGGAGATCTAGACAGAGCTTGGCTTCCACTTGGGCCCCACCCAACCCTGGTCATTGCTTGACATTACTTGACATTTGGGGAATGAACCAGCAGAAGGGATCTCTCTGTCTCTGTTTCCGTGTCTCTCCATCTCGCTCTCTCTCTCAAATAGATTAAATCCATTTTAAAAATGACAATTATGTGTTTAGTGATTATTTTCCATATTTTTTTGATCTATTAGTCAGGATTTGTGTGTTTAATCAGCAACATGTTTCCAACCATCATTCAGCATGTTATCACATAGGTAAGACTTATGACTGAAAAGGTGATCACTGTAGTTGAAAACTTGCCAAGATGACTAAAGATTTAACACTTCCTCCATGGCCTGAATAATTCAACAATCACAAAATCCATGCCAAAAATCAGCACAATTTTATTACCAACTGAAAGAAGCCAATTCGAATGCTGTCACTTTTCTTCTTATCTTGTAACCTGAGGAGGGAAGCATAGAGATTTAAGGACCAGACTTTCCAAAGCAATGAGAAATTCTCCCCCAGGTGGTACTTTCATGACTCATTCTTTAGTAAAAAGGAAAATCCTCACTGGCTGGGAAATTCTGGCCAAAACCGGTATCTTAAAAACTCAGATTACAGTAGAGCTGCATCTCATGCTCAGAAGAGATCTGCTGAGGTGTTTTGTTTTTTTTTTTTTTTTGAGAGATGTGAGAAAGTAAAAAGTTGTATGTATTCCCAGCTGTTCCAACAAATAGCTATCTGCCCTTAGCCATGACTGCTGACTTATTTGTGCCTACTTTCCCTTATGGGGAAACTGAAGGCTTCTGAATAATATTTTTAAATGTATTTCTTAAAATTTTGAAAATTTTTAAAAATTTGACAAGCAGATTAAGTAGTGCTGATACAAGGAAAAAATTTAAGAACACTCCCATAATTCCCATAAAATTGTATTTCCTCCATATTGTTACTCATTTTGTTTCTCCTAAAGCTGTGCTTAACTTCTCTTTACTCCCTGCCTTCTTCCCACAACTTCAGGGATCTTACTTTACCTGAGTCACCCATTCCACAGACAGATACACTGTAGACCCTGCTACCACCAGGAACAGCTATATCTCTGACCTATTTAACTGCACTATTTAACTGCACCTATTTAACTGGCACTGTGGCTGCCCACACATCTTTTTTCCTCATTTCCTTCCTCCTTCCACAACTATTTGTTAACCTCAATTGAGACCCGAAGTTTCTTAAATCCTTTGGTTACTCACAGTCACTAAACTCTCTCAAGAGTTTGCTTCCTTCCCTGTGCACCTCAGACCCCATGGCCTGGCATCTGAATCACACTCTCACCATCACACTCTCTCCTTTTCCCCAGATCCATCTTGGAAATTCCATCTCTCCATCCATCCAGCTGTTTGCACCTGGGCCTGCCAGGGACAGCCTCACCTCCATGTAAACTGACACTAGTACAAGCAAGGGAGCTTGGGACCAAAAGCAGTTCAGACTAACGCCATCCCACAGCTTCTCGCCAGCATGTATAAACAAAACAGGGTGGAAACCCCTCGTAACAAATATTTATCAATGACAAGATCTAGGTTTAGCTAAAACAAGTTAGAAAGGGCTCCATGGAGGCCACTGTTGTGGCGTAGAAGGCTAAGCCTCTGCCTGCAGTGCTGGCATCCCACATGAGTGCCAGTTTGAGTCCCAGCTGCTCCACTTCCCATCCAGCACTCTGCTAATGCACCTGGGAAAGCAGCAGAAGATGGCTCAAGTGGGCCCCTGCACCATATGAGAAACCTGGATGAAGCTCCTGGCTCCTGGCTTCAGCAAGGCCCAGCCCTGGCCTTGGCAGCCATTTGGGGAGTGAACCAGCAGATGGAAAATCTCTCCTTTCTCTGTCTCTGTCTATCTGTCTGTCTCTCTCTCTCTCCCCCCGCCACCTTCCCTCCTCTGTGTCTATGCCTTTGAAATATATTTTTAATTTTTTTTTTAAAAGAAAGGGCTCCATTAAGATTTTCCCTGACCTTCACAGTAACTAATGTATAACCATTACCTTTGTTCCTCGGAGCTAACGTGGTAAGGACATACAAATAGCCCTACACCACAAGACCTCGGCAGCTTGGTTTGTTTCTACCATTTGTTTGGAGTCTTTCTAGTATTTAAATAAAACATTACTTCTTCTACTCTCACTATTGTGTTTAGTCTTATAAATTGTCATTGACACCAGGACAAGAACCCAGACTCATCTCACTGGTTTTCCTGCAACACATGAAGTACCTAAAACTAAGCTTCCCCTCCAACTTGGGATGGTGTCCCAAGACTATGCTGAGATGTGGTCAACAGGCCCCCAGAGTCTGGCCCTGTTAGCTCAGTGACCTTGTCTCCTCCTCACTTCTGGTTCTCAACACTCAGGTCTCCTGTGCATGTCTGATATACTGCCAACTCTGCACGTTGGCGCCTGCTACTCCCTCACCCAGCAGGCTCTTTCTTCAGATTCTCTTCTCCCTCACCTCCTTCACTGTTTCCCTAAGAGATCACCGAAACAAATTTAAGCATTAAATTTTCAACCCTCTCACCTCCCACACACTATTTCCTATCTCTAATCCTGTGTTTATTTTCTTCTTAGAAAGAAATTGGTAGATTATCTTTAGTTACTATGCTATCTGTTTTATTCTGTTTTTGATGTTTGTTATATGTCTTTCACTAAATGCCTTCCTAAAGGGCAGAAATTTTTTGCCCATCTTGTTCTTTTTTATGTACTCAGCCCCTATAAAAGTGTCTGTACCTAGAGGGCACTGAGTTAACATTATGAAGTGAATCAATGAAATGTGTGCTCTCCAGCTGGACCAGCAAGGCTGTAGGTCAGCCCTCTACAGCTGACCCATTCTCCTTGGAGGTGATCTTCCCATTCTATATTCACCTCCTCTAAAAGCAAAAGAACTAACTCAGCTTCTGCAATCATCCTCTCATTGCTGTTCATTTGTACCCATACTCATTTCCTCTTTCCCAACCCATGAGAAAAGTAGCTCTCAAGCCCCAGGCTGACCTTCCCATGACTAGCCCAGAGCTAACCTAACCACTCGCACAACCTCCCTCTGCCAGGATTACTTAAAATTTCTTAAATGTCTACATTCCTTTCTACCATCTCCATGTCAAGAATTCATTTGGGGTCTCCTTTCTCTCTTCTAAATTAGACTCCATAAAATCCTGCCATCATTCCAAAATGTGATTGGCTGGCTTTTGTTTTATATGAGAATTTAAACTCTTAAGCTAAAGAGAAATATCTAAAAACTAAAATGTTAGGTTTATACTATTTGCCAGTGGGGTTTGAGGATCTCCCATGTGCCCATGAAATCATACTTGATACTGTATTTTGCTTTACCTACTTAGGTCAGAAATTCTGTGGTGTTCCTGGACACATAGGGGAAATTTGGACCTCACATGGAATATTCCAGAAGTTTCTAAAATCAAAATTACAGTAACTTTTTACAGAGAAAAAGGATGTATTATATATACTACCTTATAGGAAGTACAATGTGCGTGAAAATTTTCTGTTTTGTGCTATACAGCAGTAAAAAAAATGAAATCTGGTCATTTGCAACAAAATGGAGGAATCTGGAAAACATCATGCTGAGTGAATTAAGCCAGTACCAAAGGGACAAACAAATATCATATGTTCTCCCTAATTGGTGACAACTAACCGAGCACCTAAAAGGAAACCTGTTGAAGTGAAATGGACATTATGAGAAACAGTGACTTGATCAGCTCTTGTCCTGACTGTTGATGTACAATGTAATACTTTATCCCTTTTAGTATTTTTTTTTTTGTTCTATTACTATTGGTTGAACTTTGTAATTAACACACAATTATTCTTAGGTGTGTAAATTTAACTGAAAAGTGATCCCTGTTAAATCTAAGAGTGGGAATAACAGAGGGAGGAGATGTATAATTTGGGACATGCTCAATCGGACTTGCCCCAAATGGTGGAGTTAGAAACGTGCCAGGGGATTCCAATACAATCCCATCAAGGTGGCATGTACCAATGCCATCTCACTAGTCCAAGTGATCAATTTCAGTTCACAATTGATCACACTGATAGGTCTAAGAGTCAAAGGGATCACACAAACAAGACTAGTGTCTGCTAATACTAACTGATAGAATCAAAAAGGGAGAGAACGATCCAACATGGGAAGCAGGATACACAGCAGACTCATAGAATGGCAGATGTCCTAAATAGCACTCTGGCCTCAGAATCAGCCCTTAAGGCATTTGGATCTGGCTGAAGAGCCCATTAGAGTATTTCAGGCATGGAAAGCCAAGACACTCTCGGGGGGGGGGGGGGGGGAGAAAACCTAAATGAAAGATCTCTGTGAGTGAGATCCCAGTGGAAAGAACAGGTCATCAAAGAAGGAGGTACCTTTCTCTGAAGGGAGGAGAGAACTTCCACTTTGACTATGGCCTTGTCTAAATAAGATCGGAGTTGGCAAACTCAAGAGGCTTCCATAGCTTGGCAACTCATGACAAGAGCCTAGGGTGATTACTGATGCCATAAACAAGAGTGTCAATTGTTAAATCAACAACAGGAGTCACTGTGCACTTACTTCCTATGTAGGATCTCTGTCCTTAATGTGCTGTACTATGTGAATTAACGGTATAACTAGTACTCAAACAGTACTTTATACTTTGTGTTTCTGTTTGTGCAAACTGTTAAAATCTGTATATAAAGAGAATTGAAAATGAATCTTGATGTGAATGGAAGGGGGGAGGGAGAGGGAAAGGGAAGGGTTGCAGGTGGGAGGGAAGTTATGGGGGGGGAGCCATTGTAATCCATAAGCTGTACTTTGGAAATTTATATTAATTAAATAAAAGTTAAAAAAGAACACTATGGAGTTATTCAGGAAAAGGCACTGTATTATTGAAATAGTCACTTACCTTGATTTTTTTTCATTATTATCTGTCAGGATGAAAACAATGCAGAAAGCAGTTAGTAATAAGATAAAATGTAACATAGTCATTAACAATTTTTTCTCTGGGAAAATATTCTTCTTAAATTATTTTTATTCATAGACCATTACAAAATGATTTGGGTTTTTTGCCTTTCATCCCCTTCCCCTCTCCATACACATACACATACATATACATACTATCTCTATATTATAGAAAAGGATAATCTTTCAGGTTCAGAACTGCTCCTTTGACTACATTTCTAGACTTTTTTCCAGAACATAAAATATATCAAATGAAGACAATTTTTTTAAATTAGTTGAATATAATTTAATTTTTAAAATCATAATAAAAAGATCAGAATTTACCTATTTAAAATATAGATGACAAATTAACTGGACAGTAAGATGTCATTGACTCTTTCATACTGGTAGAAGCCACAGAATTAAGCACCGTGCTGTCTTCTCTAGCACAGGTCAGAACAGATGGAGAGTAGGAGATGCAAGTCAGGATTCAGGGTCATAAGGCCAGTACCCTAAGGTACTTTGTCACTTTCTGGGTCTCCTGGCATTTTAGTTTATTTAAGTAAGAATAAAGAGGCATTAAAGGATAGCTCCTTGAAATTTCACTGGCTTGTGGTTCATTTGTTCCTACCTCTCTTTGCACAAGAGACAGTGACAGACAAAGAACACTTACATGATCCATCTGATTCAAAACCATGATTCTCCTCTCCAAATTTCTTCACGCTACGAAGAATTACTGAATCGGACATGGTAACTGCAATCTGCGGCCAACAACCCTACAAAATAAAATAATCATTGAAATTCTTATCTCTTTTTCTTAATCAAAGTAGACAAAGGAGAAAACAATGTGGCTCAATAAATTACCTTTATTAATCAATATTAGATGAAAGCTGCTTTCTAATTATTTAATAACTCCATAATTGAGCCTACTTATGAAGAAAGATAAATCTAAACTACTGAAAAGAATGGTTTGCTCCAGTTGGTGGATGGACTGGTTGTTTCTAATTTATTTGTTCTTTCTGCTTATTTATACTTTATCTGCTTCTTGAGTCAGTGTCTATTGACAGATGAAACTCAAAGACTGCTGCGTAGGCTTCAGTGCTCCTTTGTAAATTCAGCAGAAGGCAAAGTGCATTCAACTAGAACCAGGAGCACAGAGGAGGGACATTCTGTGAATTAAATGTCCATGTCTACAGAGTTGAGGTTAGTCTTACTGACAGTAGAAAAACAACTTGGACTTCAGGACACAGGCTTCAGATTCGACACAAAGTCCATGTTTTACTAACTTTTTCTGCTTCAAAAATACAGCAACAATGGCTAACTATATTTTTTAAGATGCAGTATGATTCAGTAACTGGTTGCCTGGGGCTGGGATAGCTTTGAGTAGGGATAGGGGGATGAGCAGTGACTGAATTCTAAATTTGGATTGTGGTAATGACTGCACAACTCTGCCAATATTCTAAAACATCATTGAATTGTATGTTTTCGGAAAAAAAAAAGGAATGCTAATTTATTTATTTGAAAGGCATAGTGACAGAGAGAGAGAGAGAGAGAGAGAGAGAGAGAGAGAAGGAGAGAAAGAAAGAGAGATCTTCCAGTTATTGGTTCACTCCCCAAAAGGCTACAATAGCCCAGGCTGAGCCAGGCCAAAGCCAGGAGCCAGGAACTCCATCCTGGTTTCCCAAATGGGTGGCAGGGGTCCAAGTACTCAGACCATCTGCTGCTGCCTTTTCCTGGCACATTAGCAGAGAGCTGGATCAAAAATAGTTCAACTGGAACTCAAACTGTCATTCAGATATGGGATGCCAGGTTTGTAAACAGTGGCTTAACCCACTATACACAATGCTGCCTCCATGAGCTGTAAACTGTAAACAGGTGAACTTTACCATATATGAATTGTATTTCTAGCAAGCTATTAAAAAAAAAAGGTCATGTGAATGATTTTTTTAAGATTTATTTATTTAGTTGAAAGGCAGAGAGTTACAGAGAAAGACCTTCCATCTGTTGGTTCACTCCCCAAAAGACCACAATGGCTTGTGCCAAAGCCAGGAGATTTTTCTGGGTCTCCTATGTGGGTGCAGGGGACCAAGGATTTGGGTCATCTTCCACTGCTTTTCTAGGTACATTAGCAGAGAGATGGATTGGAAATGGAGCAGCCAGGACCCATATGGGATGCTGATGCCACAGGCCATGGCTTTAACTCATTGTGCCACAGCACCAACCTCTAAATTCTTAAAGATCCAAATTTATAATGATTATAAAAGGTCTAGTATAAAATCACAAAAAATGAGTGAAAATTAACAGGTAAAAGGAATATATCAGAAGTGGACATTCAGGGGGTCGGCACTGTGGTGCAGCAGGTTAACACCCTGGCCTGAAGTGCCGGCATCTCATATGGGCGCCGGTTTGAGACCCGGCTGCTCCACTTCCAATCCAGCTCTCTGCTATGGCCTGGGAAAGCAGTGGAAGATGGCCCAAGTCCTTGGGCCCCTGCACCTGCGTGGGAAACCTGGAAGAAGTTCCTGGCTCCTGGCTTCAGATTGGCACGGCTCCAGCTGTTGTAGCCAATTGGGGAGTGAACCATTGGATGGAAGACCTCTCTCTCTGCCTCTCCTCTCTCTGTATAACTCCGACTTTCAAAAAAGTAGTGGACAATCTTGCGATGAAGATGCCCAAGTCCGACATCAGAGCACCTAGGTGATGATGCCTGACTCTGGCTGCCAACTCCAGCTTCCTGCTACTGCAGACTCTGGGAGGCAGTAGTGAGGGCTTGAGAAAATGGGCTCCTGCCAACCACATGGGAAACCTGGATTGCATTCCTGGCTCCCAGCTCTGGCCCCAGCCCAGCTTAGGCCTGGTCTTCGCAGGCAATTGGAGCATGAATCAACAGATGAGAGCTAGGTCTGTTTCTCTCTCTCTCTGCCCAAATAAACAATTTTAAAGGATATATCATGTAAATACTGATTTCTCAAAGTTGGTACATTAATGTCAGAAAAAGTATAACTTATTTTCAAAGCAATAATGGAGATAAAGAGGGACATATAATAATTAAAGGTCCAACCCAACAAGAAGACAAACCACTTAATTATTGGATTGTATATAATTAACAGTCGAACACAACAACACAACCTGCAAGTGCAATAGGAGATTTAAAGCCATCATTGTTAGAAATCAGAAAATTAGAAAATACAGATAACATCGTTGAAAAGTACAATCAGTAATTTTACTTAATACCTATAACGAAAACTGCAACCAAGACATATAAATTTTTTATTTATTCAAGAAATACATTTTAAAGATTACATTTGGCTTCTACAAATTTTTATTCAAGACATACATTTTAAAGATTACATTTGACATATTTATAAAATTTGGCCATTAAAAAACCACCAAAAATTTTAATTTTTATATACAACTAGCTATATATTTCCTTTTTTTTTTTTTTTTGACAGGCAGAGTGGACAGTGAGAGAGAGAGAGAGAGACAGAGGGGAAGGTCTTCCTTTACCATTGGTTCACCCTCCAATGGCCACTGTGGCCGGCCATTGCACTGATCCAAAGCAATGAGCCAGGTGCTTCTCCTGGTCTCCCATGGGGTGCAGGGCCCAA
This sequence comes from Oryctolagus cuniculus, assembly GCF_964237555.1. Taxonomy (NCBI): domain Eukaryota; kingdom Metazoa; phylum Chordata; class Mammalia; order Lagomorpha; family Leporidae; genus Oryctolagus; species Oryctolagus cuniculus. The sequence goes on along the minus strand of NC_091434.1, from coordinate 72,061,768 downwards.
GTACTTGGGCCATCCTCCACTGCACTCCTGGGCCACAGCAGAGAGCTGGCCTGGAAGAGGGGCAACCAGGACAGAATCTGGCGCCCCGACCGGGACTAGAACCCGGTGTGCTGGCGCCGCAGGTGGAGGATTAGCCTATTGAGCTGCGGCGCTGGCCCTAACTATATATTTCTACAAATAACTCACTCTTATTCTAAAGAGCATATATTCTGAGACAATGCAATTAAACAAAAATAAATAAACATGAGTAAAACATTCAGTAAAACTGTGCATTAACAACTTTAAGATACATATGAAAATAATAAGGATTAAAGGTGAAATCACAACAGAAGTTAGAGAATATTGAAAACATAATGTCAATAAAAATTTGCATGATGGAGTTAAAAAGATACTTCAAGGTTTATTTGTAAGCATGAATACATTTTGGTTTTTAAAAAATTGATACATGATTTACATTCTAATCAAGAAACTGCAAAAAAGATTAATAAGATATAAAACAAAATAAAATGAAAAACATAGAAATGATAGACTAATTCAAAAGCTAGTTCTTGAAATATTAAAAAATAGATAAAACTCAACAAGACTGATGAAGAAAAGAGATATAAATCACAAGTAAATTTTTTTTTTTTTTGACAGGCAGAGTGGACAGTGAGAGAGAGAGACAGAGAGAAAGGTCTTCCTTTGCCATTGGTTCACCCTCCAATGGCCGCCGCGGCCAGCGTGCTGCAGCCGGCACACTGCGCTGATCCGATGGCAGGAGCCAGGAGCCAGGAGCCAGGTGCTTTTCCTGGTCTCCCATGGGGTGCAGGGCCCAAGCACCTGGGCCATCCTCCACTGCACTCCCTGGCCACAGCAGAGGGCTGGCCTGGAAGAGGGACAACCGGGACAGAATCCGGTGCCCCGACCGGGACTAGAACCCGGTGTGCCGGCGCCGCTAGGCGGAGGATTAGCCTAGTGAGCCGCGGCGCCGGCCAAATCACAAGTAAATATTAACGGATAATGAAAAGGGTAACATAACAAACAGAAAACTTTAAAATCATAAGCAATACTATGAATAACTTTGTGGTAATAAATCTGAAAAACAGGATAAGAGTAATTTTTTGAAACAACATGAATTATCAAAATCCATTCTGAAAGAAATAGGAAACTTAAAAGTAAATGCCTATTAAGAACATTGACTCAATGTTCAAAAGCTTCTAATCCCAACAAACAATGAAGCAAGAAAAATATTACAAGCAAATTTTAACCAAACTCCAAATAATAGGTAATTCTAATATCACATAAATGGTTTTGGTAAAGAGAAAACTAGGAAAAGTTGCCTAACTTATTTTATAAAGGAAGTGTAATTTTGACATCAAAACCAAGATGTTAAAGGAAAGAAAAAAGTAGGCTTAAAATCACTTTTAAACCTTTTTAAAACGGTATAACTAGTACTCAAACAGTACTTTATACTTTGTGTTTCTGTGTGGGTGCAAACTGTTGAAATCTTTACTTAATATATGCTAAATTGATCTTCTGTATATAAAGATAATTGAAAATGAATCTTGATGTGAATGGAATGGGAGAGGGAGTGGGAAAGGGGAGGGTTGCAGGTGGGAGGGAAGTTATGTGGGGGAAAAGCCATTGTAATCCATAAGCTGTACTTTGGAAATTTATATTTATTAAATAAAAGTTTAAAAAAAAAACAGCTAAGTAATGAAGGGAAGTAGTCTTCAGTATGATGTGTGCTACACTATATGGAATGGGTTCACAAAGACAGTGCTAGGGAGGCTATACTAGAAGATTTATGAAAATTGGTGAAACTGCACCTATAATTGTGTTCTTACTGTCTCTAAGCCACAATTCTAATGTATTGTACTTGATCACTGAATTTGTTTACTATGATCATAGTTTGGTTTAAATATCTAAATAATATCTGTAGGATTTTTATGTGTTTGATTTTTATAGTATTGATGGGGGATATTCTTGGACTACAAGGGTTATTGTCAATGTGTTATTTGTGTTTTAATAGAATAATTTCAAATGAGAAACTAATTTTATAGGTAATATTTAGAGAATTCTATAACTATATTTCACAAACTATTAAAATACTTTTGTATTAGAAAACATATTTTTTATTTATCATTTAATTATTTATTTATTTATTTTTGACAGGCAGAGTGGACAGTGAGAGAGAGAGAGACAGAGAGAAAAGTCTTCCTTTTGCCATTGGTTCACCCTCCAATGGCTGCCATGGCCGGTTCACCGGGCTGATCCGAAGCCAGGAGCCAGGTGCTTCTCCTGGTCTCCCATGTGGGTGCAGGGCCCAAGCACTTGGGTCATCCTCCACTGCCCTCCCGGGCCATAGCAGAGAGCTGGCATGGTAGAGGGGCAACCGGGACAGAATCCGGCACCCCTACCAGGACTAGAACCCGGTGTGCCAGCGCTGCAAGGCAGAGGATTAGCCTATTGAGCCATGGCGCCGGCGGAAAACATATTTTAAAATGCTAAATAAGATGTTAAATATAATTAAACAATTTATGAAATAAATACATAATGAAGCTGTGTTGATTCTTGGAACACAATAATTATCTAAGGTAAAAAGGAGTTTACCATTTTGATAGATGCAGAAAAAGTATTCTATAAAAATCAATATCTATTTTTAATTTTAATTTAGCAAACCCAATGAATACATTTTGTTTCATGATCAACTGTGAGTACCATAACCACTCACTGGCATCTCATTAATCCTGATGTAGCCTGCTGCTTCATTCTATGTTTTTGGATTTGTATGTTTTCCATGTTTATTTTTGTTTGTTTTGTTTTTGGTTTTTGTTTTTAAGAGGCAGAGAGAGAAAAACAATGGGCAAGGCAGGCAAAGAGTTCTCATCCACTGGCCTTACTCCCCAAATGCCCACAAGCTGGGTCAAAGCCAAAAGCCAGGAATTTAACCTGAGTCTTCCACAGGGGTAGCAGGGAACCAAGCACTTGAGCCATCACTTCCTGCCTCCAGGGTATGCATTAGCAGGAATCTGGAATTGGAGGGAAGGGGGAGCCCCATCATGGGATATGTTTTTTCACTTCTCCTCCTCAGTTCTGATTTCTCCACGTCTCACGTCAGAGAGTGGCAATCATGGTGCTAAAATCCCCTTGCGGGATTGGTATGAAAACGGAACGACACTGCATCTTGGAAGTGACTGGCACAAGCAGTAGGCAGCTACTATGTTCCCTTGGTTCCTTTTGTTCTCTTTGCCCTTCAAGCTCTGACTCAGCTGTGTTGCCTCTCCCGGACTCTGCTTTTGGGGCTCATTTGCAACAAAGTGCACTTCATAAAGACCAATGGACTGTGGACCCACAAACTACTTTTTGCTTTCCCTCTGTGCCCCCTTGGGGACTTCATACACTAGGTTTCATTAATTCAGGTTTGCTCCTTTCTGAATGCCCTTACACATGACTTTCGTGATCTCTTTTTCACCATGAAAAAGTAATGTTCTAAAAGCCAGCTCATACAAGGCCTAGCTTACTATCCCTGCAACATGGTCAAAGACTACCAGGAACAATGCTGCATTAAACAAAATGGGCTTATTGCTCATGGCAGCAAGAGAGGACACACCATGGTGGTCCATGGGGTGTCTCAGGAAGAAGGCATTACAAAGAACTTATTACTGCACCCGGCTCCAAATAGGTGATTTGGGGAAGGGTCTAAGGAAGTGAGAAGCTGCTCTAGATTGGATGCTGTCAGGAAGCTGGAGCAACTTTATAATTGGGTAAAGAAATAGCCATCACTGGTGTATGGTATTTTGTGGTTGCACAGTGATGTTGCTTTTTCTTTCTTTCTTCTGCTGGTTCACTTCCCAAATGATTGCAATAGCCAGAGCTAGGCCGATATGAAACTAGGAGCCAGTAGCTTCTTTCAGGTCTCCTACATGGATGGGTACAGGGGCCCAAATACTTGGGCCATCGGCTGCTGCTTTCCCAGGCTCATTAGCAGGGAGCCAGATCAGAAGTGGAACAGCCAGCACTTGAACCGGCGCCCATATGGGATGCTGGTGCCGAAGGCAGTGGCTTAACGCATTATGCCACAGCGCTAGTCCCGATCTTGCTTTTTCTATGCTTAAACAAAATTTGGAACTGGCCCTATGTTGTGCCATTCCATTATGATCTCAGAGTAACTTTGTCTGAGGCTGTATTCTGTGAGATTGTTACATCTAACAGGGAGTAAGAATATCACTTAGCTATAATACCAAGCCAACCACACAATGCAAGAGGCTGTTCTTTTCTTGTTTTTGTTCTTGGGTCAGATGGATTGCTTGAAATCTTGTAGACTTCTTTTTCCTTTTAACACACCAAGAAGCTGTACTTAAAAGATGTGTGCTATCCAGAGTATGCCCTTTGAAGGCCATTGCATTGAAAATATTAGTTACTTGCAAGCATTCACAAAATCACCAGGAATTTTATAACACTAAGTTTGGGAAAGTGCAATGCAAAGCCAAAATTACTAGAAAAAAACAAACAATGGCTTTACTTGTGATCTTTTTACAGAGCACATCATGTTTTCAGAATTGGATGTTAGATGAATTGTTTCTCATATCATCGTAAATGAAGAAAGAAACTCATACATCATTAGACAGCATCTCCCCCCACTGGCTAAACCCCTGTTGTTAGATGGAACACAGAGCAAATGCTGGAAAATATCTCTGCTTGTTTCTGAAACCCCACAAATATCACGAGAAACTAGTTCTTAGTGACAAAAACATTTGTTTTAGTACTTGGTATTTCCTTTGGTCTCATAGTGCCATGGTGTTTAATCATATTATTTTCTCCCATCAACACAAACAAATGTCACATTATCTATACTTTGTTAGCACCTAAGTTAATTTGATCTGGGTATCACATATTGCAGGAAGTTTTAATCAAAATTTCTTAACAATTTACAACAAAACAAGAGAATTCAGAACTGAAAATAAGATTCAATATTATTTCCTTTTTATTCTGCATTTTTACATATTAAATTATTTTAACTTCCACATATTGTCTTCTGCAACAAATTGAGAATTTTTAAGGCCTTTCAGAAAAATCTGTTTTCCAATAAATTTAAGGGAACCCAGGAATTAAAAAGAATTTGAGGTCTCTAAGCACTTGTGCAGACTTTTTAATGCTAGAATTGGGTGGCCAAAGAAGTCTTAATTGCTCATGCCAACACCAGTGTCCTCCTCTATAAATGACATGTGGTCTATAACCTGCCCATCACGTGTCACTCTGTTGACCTATCCAAGGTTGAAGTTTTCTTTTGATAATTTGTAATCTTATCTACACAGAAACACACATTGGAGGACAATCTCCTAAACCAGACATATCAAAGGTTTTAGCTTCAGAGCATTAATGACCACTGCTGGGGAAGAGAAAGAAGAGGAACGGACCAATACCTGAATGGGTCACGTAAGAAAGTCTGGGACACTGACAGACTTCAGAAAGGGGACTGAATGAGCAGCACCACAAGGAGGCTTGAGACAGTCAAAACCGGGAGACACACAGGGTTCTACAAGACACCCTGGGTGCAAATCAAAGACCTCAGAGTATGAAAGGTTAGTGCTCACCACCAGCCATTATACCATGGCTGTTAGGTACCAACCTCTGGATGGTCTTGCTGTCACCAAAGCCTGGGGTCAACTCTAGCAACTGGCTACTGATATGGCAAAAGAATTGAGACTTCTTGATTATTAGTGCAAACAAAAGTGTGCTTTCACAAAACCAAGTGTGTGAGTTTTTTTTTTTTTTTTTTAACAAAGCTCACTGGTATTTTTCCTTTGAGCAGATTATTTAATTCATTCACTTATCTGCAGCACAGACTCACATATACTACACCCTCAACACAACACACACACCTATTCTAAGAAGAATGGATGGAAAAAATAGCATTTCTATATACAAGACCACAACTAAGAATCATCAGTATTGTATATAATATTACAAAATCACTAAAATATTATGCAAGTTCCTATCATAAAATTTTTTACCGCATGACAAGAGACCAGCCTTTAGTCAATCAGAAACATAATGTCCCACAAAGTGAGAATTAAATGGAATAGCCCCAAAATTTATTAAGTAAGTATAAGCCATTTACCTGTGTATGTAGACTTGAAGAAAGCAGAAAAAACCAATGGTTCCACTGTGGAAAACCGGAGTTTTACAACCTTTTTAAACGTCAGTTTTCATCATTCTAAAGCACTGAACAGAAGTCAAACTTTTTCGAGAACATTATCTATTTACTTACAGGTCAGTGCCCCATAGGCCAAACTAAGCACAGTTCAGTGACATGTGAGGAAAAGTCAAACATACTCAAAGCAATAACCCCAAACCCAGAGTGCACTTGGGGAACTCTCTGAGCTTGTCAACAGGCTTCAGAAAATGCTGATTGTCCTTCAAAAACAGGCAAGAATACAGGAGGCTGAGAAGCATGCCTGTCATTCTGACCATGCCAGCTCTTCTTTTTCTAGGACCTTATTTTTGAAAAGTTACTTAAAAACATAAGACAAAAAAAAAATACCTTCAGTTTAAAAGATGACCCATGGAAAATCCTCCGGTTGCAGGCCCCTGATGTTCCAGAGCAAGCCCCAGAGCTCCTTGGCAACAGATAACCTAAAAACCACCTGAAACAGCCTTTTGTTCAAAGCTCTGAAAGCACAGGTGACCCTTGCACCTTGGTCTGAGTAATCAATAACCTCAGGCTCTGCCCATCGGATGAAGCTCTGTGTAATTAGAAATTAATGATTTTAAGGGATTAGATTAATAGACATGTCAAATAAACACATAGAGCTTCTCACATGGTGTGTTCCGGCCATGTCTCTTCTTCTTTCTACCTTTTTTTTTTTTTTTTGTTCATCTTTCCACTTTATCTGTAAATGCTGATTTTTTTACACCTCTCTCCTCACAGGAGTTAACCCTTCCCTAAGTGTACCTCACTGTGATCTTCAGTGTTGAATACTATCACCTGATGTTTGGCCAAGCCTTTGTTGAATACTGGCCCAGCTGAAGACTTCTGTTTGTGTCACCTTATTTGGGCTTCTCAATTTGCCTGGGATCCAGGTGCACTTGTCAGCATTCTCATTTTATAGTTGGGGAAAGCAAAGCAAAGAGAGGTTAAATAATCCGCTCAAGGGGGCACTGAGGGAACATGCGCATGGGTGTCTGTAGCAACAGCAATTGCAAAAGCCCTGGAGCAGGAGCACACCTGATATGGATAAGGAACAAGGAAATCAGTGCAGCTTCTGCAGAGCAGGGGAGCTGCGTGATCTCACATGACAGTAATTCTGAAAGCGTGATTCCTGGACCAACAGCAACAACATTACCCACTAGAAATATATGTTCTTGGGCCTTACCCCACACCTACTGAATCAGACATTCTGGAATGAGGGCTCAACAAGCTGAAGCTTGAGAACCATTACTGATGAGCCTTGGAGGTCACTGTAAACAAGTTTGGACCATGTTTCAAAATCATAGCAAAAAATCCTCAGGGAGGGTTCCCAGCCATGGAGAGAGAATTCAGCCGGCAGCTGTTTTAAACACCATACTGAGGATTGTTCTAGGAACTGTAAAACAAACAAAAGAAGTCACTGTTGCTGCACTCCTTGAATCATTCAAAAAAAAAATTACTGAGCATCTTTCATTTGTAAGACATCTTGTCAGGTATTATGATAGTTACCAAGTTGTGTTTATTGCAATCAGTACCTTTGAGAAAGTTTAAATCTTATAGAGAAGATAAAGCTTAACATGTAAAGCACATAAAAATAAAACAAAATGGAGCATCAAGTGTCATAATGTTCAGTGTGGATCTTAAGTATTAAAAAGGATTCTTCAGGATGGACTGGAGTCATTAGGGAAAGATTCTTGGAGAGGATTTGAGTTAACCCTCCAAGTATGGGAGGGGCCAGGTCACAAACACAGTGTGAGGAAAGTTGTAGAACAAAGGCAGGCAACATTGAAAAGGACAAGATGGCTGCTGAGAGGGGAGGCTAGTGGTTGACGAACAGAGGCATAAAAGTTGGTAGAGACAGGTAAAGAATGGCTTTCAGTGGCAGTAGAATGAGTTGCAGGCCGAGTAAGACCAGAACTTCAGTCCATGGTCAGAAAGGGTCAGTGTTCACAAGGCAGACAGAGGTGTGACAGAAATGACGTAGGAAGGAAGTCTTGCACATGGACACTGAGCACAGACACTTTTGCTTGGTTTTTATCATCATGAAAACCAACATAAACTGTGAAAAGCCAGCATACATCAGCTGACACCAAATAATTGGCTATGTTTTTGTGACACAGAGAGAAGTATCTAAATTAGAGCTTCCTTGGGTAGCTTTGTATTTTTAAAGTAAGACATAAAGAAGGATCATGGTTTCTATAGTTTAATTCACTGCAGAGGGATGCCAAATGTTATATGTTTGTGGAGTCATGAAGAACTGTCTTCATCTCCTAGTTATGCTACTCATTTGCTATGCGACTGAGCTAAGGTTGTGCTATTTGCTAATTACTTCTCCCTCATACAAAATCCAAAAGGCCTTTAACGGGAGGAAGTTGGTCACAATGGGTGTGAGGGAAGGTGTTTTGCTCCATAGTCATTTAGGGACCCAGGCAGAGGATCTACAATCCTCAACATTGGATATTGACATTTATCCACCCTACAGGAAAAGAGAAAATACAGAGTGTGATGAGTGGACAGTTTTCACGAGTTAAATCAGCAAGCGGCATCCTTCCACTCACATCCAATTGTCTAGAAATCTGTCCAGGGCAACACCAAGTTTTGGCTGACTGCTGGTCAATTTCAAGTGGTGGACTTTGGAATCACAAAGATTTGAGTTTGCTTTGTAGTTACTTGACTCCAGTCTCCGTCATTCTCAGTTCCTTCATCTGTGAAATGGGAACATGAACATCACATTATAGGATGGCGAGGCCACAGACTCCAGGCAAATCTACCAGTGGTGGAAAATTGCTTTGAGTATGGAGGCAGAGTGGTTTGGTTCTCCTCCAGCATGAGTCATCAGTGTCGCCAACCAGTTGATCTGACTCCCAGAGATTACACTATCAAATTAGCAAGTTTTAGTTTTGAGTTTGAGATTCTCATCTATCTTAATGGTTTGGGGATGCCCAACCCACACCCTGCCGCTCCCTTGCCCACAAAGGAATGACACTGTTCGCAGCTTATCGGTCTTCAGCAGACTTTTAATCGGAAAATAACAGGGACAGAGAAAGAATGAGAGGAGGAGAGTGGACAGGAAAGCCCCCTTCCTCAGCACATAGCTTATATACAAAATCTGGCCAATTGCAAGCGGGCTCAAGTCCATGCACGGAACACTCCAATCCGCTGTCTGTTCACGCAGTGTGCACGCGTTCTCGGGCCAATCAGATGAGGTGTCACGCAGCAGGCAGGCTCACCGCGCGGTCCTTGGCGCCATCTTGTTGTTTACAACATTCTCAACTCCTCTGGAAAGTCCTGACTGTGGGAAAGCATTGCCCTAACCGAAACTAGCAACATCCGCCTTGTGATAAAGACACAGCAACAGCTATCAGACCGACCTTGACGTGGGGGCTCCATGGCTGCGCATCCCATGGAGCCCCACATCTCCCCCTTCTTTATTATTTAAATGGCATGGAAACGTGCCTGTCTTAGGTACCCAATGGCGCGCTACCTGCTTACACGTCATGGAGGTAATAGGAAGCCTGTCCTACCCTCTGTCTTAGGTTGCTAGGAGCGCCCATCAGTGTTTACCCGTCTTTGACTACCGCTCCATCATGCTAAGCCATACTTCTTTATTGGGGTGAGATCACAAGGTGGCCAGCATAGCCTGTTGGATTATCAAGTTGGTATTCTGCTGACGGAGTGCTAAGGCTCTGATCCATCTGGCTATGAAGGCAAGGCCCAGTAGTATCATGACACACAAGCAACCAATAGCGACCCATTCTTTAACTTGAGCCCTGTCTTAGGTAGGTACAGGATGTGGAGTGTCTTACCCATTTTTGAGTACCATTTTAGCCCAACATTAGGTGAGAGATGAAACATACAGCCAAATATTAATTATTTTTGATTACAAAGGAGGTTTGGTACAAAATTTTAAGTGATGAATGTCAGTCCATACAGACTGTAGCGAAGATAGCACAAATTGTAGAACACATGGAAAACATCCCATACAAAGTATGAAAATCAGTAACAATCTAGCCCGCATTAATAACCAATGAATCCACTGAAACCCTTCAAATGTTAGTGGGTTAGTAATAAACATATGTTGCATTTTACTCTTAAGTTTATCCATAACAGACTCTATATATGGCATTGTTAGTAATGTTAAAACAACATTCCCCTGGAACAGATTTACAGCTTACATGATCTTTTAACAGCAAATAATCGATAGCTGCTCGGTTTAAGAGTACTCCTGAATGAACTTGATCCAATTTTTTAGCTATATTGGATAGCGCAGTAGCAGTAAGATTGATTGTTTTGGTCATCAAACGTGTAAGCCTTCGTAGTCCATAATTATTTCCATATGCCAATCCAGGAACTCCCACTAGCTGTATAGCCATGGTGAAAGCAGGTCTCCAATTAAGATGACATCATCATCACAGTTCTCAGGTAATGAGCATCACTGTTGTGCCTTTGGAAATACAGATGTTAGCATTGGGGCCACACGGCCCAGTGAGCAGTTGTGAAAATCATTAGGGGCTAACAATGTAAAAGCAAATTGGTTGCATAAAAATACCCATCCCTTAAGAGCCCATGTCCCATACCAGTACTGGATCAGGTCCATTCCATTGATTGGTGATAGGATCCTTTCATTTTACCATTGTTCTTACCCCAGCTGTTTGTGGATGCCACTGTTGAATAGCTGCAAGACGACCATCTTTATCCAATGTGAAAAAATTTAAAATGAATAAAGCACGTGAGAGCCATTTGTTAGGAGAATGGGCAAGAACCCTAAACTCCCCCTTTTGTTTATATCATTAAAATATTGTTTTAAAGTGTTATGTGTATGTAGAATAATGTCTTGACCCTGAGGATTATAAGGAATATCAGTAACATGAGATAGAAAGTTACACAAAAATTTCTAAAAGAGGCAGAAATATAAGCAGGTCCATTATCCATTTTAATCTGCTTTGGAGTTCCTAGGGAAGCAAAAGCTTGTAAGTAACGGGCAATAACATGTCTTGTAGCTTTACCTGTATGTAAGGAAGCAAAAATAAGTTTAAAACAAGCATCAATAGACACATGTATATATGTTTGTTTACTAAATTCCATGAAGTGGGTGATATCCATTTGCCATGGTTGATTGGGGGAATAAATCACGAGGAATAATGTGAAAGTGAGGTACTGGTAACTGGATGGGGCAAGTAGAACAGAATTTTACAATTTGTCGAGCTTGTTCTTGAGTAATATTATGTTTTAAGTGTAACGTATGAGCATTTAAATGATGTAAAACGTGATCTTTTGTTGCTGTAGCAATAGAATATATTTATAGAGCAGAATCTGCCAAATGATTACCCTCTACCAATGGTCCAGGAAGATTGGAATGTGCTCAAATATGACCTATAAAGAAAGGACAGGTATGCTGTCGAATGACAGTGCAAATGCGAGAAAACAGAGGAGAAGCAGCTGAGGATCCAGGAAGGAATGAACAAGTGTCCAATTGAGGCACTGATAGGAACACATATTTGCTATTGGTGTATATGTTAACCGCTACATCCAAAGTAGACCGCAATGCAAGTGCAACAGCAACTAATTCAACTAGCTGTAGAGATGAAAAAGAGGTGTTAATAACTGTATGGTGACCATCACAAATTACAGAAGCTTGACCTCCTTTTAGGATATTGAATAAAGGATTTCAGACCACCCACCTATGTCTTCATTTTTTTCCTATTTGTCTTCTGTTGTGTTTATTAGTTTTGGTTACAATGTATGGGAAAGGCTTTAATAAAAATTTTGGAAAAAAAAAAAAAAAGGATATTGAATAAAGGTTTAAGGTCTCCTGTTGTGAGGTGGAGATGTACAGAAAGCAAATTAATATTCCCTAGAAGTTTTTGAAACTTATTTAAAGTCTGTAAAGAATCCAATTGTAAGGTGACTTTTTGTGGAAGTATTTTTCATGGGTACAATTGGAAGCCTAGATATTGATAAGGATATTGAAGTTGTATTTTTTTAGGGGCTATGATAAGACCAAAAGCAGATAATTGCTCTCTTATTACTGTATCACCAAAAATTCCTCGGGTCCAGCTATCAAAATATCATCCATATAGTGTATAATACATAAATTGTTATATTTTTTGTAAATATTTTGAAGAGCAGCATCAATGAATTGTTGGCACAAAGTAGGGCTATTAGCCATTTTTTGAGGTAAGATCCTCCATTGGCATCTTTGCATAGGTTCTTGAAAATTTACTGATGGAACACTGAAAGCAAATCGGGGACAGTTTTCTGGATGTAAAGGTATAGTATAAAAATAATCTTTTAAATCTATTATTGTAATATAAGAGTCCTTTGGAATTGCAATTGGCAATGGTAAACTTGGTTGTAAAGCCCCCATAATTTCCACAGTAGCATTAACAGGCCTAAGGCCTTGAAGCAATTGCTATCTCCCAGATTTCTGTCTGATAACAAAAATAGGACTATTCCAAAGAGAATTAGAAGGAACTATATGTCCTGTTGTTAATTGTTCTTCCACCAATATCTGTGCAGCATTTATCTTTTCCTGCAGTAAAGGCCACTGATCCACCCACACGGGATTATCTGATTTTTATTTTATTTTATTTTTTGCATGGGGCACAGACTGACCAGTAGCCATCAAGGGAAACCCAAGCCTCTCTGGTCATGATTGACAGTTAAAGTAACTGGAGATGCGATGCTTTGTTGTTTGTCTAAACCCTTACCTGGCAAATGACCTTGTTGAAGTATGTTAATGGTAATAATCTTATTTGGACTGTGTATTAAAGCCCCCATTTGAGTTAGAATATCACGTCTCCAGAGATTAACAAGTAATGCAGCCAAAATATAGGGGTAACAAGCTCCAGCATTACCTGCTTCATCCTCCATTGCAGCAATTTAGAACTTTGTGTTAATCTTTGACTCCGAGCAATACCTTGCAACTGAGTTATGGTAATTTTCTTTTTCCAATTTGTGGGCCAGCTTGCTGCTGAAATAACAGAGACATCAGCTCCAGTATCTAAAAGACCACTGAATAACTTTTTATTTAATTTTAAGAAAAATTTGGGTCGGTCCTTAGTTATGGGTTGTATTCAATAAGCATTAGAAGATCCAAAACCGTTATTTTCTCTTTTATTTAAAAAAGACCTACCAATTGAAGAGAAGGGGAACAGAATCAAGTGAGCAATGCATTGTCCTGGAGGTAAAGTTACATTATTGGCTTGAGTCATAATTTTTATCTCACCAGTAAAGTCAGTGTTTATAACTACAGGAAAAACCTGTAACCCTTTCATAGTTATACTATTTCTGCCCAGTAGGAGACCAAAAATCCCAGTAGGGAGGCCTCGTGGGCCCATCTCAGGGGTCAATACTGTATAGGAGGTGGCACTGAGGTCCAGTCCTGCACTACCCTCTGTGACTCCGTGGAGGAAATTGACGGATTTAGGGTGTTCTGTTGAGGAACAAATGTCATGGCCCCCAAAATTTGTTGGGATGGGGCCTGGGGCCAGCCCCGCTTTTAGTTTTCTGAACTTTATTTATTTAAGGAATTATCGTTTTTATCAGTTTTGGAGTGACATTTATTGGTCCAATGCCTTTCCCTTTAGCACCAGGGGCAAATCCCAGGAGGAGGGGCTTTTGGACAATATTTGTACATGTCCCTGTTGCCCACATTGATAGCACCCTCATTTATCAGGCATAGTCCTCCTTGTTGATTTTTGTAATGACATACCAAGCAGAGTGGCAGGTCCTGAATGCTCTGTTTTTTAAATTAATTTATTTTGTTAATTTTTTATTAAAGGGACTGTTACAGAATACCTCAGCCACAATAGCCAATCGATTCATATCTGCGTTGTACTCATGTTTTGTAGAATTTACAGTACTATGGGCATTACTAAGCAATTTTTACACAGCACCAGAAAATGATCCATACTGAGAATTAAACATCATTAGTAGTCATCACCCGCATGTTCAACGTCCAGCATGACTGCGTGTTCCCCGGGGATGGAACAGCAGCAGCAGAGGCTTGCTCCGGCTCTCCCTTAAAGCCCCCAAGGACAAGGGTGGCTCATTGTCAAGATCTTAGGCAAGCAGTGCGTCCCATCCCGGATCTTGGCCAGAGAGCTGAGACACGAAGCATGCCCACCTGTTTATCAGAAAACATTCCTTTATCCCCTCCCCAGGAGCTGGCCAGGCTCCCAAGGAGCAGGAGAAGGTCATCCGGCAGACAAGTTACTTGTTTATCAGAGCCAAACAAAGATACAAGCCTCTCCATCCCAAAAATCTGTCCTTACATTTGGCCCTAGAGTTGCACCATCATACGAATATAATACAAATTTTCTATACAAATATACAGCCAGCAATCAAACACAATAATATTCAATATGTTTTAAGGATAAATTGAAACATATCTGAGGGAACTAGCCTCTTATTATCTGTAATTATTACATGTCTGCAGGTGTGTGGAATCTTAACTACTTGTGGCATATTTTGACTTACATTTTTTTTTTTAAAGCAAACCAAGCATAATCTGCTCAAGCATTCCTATCAATAATAGGGGTAGAGTTAGTACATAAAACAAAAACAAAATGGGTAGTCCGGACACTTTGTCACCACAATTTCTCATTGCACATAGTAATATTAACTTTATAACAGAGAACATTTACTTCAAATGAAATATTTAAATGCAAGGTGAGGGCTGTCCAGTGTACACTGATCTATATTTTTTACTCCCAGTGTTTCTTATCCACAACACCCTCTTCAGCAAACCAAGGACTAATTGTTTCAACAGCACTGATAAACTGTTCTACGGTTAACTTCTTTAACCCTATTCTCTACATCTGCAACAAAGTTTTCACAGCCTTTGTCACGGCTTGCTTTTTTTTTTTTTAACTTTTATTTAATGAATATAAATTTCCAAAGTACGGCTTATGGATTACAATGGCTTCCCCCCCATACCGTCCCTCCCACCCACAACCCTCCCCTTTCCCACTCCCACTCCCCTTCCATTCACATCAAGATTCATTTTCGATTATCTTAATATACAGAAGATCAGCTTAGTATACATTAAGTAAGGATTTCAACAGTTTGCTCCCACACAGAAACATAAAGTGAAAAATAATAGATGATTTTTTTAAATGATGATGAAATCAGATCAGACCTATTGTCATGTTTAATCCCAGTGAGAGTCAAGTTGGGAATTGATAATTTCTTTCTTTCTTTCTTTTTTTTTTTTTTTTTTACAGAGGATCAGTTTAGTATGCATTAAGTAAAGATTTCAACAGTTTGCACCCCCATAGAAACACAAAGTGAAATATATTGTTTGAGTACTCGTTATAGCATTAAATCTCAATGCACAGCACATTAAGGACAGAGATCCTACATGAGGAGTAAGTGCACAGTGACTCCTGTTGTTGACTTTACCAATTGACACTCCTGTCTATGGCATCAGTAGTCTCCCTATGCTCCGGTCATGAGTTTCCAAGGCTATGGAAGCCCTCTGAGTTCTCCGATTCTTATCTTGTTTAGACAAGGTCATAGTCAAAGTGGAGGTTCTCTCCTCCCTTCAGAAAAAGGTACCTCCTTCTTTGAAGACCTGTTCTTTCCACTGGGATCTCACTCGCAGAGATCTTTTGCCAGAGTGTCTTGGCTTTCCATGCTTGAAATATTCTCATGGGCTTTTCAGCCAGATCCGAATGCCTTTAGGGCTGATTCTGAGGCCAGAGTGCTATTTAGGACATCTGCCATTCTATGAGTCTGCTGAGTATCTCACTTCCCATGTTGGATCACTCTCCCCTTTATTTATTTTATCGGTTAGTGTTAGCAGGTACTAGACATGTTTATGTGCTCCCTTTGACTCTTAGTCCTTTCATTATGATCAATTGTGAACTGAAATTGATCACTTGGAATAGTGAGATGGCATTGGTGCATGCCACCTTGATGGGATTGAATTGGAATCCCCTGGTATGTTTCTAACTCTACCATTTGGGGCAAGTCAGCTTGAGCATGTCCCAAATTATACATCTCTTCCCTCTCTTATACGGCTTGCTTTGTTTCTTTAAATGCACATTTAAGTTTTTTCTGAGGAAGTCCCAATGTTGCTTAGTCACGACTCCTTTTTCAAACCAAGGACTGACTATTTTTATAGCATTAATGAACTGTTCTATGGCTCGCCTTGTTTAACCCTATTCCCTGTATCTGTAATGGAGTCTTTATAGCTTTTTTTTTTTTTTCCTAGGGGCCAATTTAGGGAGAGTCAATGGACGATACCGCGGCAGCAGTTCGTCCTCTAAGGACAAATTTGCTAGCCTAGTCAAACTGAGATATAAATGAGATGGCCCCCTCGAGCGCAGGGGCGCACTCGATGGGGGATGGTCCTTCACTGAATTTTCCTCTGTCTCATCCGGTGGCTGGTCCCTACAGGGACCTTTGTCCGTCTGTTTCCTGTCCCACTGACTACCACAGTCACTAGACTGACTATCATACCGAGACTCCTCCTGAACCTTCTCTAGGAGCTCGCATGCTTCATCAAGTAAAAGCCCTATGCTCTCAGTGGGGTTCCGAAGTGTCTGTTCAATGAGTTGCCATAATCTAAGTATTTCTGCCGGCTCTCTGGCTGCTCTCAACTGTCTCCCTACTCTCCGCCACTGTTGCTCATCTAATTGGCCACCTTCCACAAACCATGGTGACGTCTTGGCAACAGCCCTAGTGAATGCACATACTGCGGCCGCCTTAACGGGCGTCCCCGCAGCTTTTAACAAGCAGCTCAACAGCATGTGCAACCTAGTGGTGGACGGAGAATAGTCCATTTGGATGTAAAAAGGAAGTTTCCGAGTATTGTCCATTTGGAGGTAAAAAGGAAGTTTCCGCCTATTTCCTGGCATTTCTGAACACTTTGTACTCCCGCCTTTTAAGGGATTCCTTTACCCTTTTTTCTGGCGCTTAATTTCCCCGTCTTTCCTCAATGGAACCGCGGTTTCTATTCTTTCCCCAGCTGGATTTCCGTGCACTCGCACGCTTACCTTTTGTTCCTTACCTATTCCTGCGTGTAGAAAGTGGTCCGGATCCGAGTCACAGCACCACTTGCCGCTCCCTTGCCCGCAAAGGAACGACACTGTTCGCAGCTTATCGGTCTTCAGCAGACTTTTAATCGGAAAATAACAGGACAGAGAAAAAATGAAAGGAGGAGAGTGGACAGGAAAGCCCCCTTCCTCAGCACATAGCTTATATACAAAATCTGGCCAATTGCAAGCGGGCTCAAGTCCATGCACGGAACACTCCAATCCGCTGTCTGTTCACGCAGTGTGCACGCGTTCTCGGGCCAATCAGATGAGGTGACATGCAGCAGGCAGGCTCACCGCGCAGCCCTCGGCGCCATCTTGTTGTTTACAACATTCTCAACTCCTCTGGAAAGTCCTGACCGTGGGAAAGCATTGCCCTAACCGAAACTAGCAACATCCGCCTGTGATAAAGACACAGCAACAGCTATCAGACCGACCTTGACATGGGGGCTCCATGGCTGTGCATCCCATGGAGCCCCACAACACCCAACATCTTCAAGGCCCACGATTGGACCCTCCTGAATCATAACCTACCATGGTGAGTCTGGCTGGTGTTGCCCTGCAAAACAACATGTTCAAGGCTTTAGATGGAACTCTCTCATTCTGTCTGGCCCAGGGGTCTCCATGATGCTGGGTAAAGTAGCAGTCCTGAAAGAGAAGCCCTTCCTGATAAGTCAATGATATCCAAAGAAGATTTCCTCTACAGGTCTTCAGGGATTATTCCATATCAGTGTAGTAGGATAGCACTGTGAACCAATAATCCACACAGTTTCTCAATCTTCCACTTTCTTTAATCCTTGGACTCTCCCCCAAATAGGCACTTGGGTGAATTTTGTTTATTTTCTACCTACCAAATTTAGTATATTTCAAGTTTGTTATGTAGACATGTAACACAGTGCAGAAGGTGTACATAAAAACATAAAAGTGATCACCTGTAGGTTATGAAAATATCAATGTGGATAATTTTTTTCCTTTTTTGTCTTTTTTAATATCTTCTAAATTATATGCAATAATTTTTGTAATATGCAAGTTACTAAATAAAAATAATAAACACTACAACAAAAGGTATTATCTGTAAGGATACTAAGTGAAATTTATTCTAATAATGATTTTTTAAAAAATATATCTAGGAGTCAGCATTGTGGTGGAATGGGTTAAGCTTCTGACTGTGATAACGGCATCCCATCTGAGCACCAGTTCAAGTCCTGGCTGCTCCACTTCTGCTCCAGCTCCCTGCTAATGTGCCTGAGAAAGCAGCAAAAGGTGGCCCAAATACTTGGGCCCCTGCCACAAACACAGGAGACATGAATGTAGTTCCTAGCTCCTGGCTTTAGCTTGACTCAACTCTTGCCTTTGTGGTCATTTAAGGAGTAAACCAGCAGATGGACGATCTCTCTCTGTCTCTCCCTCTCTAACTTTGCCTTTCAAATAAGTAAATAGATATTTTTAAAAATATAGAAATAAAGAAACAAAGAAAGAAAGTGAGGAAGAAAGAAAGAAAGATGTTTGACCTAGATGTTAAGCTGACAGTTGGAACACCTGCCTCACACCATGGTGCCTGGACTCAATTCCCAGCTCCAGATCCTGCTTATGCAGATCCTGGGAGGCTGTGGTGAAGCCTCAAGTAACTGGACTCCTGTCACCTATATGAGAGATCTGGATTGATTACAGGATCCAGGGGGTAGACCCAGCCCAGCCCAGCTATTTTACACACTGGGGAGTGAACCAACAGATGGGAACGTCTTTCTCTCTCTCCCAAACAAATTAATGCATTATTAAATTAAATGTATTTATTAAATTTAAATAAATACACAGGGGGAGAGAGAGAGGGAGAGGGAGGGGAGCGAATGAGAAAGAGAGAGAGAGACTGAGGCTGATTCTGGGTGTTCTCTAAATATTGTGGTTTAGTCATTGCACTTCTGTCCTAATGGCTATGATTTCTGCAGAAAGCAAATGGCCCTCAGCTGGACCTCACAGGCAAGACTTCTGAAGCCTTTGTCAGCATTACAATCCTGGTTTTATGCTAACACTGGCTAGCTCAGTGTGATGCACCTGAAATTCCTACTCAGTGGTATGGCCTGATGGTCCTAAAAACAGGGATAACTCCCTCCCACCTCAGACCTCTGCAACCGGGCCCATTTCTCCCCATAGCTGGCTCTGGTCTGAACAGACTTTGAGTTTCCCTTTGGTCACAGTACAGTCTGTCCCACCCATACATTCTGTCTATACCAGGCAACCTCCACCAAGCCCTATCTGTTCAGCTGTTTAAATACTGGACACACACAAAAATACATTATCCTGCTTCTTTTGAGATTATCTTAAGACAAAATTTAGGAAACAGTAAATTGAGTTACCTCAACGAGGTGTTTTCAGATGTTCCATGTTCCTTTTATAGGATTAGTAACACCATGGGGCTGGCATTGCGGCATAATAGGTTAAACCTTCACTTGTGGCACTGGCATCCCATGTGGGCACCTGTTTGAGTCCAGGTTGCTCCACTTCCAATCCAGCTCCCTGCTGATGGCCTAGGAAAGCAGTGGAGGGTGGCTTGAGTCCCTGCACCCATGTGGGAGACCCAGAGGAAGCTCCTGGATCCTGGCTTTGGATCAGCCCACCTCTAGCCATTACAGCCATTTGGGGAGTGAACCAGAGGATGGAAGACCTTTCTCTCTGTCTCTCCCTCTCTCTGTAATTCTGCCTCTCAAATAAATAAATATATCTTTAAAAAACCCCACATATTTTAGAATTACTAAAACCAAATAAGACTATAGAATCACAATGTGAGCAAGCTACTATTTACAATGATCTAAATGAAATATATTGATCTCCACAGCCATTTGTCACCACTCCCTGTCGGAATTTCTAGTTTCCACTCTTCCAAGGAATAGCAGCACATAAATATATAGACTTCATTTGTGACCAAATATTATGAGTATAGTAGTTCTTTTCCTTCCCTGAATGCTCTTTGTAAAATATAAATTTCCAAAAATTAAGAAAGCTCACCAGATAGCAGGAGGGACAAGAATAAGTGAAGAAACAAAAAAGAAGAGGAAAATCAGAGAGAATTTTGCTACAGAATTCTGCCACAGGCATTAAGCTATTGTACCTACAGTGCTGAGTTGTACTTGAACTGTCATTGGAGACAGCAAGCTTGTCTGCATCTTAGATGGGTTGCGTTTTCATGTCTTGGCTCTACCCAGGACACCCCCCTTTCTTGAAGTAATGTATTGTTCTTGGAAACTATTTATTTGTTGAGGCAGGAGAGGAGATGGTAAACAGTGGACGCTTTACAGTTAAGTTGAGATCACAGTGATTTATGCCAAGTGGTTAATAAATAAGGCATGGGTGGTTTCTACTACTCTCTAGCTTAAAGTAAGACAGTTCATAATTAACATATGCTGATAACAAGGAACCAGTTTTACCAATTAGTCAAATACGTGTTTGGACAGAAGTCCAATTCCTTCATAAAATCATATCCATTTCTTTCTGTATAAGCTTTCCACACAAGTAGATGTTGACAAACCAACAGTTTTAGCTTTGAAAAAGCTAAAAAATGAAGTCAGAAACATTTACATTTTTTAAATTAACACTTTTATTGCTGTGTTGCAAACGGCTGTCAGAGCTTCCCAGTTTCACCCTCACTGACTCAGTAACCCCATAAGATACCAGGAATCTTAGGCTATGAGACAGTGTTCTAAAGCAGTGAGCTATGCAGATGTGATTCGCTAATTCATTGCTTCTTACTGACCCTTATCTAGGAACACATTTGAAAAGGTCAAAGTTTAAAATAATAATAATTAAATGCAATTGACTGAGGGGACCCATATTAAGCAACAAACCTCAAACTGAGATAGGATCAAATAAAAGTTTTGCACCCAAGTTCAACCTCTATCTGATTCTGATAGAAATGTTGAGGGGACTGCCATGACACAAGGGACCTCCTCCCAGTTCCATTCAGGAGATTCAGCAGACCACATGTTAGAGTCCACACTTAGCTCTAAAAGATGCAGGCAGGCATCCTTACCTTTAGACCTCGGCCCACTCCACACTAACCAATTATTGGCTGTGGAAGTGCAGCTGCCTCCATTCTCAGGAATTCATTTCAGGACCTTGCATGTGACTTACGGGTGTGTGTTAATGATAATCACTAGCTCATTTTTCCTTCTTGACTTGTTTATGCCTTTACTTTTAGTACACTTAGAATGTGGGTGGGCAGAGACACAGAAAATACACCAAGAAGAAACAAAACTAACAATGTGTCATATTCTAAGTCTAGAACATATCATATTCAAGTCAGCTTTCTGCTTCTTTGCTGTGTAATGCTTACCACATGGTGCTTACCAATTATAACTGCATTACCATCACCTCA
This sequence comes from Oryctolagus cuniculus, assembly GCF_964237555.1. Classification (NCBI taxonomy): domain Eukaryota; kingdom Metazoa; phylum Chordata; class Mammalia; order Lagomorpha; family Leporidae; genus Oryctolagus; species Oryctolagus cuniculus. The sequence continues at coordinate 72,040,185 of NC_091434.1, read as the reverse complement.
ACAATAACAATGAATGGATGCCAGGCTCCAGGCTAGGATTTGATCCATATTAACTTGTTTCATCTCTCCAAGGTAAAGATTTGTCTCTGGTTTATGAGAAAACTGAGATGCAGAGGTGTTAAATATGGGGGTATTTTGAAAAACTTCATGGAGGAGGTAGGCATTTAGGCTAGCGGTTAAGATACTTTTTTTTTTTTAAGATTTTTAAAATTTATTTGAAAGTCAGAGTTACACACAGAGAGAAAGAGAGGCAGAGAGAGAGAGAGGTCTTCCATCCAATGGTTCACTCCCCAATTGGCCACAACGGCCAGAGCTGTACCGATCTGAAGCCAGGAGCCAAGAGCTTCCTTCAGGTCTTCCCACATGGGTGCAGGGGCCAAGGACTTGGGTCATCTTCTGTTGCTTTTCCAAGCCATAGGAGAGAGCTGAATCAGAAGTGGAGTAGACAGGACTTGAACCGGCACCCATATGGGATGCTGACATTGCAGGTGGCGCCTTTACCCACTACGCCACAGCACTGGCCCTGATACTTTGCATCCTATGTCAGAATGCCTGGAGTCAATACCCAGTTCTGCTCCTGATTCCAGCTTCCTATTACTGCAGAAGCTAGGAGAAAGTGGTGATGGCTCAAGGGGTTGGATTCTTGCCACCCACTTGGATACCTTGATTGAGTTCCTGGATCCTAGCTTCAGCCTTAGGCCAGGGTCATAGCAGACTTTCGGGCAGTGGACAATGGATGAGAACTGTCTTTTTCTATGTCTGTCTCTTGCTCTCTCTCAGCCTCTCAAGTATGCAATTTTAAATTTTTTAAGTTAATTAAAAATGGAAATAAAACATTAAGTTTATTTTGGTGGGGAAAAATGGGAACCATGTATAGTTTTTCATTCTATACATTTTTCTACGATGTTTTTCAGGACCCCTCATACACATTGGTTATAAAAATTACAAAATGCATGCACCAAAACCAACTCACCTTTTAATTCCATATCCATAAATTTTTGAAAAGTAAAAAGTAGCCTCATCATTTACCTGACCAAAAATGTACACTTGTAAGTAAGATTTCAGCTGAAGTCTCTGGGCTGCAAACTCATATACCCTGTCTGCAAAATCACATTGCTCCTTAAAGATCCTCACCCATTGTCTTAATTTGTCTTGTCTGCCAATCATTATTTGATGTTAGTATTTTCTTCCTTACTAACAAAACCCACATTTGTTTAGGTTTTAGGCAGACATACATTAGGGAAAGTGGGCTCCATTCCCAGCCCTACGATAAACTCTAAACCAGTCAGGATCAGTCTTTTCCTCTTCTCCTTTCCTTCCCAGTGAAATAGCAAACAAAAATCTGCTGAAGTCCTCCTGGGGAAATATTTTCTTACTGATGAAAAGATACAGTGTTGATAGGAAAAGTTCTTTTGCACTGACATTTTTTTCCTATTTAACATGTGTGTGAGTATATGATAGCAAGAGCTCCAGTAGCTGTCTGATGACTCTGAAGTTTCATATTGAACAATAAAGAGACACATGCTGAAGAGAGCTGAATGGGATGGAAGAAAGCCTAGGCCTTGATGACATGTTGAACAAATGAATCAATTTCACGTGATGAAAAAAATAATTGCCATTTTTACTTAAATCATCATTACTGGGATATTCTTTCATGAGCTGCTGAATATATATATGTATATATATATATATATATATATATCTTACTTTTCTATACCTTCAGAAATTCAATTGCATCATTACTTTGCAAGCAGGTACAGGCAAACACACACAGACACACACACACATATCTTTAACCATTCTGGGGGCTGGCGCTGTGGCTCACTTGGTTAATCCTCTGCCTGCAGCGCCAGCATCCCATATGGGTGCCAGCTTCTAGTCCCAGTTGCTCCTCTTCCAGTCCAACTCTCTGCTGTGGCCTGGGAAGGCAGTGGAGGATGGCCCAAGTGCCTGGGCCCTGCACCCACATGGGAGACCAGGAAGAAGCACCTGATTCCTGGCTTCAGATCAGCACAGCACCAGCCTTAGCAGCCATTTGGGGAGTGAACCAACGGAAGGAAGACCTTTCTCTCTGTCTCACTGTCTATAAGTCTACCTGTCAAATAAAAAAAAATTCTGAAGATTTTATCATAGGGAATTCAGGAAACAACACAAGGAATTAAGAAAATCACGCAAGGTTGGGGCCAGCGCACTGGCTCACCTGGCTAATCCTCCGCCTGTGGCGCTGGCTTCCCATATGGGCACCAGGTTCTAGTCCCGGTTGCTCCTCTTTCAGTCCAGCTTTCTGCTGTGGCCCAGGAGGGCAGTGGAGGATGGCCCAAGTGCTTGGGCTCCTGCACCCACATGGGAGACCAGGAGGAAGCACCTGGCTCCTGGCTTCAGATAGGCACAGTGCCGGCCGTAGTAGCCATTTGGGGAGTGAACCAACGGAAGGAAGACCTTTCTCTCTGTCTCTGTCTCTCTCTCTCATTGTATATAACTCTACTTGTCAAAAAAGAAAAAAGAAAATCAAGCAAGGTGTGGAGGCATTGTGGCACAGCAGGTTAAGCCACTGCCTGAGAGGGTGGCATCCCATATAAATGCTGGTTTGAGTTCTGGCTGCTCCACTTCTAATCCAGCTGACTGCCAGGGAAGCAGCAGAAGATGGCCTACATGCTTGGGCCCCTGCCACCCATGTTTGAGACCTGGGTGGAGTCCCTGATTCCTGGCTTCATTCTGGCCAGCCTCAGCCATTATAGTCATCTGGGGAGTAAATCAGCATATATAAGATCTCTCTCTGTTTCTCTTTCTCTCTTTTTCTCTGTGTATGTGTGTGTGTCCTTCTCTGTAACTCTGCCTTTCAAATAAATAAATAAATCTTTAAAAAAAAAAAAAAAGGAAAGAAGGAAGAGTTTGAGTAAGTGACTCTTAATGACTCATCTCAAATCTTCATTCCAATGGCTTCCACAGCCTGTATGACAACCCACCACTTTGGTAACTATTTACTTCCTCTCATCCTTCATCCTAGATTCCTGGTGTATCATTGCCAATTCAAGTCCATTGTTGACACACCTCTAAGTACTCCCTAAAAGCAGAAAATCCACTAATCCACTCAGCAAAAAAAAAAAAAAAAAAAAAAAAAAAGAAACCAACGAGTATCTCCACAAATGCTAAATAACAAATATGCCAATTAAAGAAATAAGAATAAGGAAGACAACATGACACCCCCAAGAGAATACAACACTTCAATACTAGATTGTGAGAGGATGAGATTGAAGAAATACCAAAAATGGAATTCAAAAAATTGATCATAGCATTACTTAGAAGTAATCATAAGCAAATGCATGAACTAATGAAATCCATACATGACATGAAAGAAAATTTCTCCCATGAAATTGAGATCTTAAAGAGAAATAAAAATGAAATCTTGGAATGAAGAATTCAATAGAACATATAGAAAATACAATGGAAGCCTTAACAACAGAACTTGTGAAACATAAGAATATCTGACTCAGAAGACAAAGCACAGGAAATTATACACTCAGATCAAACATAAGAAGAAGAAATTAGAAGACTGAAAAACACCATTGGGAATCTATAAAACAACCAAATATATGGTTTCTAGGAATTCGTGAAGGCAAGAAAAGGAAGATTAGAAGGCCTCTTTAGTGAAATAATAATAGAAAATTTCCCCAATTTGGAGAAAGAAAAAGATATCCAAGGACAGGAAGCATATAGAGCTCCTAATAGACATGACCAGAAAAGATCTTCACCATGACACCTTGTAATCAAACTCTCCACATAAAACATAGAGAAAAATTTCTAAAATGTGCAGGAGAGAAACACCAGATTACTTTCAGAGGATCTCCAATTAGACTCAACAGACTTCTCATCATAAACCGTATAGGCTAGGAGAGAATGATGAGATATAGTCCAAGTGTTAAGAGAAAAGAACAGTCAATCCAGAATGCTATAAGCTGCAAAGCTCTCATTTAAGAATGAAGGTGAAATAAAGACCTTCCATGAGAAACAAAAATGGAAGAATTTGTCACCACACATTCAGCCTTGCAGAAGATGCTTAAGGATGTGTTGCACACAGAAACACAGTAACATGGTCATCACTATGGAAGAAGATAAAGAAAGGAAATCTCCCAGTAAAAATATATAGGAAATCCAAAGTAAAAAATAGGAATATTTACAGAAAAATGGCAAGGCAAAGTTGTTACTTATCAATAGCCACCTTGAATGTAAACATCCTAACTCTCCAGTTGAAAGACAGACTGGATGAATGGATTAAAAAACAAAACCCATCTATCTGCTGCCTACAAGAAATACGTCTCAACAACAAAGAAGCACAGAGACTGAAAGTGAAAGGATGGAAAAAGATATTCCATGCCAACATAAACCAAAAAAGAGCTGGTGTAGCCATCCTAATATCTGACAAAACAGACACTAATACAAAAACTGTTAAAAGAGACAAGGAAGAGCACTATATAATAATTAAGGAAGATGTAACTGTTATAAATATATATGTACCTAATTACAGGGAACCTGGCTCTTTGTAAGCAATGTTAAGGGATCAGGGCTGGCGCTGTGGCACAGTGAATTAATGCCCTGGCTTGAAGTGCCGGCATCCCACATCTAGCTCTCTGCTATGGCCTGGGAAAGCAGTGGAAGATGGCCCAAGTCCTTGGGCCCCTGCACCTGCATGGGAGATCCGGAAGAAACTCCTGGCTCCTGACTCCTTGCTTTGGATCAGCACAGTCTGGCCATTGCAGCCAACTGAGGAGTGAACCATCAGATGGTAGACCCCTCTTTCTCTCTTTACCTCTCTCTCTCTCTGTGTAACTCTTTCAAATAAATAAATAAATCTTAAAAAAAAAAGAGGAAAGTTTATAGCTGTTGGTGCCTACATCAATTGGAAAGGCACCAAATAGATGAGTTACCATTGCATTTCAGTATCTAGAAAAACAACAGCAAACCAAACCCAAAACTAGTATGAGAAGAGTAATAATTAAAAATAGAGAATTGAATTAACAAAGTTCTAATTCACAAAATTGAATCAAAAAATACAAAAGAACAGCAAAACAAAGAGCTGGTTTTTTTTGAAAAATAAACAGAATTGACACACAATTGATCAAACTTAAAAAAAAAGGAAAGAAAAGACCCAAATCAATAAAATTAGAGATGAAAAAGGAAATGTAAAAACAGACACCACAGAAATAAAAAGAATCATCTGAAATTACTACAAAGAGTGGTTGCCAACAAACCGGGAAACGTAGAAGAAATGATAGATTTCTGGACACATACAACCTACCATGAAGACATAGAAAACCTAAATAAACCAATTACCAAGATGTAAATTGAATCAGTAATAAAACTCCCCCAACAAAGAAAAGCCCAGGACCAGATGGCTTCACTGCTGAATTCTATCAGACATTTAAAGAAGAACTAACCCCATTTCTTCTCAAGTTATTCAAAACAACTGAAAGGGAGGGAATCCTTCCAAATTCTTTCTATGAAGAAAGCATCACCTTAATTCCTAAACTTGGTAAAGACACAACAGAGAAAGAGAACTACAGACCAATTTTCTTGATGAAAATAGATGCCTATTTCACTCAGCATAATGTCAACATTATGCTGAATGAAATAAGCCAATCCCAAAGGGACAAATACCACTTGTTCTCCCTGATAGGTGAAAACTAACTGAGCACCAAAAAGGAAACCTGTTAAAGTGAAATGAACACTATGAGAAACGGTGACTTGATCAGCCCTTGCCCTGACTGTTGATGAACAACTTAATATGTTATCCCTCTTAGTATTTTTGTTTGTTTGTTCTACTTAATACTTTTGGTTGAATACTGTAATCAATACACAATTATTCTTAAGTGCTGAAACTTAATGGAAAAGTGATCGCTGTTAAATAGAAGAGTGGGAATAAGAGAGGGAAGAGATGTGCAATTCAGGACATGCTCAAGCTGACTTACCTGAAACGGTAGAGTTAGAAACATACCAGGGGATTCCAATTCAATCCCATCAAGGTGGCATGTACCAATGCCATCTCACTAGTCCCAGTGATCAATTTCTGTTCACAATTGATCATAATGATAGGACTAAGAACCAAAGGGATCACATAAAAAAGAATAAGGTCTGCAAATACGAGCTGATAGAATAAAAAAGGGAGAGAATGATCCAACATGGGAAGCGAGATACACAGCAGACCCATAGAATGGCAGATGTCCTAAACAGCACTCTGGCCTCAGAATCAGCCCTTAAGGCATGCGGATCCGGCTGAAAAGCCCATGAGAGTATCAGGCATGAAAAGCCAAGACACTCTGGCCAAAAAAAAAAAAAAAAAAAAAAAAAAAACCCTAAATGAAAGATCTCCACGAGTGAGATCCCAGTGGAAAGAACGGGTCATCAAAGAAGGAGGTACCTTTCTCTGAAGGGAGGAGAGAACTTCCACTTTGACCATGGCCTTGTCTAAATATGATCAGAGTCAGTGAACACAGGGGGCTTCCATAGCCTTGGCAGCTCATGACAAGAGCCTAGGGTGATTACTGAGGCCATAAACAAGAGTGTCAAATTGTTAAGTCAACAACAGGAGTCACTGTGCACTTACTCCTCATGTAGGATCTTTGTCCTTAGTGTGCTGTACATTGAGATTTAATGCTATAACTAGTACTCAAACAGTATTTTTCACTTTATGTTTCTGTGTGGGAGCAAACTGTTGAAATCTTTACTTAATGTATGCTAAACCGATCTTCTGTATATAAAGAGAATTGAAAATGAATCTTGATGTGAATAGAAGGGGAGAGGGAGTGGGAAAGGGGAGGGTTGTGGGTGGGAGGGATGTTATGGGGGGAAGCCATTGTAATCCATAAGCTATACTTTGGAAATTTATATTGATTAAATAAAAGTTAAAAATAAAAAGAAAGAAAGAAAATAGATGCAAAAATCCTCAACAAATTTCTGGCCAATCAAATCCAACAACACAATAGAAAGATCATTCACCCGGACCAAGCAGGATTTATCCCTGGTATGCAGGGATGGTTCAACTTTTGCAAATTCAATCCATGTGATACATCACATTAACAAACTGAAGAACAAAAACCATATGATTATCTCAATAGTTGCAGAGAAAACATCTGACAAAATACAACACTCTTTCATGATGAAAATTCTAAGCAAATTGGGTATAGAAGGACCATTCCTCAACATAATCAAGGCAACTTATGACAAACCTACAGCCAGTGTCCTATTGAATGGGGAAAGGTTGGAAGCATTCCCACTGAGATCTGGAACCAGACAAGAATGTCCACTCTCACCACTGCTTTTCAATATAGTTTTGGAAATTTTAGCCAGAGCTACTAAGCAAGAAAAATAAATCAAAGAAATTCAAATTGAGAAAGAGGAAATCAATCTATCCCTATTTGTAGATGACATGCTTCTATATATAGAATCCACCAAGAGACAATTGGAACTCATAGAAGAGTTAGTAAAGTAGCAGGATATGAAATCAATACACACAAAAAAAATATCCTTTGTATACACAGATAATGCCACAGCTGAGAAAGAGTTTCTAAGATCAATCCCATTCACAATAGCTACAAAAAGAAAAAAATCAAATATTTTGGAATAACTTTATCCAAGGATGTCAAATATCTCTGTGATGAGAATTATAAAATATTAAAGAAGAATATACAAAAAAGGAAAAATATTCCATGTTCGTGGATTGGAAGAATCAATATCATCAAAATGTCCATTCTTCTAAAAGCAATTTACAGATTCAATGCAATACCAATCAAAATACCAAAGACATCTTCTCAAATCTAGAAAATTGATGCTGAAATTCATATGGAATCACAGGAGACCTCAAATAGCTAAAACAATCTTATACAACAAAAACAAAGGCAGAGGCATAACAAAACCAGATTTCAAGACATACTACAAGGCAGTTATAACCAAAACAGCCTTATACTGGTACAAAAAGCGATGGATAGACCAATGAACAGAATAGAAAAGCCAGAAATCAATCCACGCATCCCCAACAAACTTACACTTGCCTAAGGAGATAAAACCAATCCTGTGAGCAAGGGCAGTTTCTTAAACAAATGGTGCTGGGAAAACTGGAATTCCACATGCAGAAGTATGAAGCAGGACTCCTACGTTACACTTTACACAAAAATCCACTCAACATGGATTAAAGATCTAAATCTACAACCTGACACCATTACATTATTAAAGAACATAGGGGAAACCATGCAAGATACTGGCATAGGCAAAGAGTTCTTGGAAAAGACTACAAAGGCACAGGCAATCAAAGCCAAAATTAACAAATGAGGTTACATCAAAATGAAACGCTTCTATATGGCAAAAGAAACACTCAGGAAAGTAAAGAGGCAACTAACAGAATGGAAGAAATTATTTGCAAACTATGCAACTGATAAAAACAGTTTGGTGATACCTCAGAAATCTGAACATAGACCTACCGTATGACCCAGCCATCTACTCCTGGGAATTTACCCAAGGGAAATAAAATCAGCAAATAAAAGAGTCATCTGCACCCATATGTTTATTGCAGTTCAATTCACAATAGCTAAGACCTGGAATCAACCTAAATTCCCATCAACTGAAGACTGGATTAAAGAAATTATGGGATATGCACTCTGTGGAATACTACACCATGGTAAAAAATGAAATCCAGTCATTTGCAACAAAATGGATGAATCTGGAAAACATCATACTTAGTGAAATAAGCCAGTCCGAAAGGGATAAATACCATATGCTCTCCCTGATTTGTGATAACTAATAGAGCACCTAAAAGGAAATTTGTAGAAAATAAAGTTGACATTTTGCGAAGCAGTGACTTGAACAGCCCTTTGCTTGACTGTCAAGGAACAGTTTTTTTGTTTTGTTTTGTTTTCTTAATGGACAATGGGAGTGCAAATGGGAGAGGGAAGAGGAGATGGGGTGGGAGTGGGTGTGGGAGGGTGGACATGGCGGGAAGAATCACTATATTCCTAAAGTTGTAGTTATTAAATATGTACTCATTAAATAAAAGCTTTCTTTGAGAAAAACTAAGTAAATGAATAAAACATGCATTTTAGTTAGTTAAAAAATCCATTGTTGATGCATTTAGCTTTTCTCCCTGACATGCCCCTATTTCTTGGATCCTTTTCTTATTCCGTCTTATGATTGCTTCAGCCAGCCACTCAGGGTAACAAATTTTCTACCCTAGAAGCATGATGCAATTTGTCTGTAACCTCCCTGAGAAGACTCTGGTGCTAGCAAACAGTGACTTACTTTAAGCCTTTATTAGCTACATTTTGGTGCAATATCAAGACTGAGCTGTGTCCTCCAAGTCCTGCTGAGGTCCCTACAGCTCCTGAGAGCCTGAAATAAATAATCAATAATGCTCAAACTGACAGTCTCAAACAACACACAATTAGGGAAGTTGTGTTGAGTGGTTTGGTGGCCACTGAATTGGGGATACAGTTTTATACTGGTGATATCATAAGCAGGCATAGCATCACTGGCTGTAATATTCAAACCAATCCCTAATATTTGATTGTATTTAGTTTGCAGTTTTACTGTCCTTGGACCATGTGTAGTCATGTTTCTATCTGAGTAAAATAAAGTAATGTGTGAAAAAAATATCTAAGGGCAGGCATTCAGCACAGTAGTTACGATGCCATTTGTCCATATCCCAGATTAGAGTGCCCCAGTATAATGTGCAGCTCTGCTTCCAACTCCAGCTTTCTGCTTATATGCATTCTGGGAGGCAGCAGGTGATGGCTTGAGTACTTGGGTCCCCACCACCCATGTGGAAGACCTACATGGAATGCTAGACTCCCAGCTTCAGCCTGGCCCAGCCCTGGCTGTTGCAGACATTTGGGGAGTAAACCAGTAGATGGAATTTATCTCTCTCTCTCTCTCTCTTTTTCTTCTCTCTGCCTTTAAAATGGAAAAAAAATTACTTCTGACATCTACTATACACTACATTCTCAAACATCCATGTTTACGTGTTTTATTTTAAAATGCAATAATTTCTAGTGCTACCTCTCAATCATCATCTTTAGATCTCTAAGCTCCTAAACTTAAAATACCTACCTCTGAGGAAGCATTACCTTTTTACTTCATGCTTCTACTGTATTCATATTTTTTATTTCCCCTTGCAAGGGCCAGCAATTATATTTTTTGTTAGACTGTCACATTTAATCTCAACACCAGTGTCTATGTTCTCATTTTACTTCATTCACATCATCATAAAATGTTAGATGAATCTCTAATGGCTATATTGGTCTTAAAATTAATTAATTATTTTGAGAGAGAGAAAGAGAAAGAAGGAAGAGAGCTCCCATCTGGTGATTCACTCCCCAGATACCCACAATGACTACAGCCCAAGCCAGGAGTCAGAAACTCCATCCCAGTCTCTAGCATAAGTGTCAAGGGCCCAATTATCTGAGCCATCACCACTGTCTCCTAAGGTCTGCATCAGCCAAGATTAGCATCAATTCCAGGTAATCTGATATGGGACACAGCCATCCTAACATATAAACCAAACAGCTAGCATAATCCATGGCCTTTTGAAATTTTTTAAAAATTTATTTGAGAGCAAACAAGCTTCCATCTGCTGGTTCACTCTCTAAATGCCTGCAACAGCACAGCTGGGCCACACCAAAGTCAGTAGCCAGGAACTCAATCCAGGTTTACTACATAGGTGGCAGGGACTCAGTCACTTGAGTCATCATCTGTTATTTCCCAAGATGTACATTAGCACAGAAGCTATAATTTGGAGAACAAGGACTCAAACCCAGATGCTCTAATAATGGCATATTAATTGCTATGCTGAACACTCACCCCTTTTGACTTTCTTAAGTAATCCAATGAGTTTAGCTTCTCTCCTTCCTCACTGATAATTCCTGGTTCATTTTAAGCATAAAGAAGACTCTTCTACTGCCCTGCTCTCAATGGACAATCAATTTCTCCATCCCAGAGCACAATCTTTGAAAAGTAGTCCACATTCTGGACACAAATTTGGGAGAAAAAAAGAAACCAGGGTTTCATTCTCATTAGTGGAATGTGGGTAGATGCACAAGACCCACTCAATGCTCACTAACTCTAGGAAAGAACCAAATAGAACTACTTCTGCCCTTTAGTACATGCATTCCTTTACTCATTCATTCAGCAAATATTTGTTGATCAATGAATACTAGCTTGGCATCTTGATAGGTGCTATGGCTAGACATGATGAAAACAATAGACATGGTCTTCTGAATCTTACAGTCCTGAAATAGTTTTTAGAAAAATAAAGACAAGAGTCTCCAGAAGTGGATTCTAGAAACTGAGTTTTTCAGATAGTCTAACTTTTTAGTGTTATCAGAGAGCCAGACATTGAGCTAGGAAAAAGAAAGAAAAGAAAACCTATCACACCATTATCCTCCGGAATCATTTTGCTAGGAAGTAGAGGTTCCATTAATATATTGATTGACCTACTGTACAATTGGAGATATACAAAAGGTATTCAAACACTACCCAAGTGCATTGATAACATTAGAAAAGATGGCAGAGTATAGGCACTAACAGGTGGAAGCTCTGCAGAAACATCAAAAAAAAAAAAAAAATCTGGTGAAACCTGTCAAGATCATTGTTATTGGAATTTTATAATAGGCAAAAGGTTTAGAGTACCTTTGAGAACATTCTACCAGGAGAAGATCACTAGAACACAGTACAATATGTCTACAGTGTTAATTTATCTCATCTTCATCCCTCCCCCAGCCCCTTACCCCACAAAGTGGAGAATCTGAAGATGGCAGCATGAAACCCCAGGATGAACACATGATTCTAGAGGGAATAAACAAAACCTTGTTTCAAAGGGATCACATATGTTTTGACTTTCTGTGGGTTCCTCAAACAACTAACACAATTGGCCTGCCTTTGTATTACCTAGTTTCAAACTCCTTCATGGTGGAGGACATTCCTCACACACACAGAAAGCCAAATGACTAAGCTGCTATCACTTGAGAGAAAAATCAATAATTGAGGAAGACAATAAACATGACCAAAGCTAGAAGGGAAAACCTGGGAGTGAGACTCTTTGGAGAATAAGGATTTTTTAAAGGTCCTGCATGTACCAGAGAATTGAAAGAACCATGTGTGTGTCCAGGGCAGGATGCATGCTAAGAAAAGACCCTAAGCTTTCACCTCTAGTTTATCTTGAAGCTAAGCACAAGCAGGAAGTAGGGACTGATTCACAGTTGAAGACGGCTGGCTAAGCATTGAGGAGCATCCAACATCAAGCCAATCTGAAAAGATATGGAGAGTGTTTACTCTTCTTCTTTTCTGTTTTTCTTTTTTTTCCTCTCCAGGAATTTAAGTAAACAAGTAAACCTTTGTCAAATCACTGGCTAATGCGTAATCTAAAGAAACGGACTTTCAAGATCAATAAAAAATAATCCCTCACAAACATAGCTTAGGAAAGACATTAAACAAAAAACTGCAATTCATAACAAGGAAAGACAACAAATTCTAGAGAAAGAGTCTGATTTTCAGACTTTTCATCTCATAATATTCAAAATGTCCAAGGGCCAGCGCTGTGGCGCAGTGGGTTAACACCCTGGCCTGAAACACCAGCATCCTATATGGGCGCTGGTTCTAGCCCTGGCTGCTCCTCTTCCTATCCAGCTCTAGCTGTGACCTGGGAAAGCAGTGGAAGATGGCCCAAGTCCTTGGGCCCCTACACCCACATAGGAGACCAGGAAGAAGCTCCAGGCTCCTGGCTTTGGATCAGTGCAGCTCCAGCTGTTGCAGCCAATTGGGGAGTGAAACATTGCATGGAAGATCTCTCTCTCTCTCCCTCTCTCTGCCGCTCCTCTCTCTATGTAACTGTGACTTTCAAATAAATAAATAAATCTTTAAAAAAAAGTCCAATTTTCAAGTAGAAATTATAAAACATGCACATATACAAGAACATAAGGCCAAGTTAAAGGACAAAAGAAAGGAAAAGAAATTGACCCTGAGGAAGTCCAGATATTGGATTACTGACCAAAAGCCCTTAAATTGTCTTTAAAATATTAAAAAAAAAAAAGATTGATTTATTTATTTGAGAGGCAGAGTTCTAGACAGAGAGAGGGAGAGACAGAGAGACAGGTCTCCCATCCACTGGGTTCACTCCCTAAATGGCCACAACAGCCAGAGCTGGGCAGATCCAAAGCCAAGAGCCAGGAGCTTCTTCTGGGTCTCCCACATGGGTGTAGGGGCCCAAGCATTTGGGCCATCTTCCACTGCTTTCTCAGGCCATTATCAAGAAACTGAATCAGAAGTGGAACAACTGGGACTTGAACTGGTGCCTATATGAGATGCCAGCACTGCAGGCAGACATTTAGCATATTATGCCATGGAGCTGGCCCCTAAAATACTTAATAAGTGAAGAAAACCATGGACAAAACACATTAAAAGTGGCCGGGAGAACAATGCCTCAACAAATTGAGATTATCAATTAAAATTTTAAAAATATAAAAAGAACCAAATGGAAATTTTAAAGATAGAAAATATAATAACAGAAATGAAAAGTCACCAAAGGGGTTCAACAGCATATTTGGGCAGACAGAAGAACTAGCAAATCTGAAAGCAGGATGCAATTATCCACTCTAAAGAGCAGAAAGAAAAAAAGAATGTAGAGAAATAAACAAGGCCCAAGGGACTAATGAAGCAATCTAAAACATTCCAACATACACATGATGGGAATTGCAGGAAAGGAGAGAAAGGCACAAAAAAAAAAAAAGGATTTTACAAATAATGACAGAAAACTTCCCATACTTGGTAAAAGATATAGGTCTATACATTCCAGGAAGCTCAAGGGACTCTAAGAATGATAAATGCAAAATATTCACACAGAGATACAGCATTAATCATAGGAATGTTGAAAGACAAAGAATCTTTTTCTAAAAGATTTATTTATTTATTTATTTATTTATTTGAAAGACAGAGAGGCAGAGAAAGTGAGTGAGGGAGAGAAAGATCTTCCAACCTCCAGTTCACCCCTCAAATGGCCACAGCAGCCAGCTCTGGGCTAGGCCAAAGCCAGGAGTCAGGAATTCCATTCTGTTCTGCTACATGAGTGGCAGGAACCCAAGCACTTGGGCCATCTGGAATTCAAACTGTGCTCTGATATGGGATGCCAGCATAGCAAACGGCAGTCTAACCCATCATACCACAATGTTAGCAAACAGAATCTTGAAAGTACCAAGAGAATAGCAATGCATACTACACAAGAGATTCTCTATCAGATTAACAGTTGATTTCTCAACAGAAACCACAGAGGCCAGATAATGGTAAGATGACATTTAAAGTACTAATAGAAAAAAAGAAATATCAACCAAGAATTCTATGTCTGGAGAAATGACCCTTCAAACACGAAGGCAAAATTCAGATATGCTAAGAGAAACAAAATTGGAGGGAGTTTGCTGCTAACAGCACTGTTCTACAAAAAAACAAAAAAATCAAAAAACAACAACAAACCCGGGTCACCGGCTTCACTGATGAATATTACCAAACATTCAAAGAGTTAATACCAGTCCTTCTCAAATTCTTCTGAAATATAAAAAGGAAGGAATATAATACTTCTTAGTCATTCTATGAGGTCAGCATTACAGCCAATATAGGAAACGGAATCAGTGACATGACCTACAGTCATACACCACCCAGCAGTGTTTCTGTCCACACCAGACTGCAGGAACCACTGCCAATGCACTACAGGAACAATTGGCACTCATGCAAGGCCCAGCTCATCTTCTAACATCCCCTCCTGAATTCCTATTCCAGTGAAATGGAGAAGTACTGCTTAGAGGATAATGTGCCTGTTAAGACTGCTTACCGGCCGGCGCCGTGGCTCAATAGGCTAATCCTCCACCTAGCGGCGCTAGCACACCGGGTTCTAGTCCCGGTCGGGGCCCCGGATTCTGTCCCGGTTGCCCCTCTTCCAGGCCAGCTCTCTGCTGTGGCCCGGGAGTGCAGTGGAGGATGGCCCAAGTTCTTGGGCCCTGCACCCCATGGGAGACCAGGAGAAGTACCTGGCTCCTGCCATCGGATCAGTGCAGTGCGGCGGCCATTGGAGGGTGAACCAACGGCAAAGGAAGACCTTTCTCTCTGTCTCTCTCTCACTGTCCACTCTGCCTGTCAAAAAATAAAAAAAAGTATAAAAAAAAAAAAAGACTTTGCTTACCTAGGTTTCCACAAGTACCCTACTCCTTACAAAATGATGAAATCACCCAATGACATATTTCTCATAATGAATCCCCATCATTCACTGAGGATTAACTGTGTAAACATGAGAATTCTTCCAGACTGTAGAAGAATACAAAAATATGAAAATGTTGAGAAAGAAATTATCAACAGAAATGATAGAAAATGGAGGCCTGTAAGGATCTGTGAGGCATCTGAGGAAATTCTGAGGAAACAGCAAAGCAATAAATCTGAAACAATAAGTTTAATAAATTTCCTGATAAAGAATTAAGGACAGATAGCTCTTGGTCAACAATTTCAAATCACATGGGTAGAGGAGGAAAAAAAGTACTAAAACCAATCAGGCTTAAAAAAAAAACTTAACCTTTTAGATAATCATTGTGTGAGACTGGTTACCATGTTTGATAGCCTTTTTTTTTTTTTAATTATTGGTGCTGTTATGTTGAAAACTTGATGGTAATGATTAAATAATTTTTCAACTGCTTGCAAATGTAGAACACTCTTCAAGGACTCACTAAACATTACCTTTGTAAATATCTGAGTACATAAACAGTTTGTTTACTGAGACCAAATAAGGGTTTTACTGCCAAGGAAACTAAAAAATGATACTTGGTATCTTTAAAATCTATATTAAATGACCTGTTAATGAGAAAAGACCAATAAGGCAGCCACTGGCAGACATAAGCGGTTATCAGGCTCTCTCAAAGCCATGTTCCATCTTGGAATTGCAAAGGACCCAATGGTAATCACACATAAAAATAAGTATGTGCCATACAACTTTGTGTCACAGCTTTTGCTGTATAATATACCACCCCAAAACTTGGTGGCTTACAACCATCATCATTCATTTGCTTACACAGGGAAAGAGATGTATCTCTTTTCTTCACCCAGCACAAAGTTCATGGATGGAACTTCTGTGGGGAAAAAAAACAACAGATTAACAAAAGCATAAAAAATACTTAATGCAAGTTTTGTATGACATGAGAGCCTTCAGAAATGAAGACCCAAACATGCAGGGATAAGTGTTTCTATGGGCAGCTGTGCAGAGGTATGACTGTAGGATTATGGGACAGAAGGGTTATGATCCAATGGTGATCAACTGGGTGGGGTGGAGAGGACTTTGCATGTCTGTTCAGATTCTTCTTGGCCTTTGCAAACAGGGTATGCCTTCTTTGGCATGAGGGTCTCATGACTTACTATCAGGGGAGTTTGGTTAGTGCATTCTTTCACAGCCTTTTTCAAGGAGAGAAAGGCAGGAGATCAGAGAGTGACTACTGCTTGTACAGTTTTTTTCCATTTCCTTCGGTTTAAATACTCAGTATTCTAAGGTGCCATAGAAAAAGATGTTGTGTTTTGAGACCTGCCACTGACAATTCTGTGATTGAGAGCTGGAGTGGGCTCAGCTGGGAGTCTCTCTAGGCATCACACACACGGCTGCAGTCTTCTGGTAACTGAACTGGCACTGGTTGTTGGCTGTGCCCCAGTGTCCAGCCACCTAGCACAGATTTATGGTGTAGCCATAATTTGTTGCAAGCAGAAAAGCTCCAATGTACTCCTTTGTTTTTAAATATTTATTTGGCAGGCAGAATGACAGAGAAAGAAAGGAAGAAAAGAGAGAGAGAAAGGAGAGAGGACAGAGGACAGAGGAGAGAGGAGAGGGAAGGAGAGAGAGAGAGAGAAAGAGAGAAAGAGAGAAAGAGAGAAAGAGAGAGAGAGAGAGAGAGAGAGAGAGAATGAATCTTCCATCTGCTGGTTATTCCCCAAATGTCTACAACAGCCAGGAACTGGATCTGGGTTTCCCACATAGGTGGCAGGGGACCATCTGGGCCATTATTTGCTCCTTTCCAGGAATATAGGTAGGGAGCTGGATGGAAGTGGAGTAGCTGAGACTCAAACAGGTGCCCCGATATGGGATGCTGGGGTTGAAAGCACTGTCTTAACCCATTGTGCCACAAAGCCCCTCACCCTATGTGATCTTTTTCAAGTGTGTGCTTGCATCAGGTCTGCTGTATCCCACTATTACAGGCAAGTCACATGGCCAAACCTAGAGTCAAGGGAGAAAGGGACTATACACAAGGGCATGGATGTTGGGAAGCTTGTCCATTACAGGGATGTTCATTCAAAGATGTTCAAAGCATTATTCATAAAATAAAAAAACTAAAAATAATCTAATTGCCCAATTTTAGAGATTAGCCAGGCAGGCCCATATAATGGGAAATAAAATCATTTTTTAAAGATTTACTTAGTTATTTATTTGAAAGGCAGAGTTACATAGAGGCAGAGGCAGAGAGAGAGAGAGAGGTCTTCCATCCAATGGTTCACTCCCCAGATGGCTGCAACAGCCAGAGCTGTGCCAATCCAAAGCCAGGAGCTAGGAGCTTCTTCCTGGTCTCCCACGCAGGTACAGGGGCCCAAGGACCTGGGCCATCTTCTATTGCTTTTCCAGGCCACAGTAGAAAGCTAAATCGGGAGTGGAGCAGCTGGGTCTTGAACGGTGCCCATATGGGATGCCGGCACTGCAGGTCGTGGCTTTACTTACTATGCCACAGGGCCAGCCCCTAAAATTATTTTTTAAAATCATCAAATAAAATAATATTTATTGATATCAGAAAGTACTCAGATTAAATTTATGGTAATTATCTAGAAAGTAGCATAAAGTATATATAATATTTTTATAAAAATTATATATGGACAGGTGCTATGGCACAGTGGGTTAAACCACCACTTGCAATGCCAGGATCCCTGGCTTGAGTTGTGCCTCCTCTGCTTCCAATCCAGTTCCCTGCTAATGTGCTTGGGAAGGCAGTGGATGATGGTTCAAGTACTTGGGTCCCTGTCAGCCACATAAGAAACCTGGATGCATTTCCAGTCTCCAGGCTCGTGGCTTCAAGCTGGCAAGGTCCCAGCCATTGTGGTCATTTGGGGAGTAAATCAACAGATGGAAGATCTCTCTCTCTCTCTCGCTCTCTCTCTCTCTCTTTCTCATTTTGTCATTTTGCAGCTCAACTAAATAAATAAATCTTTAAATGTGTGAATATAGAAACACATATCACAGGGATGAAAGACTAAATGAATGGACTAAAGGAACTCAAAATTCTGAAAGTGATTACAAGTACAGCAATATGGATTCTGAAGTGAGACAAACTGGGTCTGCAAAACTAGGCAAGTAAATTTGATCCATTATTTCACTTTTTTAAATCTGTTTCCTCGTCGACTATAAATACAGTAAGAACTCTGTAGGCTCTCAATTAAATATCATGCTAGTAGAGTAGTTGGCTAACTAGAGATTGTTAGTATTACTCTTATTTGTTAAATAAAGAGTAAGCTTTCTTTTGTTTATTCTCCATCTTTGGGGGGAGGTGACACTGAATTGTTTGTACTTCATGACAGAGTCACTAAAAAGAACAGCAAAAGCATTTTTTGAAATCACTGGCCCTGGGGACTTTGCTTAAAGGTTAAGTGAGCCCCCACAGAGATGGAAACTCAGCCAAAGCCCAAGTGTTCTGACCCTGTTTGAGCAAAGGGAAGGCTTCTGTTTAAAGAGGAGCAGGAAACAAGCTCCCCTGCAGAGAAGCTGCCAGCCAGGAAGGGCTCCCTGTACACAAGAAAGACAAATCACAAAGTCCAGGCAGGACATTTCTTGAACAAACGGGTTACATTGCACAGAGTGCCACTGACAGCTGGGAAATAAACCCAGAGAGGGTCAGATCTACTCCACGGCGGGTCATTTCCTGTGCCCACAGCCTGCCAACTTGGAAAGAATGGATCTAATGACATGCTCTTTACTTTTTTTTTTTTAATTTATTTTATTTATTTGAAAGATGGAGTTAGAGAGAGAGGTAGAGACAGAAAGACAGGTCTTCCATCCACTGGTTCACTCCCCAGATGGCCGCAATGGCCGGAGCTGCGCTGATCTGATGCCAGGAACTAGGTGCTTCTTCCCGGTCTCCCATGTGGGTGCAGGGGACCAAGAACTTGGGCCATCTTCTACTGCTTCCCCAGGCCACAGCAGAGATCTGGCGATCAGAAGAGGAGCAGCCAGGACTAGAATTGGCGCCCACAAGGGAAGCCAGCGCCTCAGGCCAAGGCTTTAACCCGCCTCGCCACAGAACCAGCCCCATACTCTTTATTTGGAAGGTTTCATTACCAACATTATTTTTCACCACGATGTGATGTATAACGGGGGAGAGTTAGGTTCTAGGCTGAAGGTCCCATAGTGAAAGTCTGATTAACAAGTGAAAAGCATATGAAGTTACTACAGAAGTGTTAGGCAGCACAGGAGACTTCAGAAATGAAGACCCAAAGAGGCAGGGAAACTTGGGTGTTTTTTATGCGAAGTTTGATGAAGAGGTGGACAGTCATACGAAGTAGGATTGGACAAAGGGCTATGATTTAATGGTGATCATGGGGAGACCTCATGTTTGGATTTTTTCTCTCTGTGCCCATGTCTTCACAGATAACAGTATTCCTTTCCTCTGGGGATAGGGTAGGCAGCTCTAGAATAAGAGTCTTAAGACCTCAGAGGAAGAGCCACTAGGTATATGGGCTGCCTCAGGGGGAGCAGAGGAGAGGGAAAGGGGAAAGAGACTACCCTATTTCTGCTGTTTTCTCAAATGCCACCGTCCTATATTTTGGCAAGTCTTGAATTACACCTGATGTTTTGTACCCAAATTAATTCATAGGCAGTTTGCTTTCACACTAACAACTCACATTTTAATATAAAACTACCACCAAAAATATTCACTACATTAGATTCAGGCAGGACAGGAACATTATTATATTCAGCAAAGAACAAAGGCTAATGATATTTCACAAATTTCATTAAGTATAGTGTAAGTAAATATGGCAAATTATACAAACTCAGCACATCTGGATTACAGTCTGATTCAGATATTGCAAACATGTTGAGGGCCAAGTTATTGTTCTATATTGTTTGCAGTTTCCTTAACACCTAGCAAAGTATTTTCACAAGTAATACCTGGGGCTTGACTGGCTTTGTTGATTAATATCCAAAACAGTTGAATTGATGTTTTGGTGGTATTGCTGCCTTGCAAGTACAGGTTCAACTCCATAACCAGAAGGAACCCTTTTAATTTTTTTTAGTGAAATCTCAATGAAATTCTTACTTTTAAAGTGCTATTATGGCAAAGGAACAGTGAAATTTTGAATGGCTATTTGGAGAAGCAAAAAGCTGACAGCAAAACTCTGTTTTCCACTGAAGTGGGAAGTCCATTCTTGACAAGTTATTCATCCCAGGCACAAGCACAAGACCTGAACTTTAATTCAGGAGAAGATTGATTTTAAAACAATTTCTTTTTAGTCTGCTTCATTTCTTTTAAAAATGCCTGTTTCTCTTTCTCTCTGTCTCTCTCCCTCTCCCCATCACTGTCTTTCAAATAAACAAATCTTGTTTTTAAAAGGCAAAAGGAAAAAGCTTTATATTAAAAAAAAATAAAGAAATCAAAATGTACTTTATTCTAACACTTAGTAGGCAGGTATATGTACATTTAATCTACTCTTTGAATGTGTTTTAATCCAGCCTTGTGCATCGGGCCCATCTTTTCATTTCCAGCACTGTAATTTTAAAAAATTTGCATGCACCCTTGATATAAGACTAAACTTATAGTCATGCAGTAATGTTCTAAAAGGGAATTTGATATAAACTTGATTTAATAAAAACATTTTTGTTTACACCAAGATCATTGGAAATAGGTTGATCAGTCATTACAACACTTACCATATGATTCTATTAAGTAGCCAGTTCAACAGCATGTATATCCACTTATATAGATTGATAGTTAGCTTTTGGATGTTTGAGGCATGCTTATATGATGAAAAACATCATTTGTAATAGACACTACATGTTAATAATAAAAGTTACATTTAAAAAAATACAAACATATTTGTAAAATATTTCTATAAATAACAAGCTGTGTTCATATCATGATTTAAATTTCTTGTAATAGGTCATTTCAAATGTATATAAAGGTAGACAGAATAACATTATGAACACCCATACACGGAGCACCAGTCCCATCACCAACTCAGGGCTCTTCCTGTCTGGTTACACCCTTATCCATTTCTCTTTGCCCCAAATTATTGTGAAACAACTCCAAGACATTATGCTATTTTATTCACTATTATTTAGGTTAATTAGGAAAGTAATTGACCTAAAAGATAAGGATTTTGTTTTCTCAAATAACTATATTAATAATTACTTAATATCACTGAGTGGCTATTATTTAAATTTCTAATTTTTGTTACAGGGCAAAACAATCAGGCACTTGCTGCTCACCACTGGACAGCTGAATAGCAAGAGATAAGAGTTGGTAAGAGGAAATAGTTTATTTCAAGAACTCTGCAGTCTTGGGGGAAAAGTGATCCTCTGGATCCAAAACACATTCTTTCCCACACAACCAGCCAGCAAAAAGGTTTTTAAAGGGAAGGAGTAGTTGCTGGTGGAGGGTAGGGGGGAAAAAAAAAAAACAACAACAACAACGAGTTCAGTCAATTGATAATTAAGCAGATTTTCAGACTTCATTCTGATGACAGTCCAACCAGGAAATCCAGGATGTCAGCCAGGCTGGAAGTTTCTTGATAATGGAGATTAATTGTTTGCAGATGCTAATTGCATACTTGCTCTGGGATGGGCAGGCAGGTAGGTTGGTCTGTAGAACTATATCCTCCTCCAGCTGGGTGTGAGGTCTGCCATTCTAAGTCATCTCATTTCAGTAGGCTCCAGAAATTCCCATGCAAATATTATTATTCACTGGTCACAGGTAATTTACAACACCAGCAGCCAGCCCTCATCAGCCAAAACATGAAAAGAGAGGATGCCTGCATTACCGTTTTAATATCTCATAACAATTGTCACAAATGGATTTGTGGTTTTAAGGTCTATCACTTTGAATCAGGATCCAAGTAAAGTCCACTTATTGCAATTGATCATCATATCTTTTTTTTTTTTTTTAATTTTTTTTTTTTAATTTTTTTTTTTGACAGGCAGAGTGGACAGTGAGAGAGAGAGACAGAGAGAGAGAAAGGTCTTCCTTTTGCCGCTGGTTCACCCTCCAATGGCCGCCGCTGCAGCCGGCGCACCGCGCTGATCCTGGCAGGAGCCAGGAGCCAGGTGCTTTTCCTGGTCTCCCATGGGGTGCAGGGCCCAAGCACCTGGGCCATCCTCCACTGCACTCCCTGGCCATAGCAGAGAGCTGGCCTGGAAGAGGGGCAACCGGGACAGAATCCGGCGCCCCAACCGGGACTAGAACCCGGTGTGCCGGCGCCGCAAGGTGGAGGATTAGCCTATTGAGCCACGGCGCCGGCTCATCATATCTTTTTTTGTAAAGATTTATTTATTTTATTTGAAAGGCAGAATTACAGAGAGGCAGAGACAGATCTTCCATCTGTTGGTTCACTCCCCAGATGGCTGCAATTACCGGAGCTGGGCCAATCCGAAGCCAGGAGCCAGGAGCTTCTTCCCAGTCTCCCACATGAGTGCTGGTACCCAAGGACTTGGGCCATCCTCTACTGCTTTCCCAGGCCAAAGCAGAGAGCTGGATAGGAAGTGGAGCTGCCGGGTCTTGAACCAGCACCCATGTGCGATGCTGGCACTGCAGGTGGCGGTTTTACCCTCTATATCACAGCACCAGCCTCTATCATCATATCTCTTAAGTCTCTATTAATCCATAAACTCCCTTGCCAATCTGTGAGAGTGGTTTATTTCTACTGATGAATTCAAGTTGTGTGTCCCTTGGTTTCCTCCAGTGGTTTGCTGATTACACCTTCAGAGTTTCACTTGCTCTCTCTATTCCCTATATTTTCTGTAAATTGGTAATTGAATGGTAAAGATTTGATGAATTCAGATTTTTTGTTTGGGACTTTGGAGGAAGTGGGCAGGATCTTTTCTCACTGGCATTCTGCTGGATAATATCATTTTCAATGCAGTATTTTAAATATATATCTCCCTTTGGTGTGGGCATGGGGTGTATTAATTTTACCTCAGGCCCTTTCCTGCACCAAGACAAACATTCTAAGTGCAGACAGGTATAAAGTACAAAGAGTGATCATAAAATTCATTCAAAAGGTGAGAAAGCAAACACACACACACACACACAGGTAGGCATGGGTTGCCTCACATGGATAAATGCCTGTCATGAGTGGGCAGTGGGCCAGAAGATTTCCCAAAGAGAGGATAGGTGAGGGAGGAGAGAAGAAAAAGGGCACCCACATAGCACCTCCAGCTGACCTGAAGTGAATGAGAGCAAGAGAGAGCCTCTCCCATTTGTTGGCTGCTTTTATGAGGTAGGTGGTGGTGCAGTGCCTCCACAGGTATGAAATCACCTGGGAATTTTATAGCACCTCCACGAGTTCCATGTGGAGCTTAATATCAATATTTTCAAGGTGTCCCCTCTTAGGTCCCAGATGAAGCAGTTGCATCCCAGGAAAGGCGGCATTTCAATTGACATGTAGGAGCACGGAACTATATATGGAGGCTTGTAGCTTATCACTGGCCTATCTCTTATCACCTTTTTCTCTTGGGTCACCCTTGCTTTTGTTTTGCCTACACCATAATATACCAGTAACCCATATTAAAAACACACTGCATATTCCTTTATATATTCTATAAGTTGACTTAAATATCTCTTTGCACATGCACACATGTAGATTCCCTCATTACTTTACAAAAAAATGAGGTCATGAAAAGCCTCCCAAGTAGTAGAGCTCTAATATAATGCATTTAATGTCTGCATTCCATTTTGTATATGTACCATTCCACCAGCCGTAGGCACTTACTTTGATTCTGTTTTTTTTTTTTTTTTTTTTTTTTTTTTTTTTTTTGCCACATCTTTTCATATACACTGGTATACAGTACTGGCTTTTATTTTTATAAAATTATTTCTTAAGAAGGAGACTGCTGGGTCAAAAAGTAATATAATTTTCATTTTGATAGATTTTTCTGGATAATTTTCAAAAAAAGCTGTAGCAATTCATGTATCTACCAGCAGAAGATGTGACCACCCTTTTTCCATGTTCTAAAACAATCTCAAAGAACTAACTAGTAGCAGGAGTCATTCAAGAAGAGGAAACATTTCTAAGAAATTCCTTAACCAGCAATTAAGGAGCTAACAGTAATGATTTCTCAATATAAAGAGTCTTAGCCATAATTATTTCTCATAAGCCAAATAGGCCTAGCACAGGGACAGCAGTTCAGAATACTCCAAAACAGGGTCTGAAAAAGGTTTAACTGCTTAGAATCATCTCTAACTCCCCTCCATGGATCTCAGTAAGTTCTTTCCTACTAAACAGTATTTATATGTTACGCAATTAGATAATATATGGCAGTGGATCTTAATTCCATTTAGTCCTTTCCTCAGGTCAGTTAAGATTCTGGGCAAAAGAAGCCCAAGATTGAAAGAAATCAGGAAACCTAGCAAGAGGATCATTCTTAACCCAAGAAAGATGTTTCAGTGTCCTACATATGACGGTCACACAAAAGAAGTACCCACATCCTTCCTCTGTTGGAGTCACATTTTTCTTACTAAGCCTCCACCCTGATGTCTCACAAGTTTCCCTATTGCTGGGAATCCCCAGTTTTTCTGGTCCTCAGTTACCTCTATTGTCATTCATCTTCTCCCTAGCTCTGACTGCATTTCTGGTACAATGACCTCCCATATAATACTCCTCATCCTATTTTTCAACCTTGGACCGCCTATTTGAGTAAGCTGAAAGAACGTGTTCTGCAAATAAGGAAACTCTTTCTTCAAAGACTCTATGAATGTCTCCATGACTCAGTTTCTAACTATTAGTATTTTTAAGGATCTTACACAGAGAGGAACAGATTAGCCCAGCTTCATTTTACAGTTAGGAGAGTCATGAAAAGCCAAATGAGTAACAAAGCTCCTAGCTATGCAGGTCAAAGGTGTTATTGGTATAAGAAGGATGACCCATGGACAGGTTCCCTTTACTGAGGAAATAAAAGAACTGTCCATTGCCAAAGGGAGGAGGAAAAAAACACCAAGTACACTGGTAAAAATGTGAAGTAATGTGACACATAATAGTTATGCAGAAACACACTCCACTGATAGAGATCTTGAGAGAAAATTGCATTATTACATCAGGAAGGAGGAGGTCAACATATATCACCAGCCTCAGTCTCCTGGCCAGTTTCACAAAGGAGACACCAGACATACTCCAAGAGTTGGATCGATTCCAGCCTGCAGTGCAGAGTAAGTGGTCTTCTCCATTTGACTTTCATTTCAGATTATCCATTACTTGGACCTCTACAGTCCAGTAGAGTTGTGAGAAACCTGATGTACACTGCCTAAGACAGTCTTGGGTCTGGGTATTCTTTGGATTTGGGAATGTTTAGGTGTTTGGAAAATAATAGCCAAGGTAAAAATATGGGAGAAGAGGGGACTATAGATCTAGAAGAAAAAAAATCATATCTTTGGGGCTGGCACTGTGGCACAGCAGGTTAAAGCCCTAGCCTGCAATGCTGGCATCCCATACAGGCGCCGGTTTGAGTCCCAGCTGCTCCAATTCCGATCCAGCTCTTTGTTATGGCCTGGGGAAGCAGTAGAAGATGGCCCAAGTCCTTGGGACGCTGCAACCATGTGGGAGACCTGGAAGAAGCTCTTGGCTCCTGGCTTCGGTTTCAGCTCAACTTTAGCCATTGCAGTCATTTGGGGAGTGAGCCAGCGGAATGGAAGATCTC
Organism: Oryctolagus cuniculus; assembly: GCF_964237555.1. Classification (NCBI taxonomy): domain Eukaryota; kingdom Metazoa; phylum Chordata; class Mammalia; order Lagomorpha; family Leporidae; genus Oryctolagus; species Oryctolagus cuniculus. Next base: position 72,014,246 of record NC_091434.1, on the reverse strand, counting down.
TCTCTCTCTCTGGCTCAACTTCTCTCTATAACTCTTTCAAATAAATAAAATAATTCTTTAAAAAAATAACCATACCTTTAGCATTTTGTTGATAGTACTATCCATATAATTACAATCCAGTTATCAAAAACTGAAATTTACATTTGTATGAAATCTACATACAACCTTTTATTTTAGAAAACTAGGAAAAGATCAAATGGTAACTGAATTCTGGATGATTTTACACTGATATGTCATATTTGATGACCAGAAGTTTATCGTAGGAAGCATTCTGACTCAAGTTATGCATTAAAAGATGCATTGTAAAAGGGTAGCATGAAAGACAGCTTAGCCCTTAAGATGCGAATTGAAATGCAAACACAGCCTGCATTAGGCATTGCTAACACATGCGTCCCATAACTGAACATCTAAACGGGCCCCTTGACAAGGAGAAGGAAGGTTCTAACCCCAGTGCTAGGGCACTAAACCTGAACTCTTGAATTGGGTCCACTGGAATTGAGGGACATGCCAGACACATGGCAAAGATTCCCTTTGGCAAATTTTTATGACAAATCAGCCTAAATATTTGAATCAAGAATCTATGTGGGAAGCTTTTGAAACAGGACTTCATTAGATTCTTGAGTAAAAAAAAAAAACCTTATTATTGTTATATTGTTGTTATATTATTGTTATATTGTTGGCTCTTTCCCTTCATTACTCCATGACCTGAGGCTCTCTCCACCTCTCAGTGACAATATTCTGCTCTAACCTGCCCACAAGAAGGGTCCAGTGTTGATTTGTGGCTTTCTTCCTTTTTTTTTTTTTTTTTTTAAGATTTATTTATTTGAAAGAGTTACACAGAAGAGAGAAGTAGAGACAGAGACAGAGAGAGGTCTTCCATCCACTGGTTCACGCTCCAATTGGCTGAAATGGCCAGAGTTGCGCTGACCCAAAGCCAAGAGCCAGGAGGTTTTTCCCGGTCTCCCACGTAGGTGCAGAGGCCCAAAGACTTGGGCCATCTTCTACTGTTTTTCCAGGCCATAGCAGAGAGCTGGATCGGAAGAACAGCAGCCGGGACATGCACCGGCACCCATATGGGATGCTGGCACTGCGGGCAGTGGCTTTACCCGCTATGCCACAGCACCAGCTCCAATTTGTGGCTTTCTTTATGTGGATTGAAATCAGTGTTTTGCTTCTCTTAGGGGTTTCATGTTAAAGCCTTACTTTGACTTGGGGAGTATTAAAAGGGAAGAAGTATGTTTGGCACATTTGGGGCTCCATATTTACGAGTGTATTTCATTCAGTCTTGGTTTTTTATTCCCTTGGAGCAAAAAGATCCCCCATTTAATTAATTTATTTTTAAGATTTATTTATGTATTTGAAAGAGTTACAGGAAGAGAAAGGATGAGACAGAGTAAAGATCTTCCATCTGCTTGTTCACTCTCCGGTTGATCCCAACAGCCAGTACTGGACCAGGCTGAAGTCAAGAGCTTCATGCGTATCTCCCAAATGTATGACAGGGGCCCAAACACTTGGGCCATCTTCTGCTGCTTTTCCCAGACCATCAGCATACAGCTGGATGGGAACTGGTGCAGCCAGTACATGAATCAGTGCCTATAGGGGATGCTGGCATTGCAAGGGGCAGCTTTGCCTGCTAGGTTAAATGCCAGCCCCTCCTCCATTTAATTTAAAAGGTGATAGTAGGGTCTCAACTTTACTTAGATGGATGTGTTTGTTCATATGCTCACTTCAGCTGAGTCATCATGAGCTGTATTTTTCTTTTTTAAAGATTTAGTTATTTGACAGACTGACAGAGAGGAGCAATAAAGGGGAAGGGGCGGGGGGAGAAAGAGAGAATTAATTTTCCATCCATTAGTTCACTCTCCAAATGGCCAGAGCTGGGTCAGGCCAAAGTCAGGAGACTGGAACTGCATCCAAGTCTCCTACATGTAGCAGGAGCCCAAGCACTTGGGCCATCTTCCACTGCTTTCCCAGGCACATTTGCAGGGTGCTGAATCAGAAGTGGAGCATCTGGGACTCACACTCTGGTACTCCAATATAGAATGCCAATGTTGCAAGCAGTGGCTTAACCTGCTGAACCACAACACCAACACCTGCATTTTTCAAAGGAACACAGAGCCCGAGAAATCTAAGGAACACAGAAATAAACCAGCATACAGTGAAACTGGAAAATAAAAAACAACAACAACAAAAAACCCCAGTGGAGTAGTGTTCTTACCTATCTGTATGACTAAAATTCGGAGGCAGGTTATCAGGTTCAAGGGTAGATATTAACCCCATCACTTGCCTTCATCACCTGTAGCCTCGATACTTTCTATTGAAGCCCCGGGAAATGCCAGGTCAACTGAGATGCTCTGAACAGAGCACCTTTGGGAGAGAAAGAGGCATCCTTTCCTATTCTCAGTGGTCACAGGTCCAGAGACCATGCCTATAAACTAGCTTTGCTATACCTTAAAACACAAATTAGTGCTGATAAGTAATTCTAAAACCTTGTTTCATTACATTGCTTTTGTCTCCTCGCTCATCAATCTCCTTTAAATATGGTAAAAAGAATCATCACAGACTGATTTCATGTACTTGCTCTCTTGGGAGGGCTGGGGTACTAACTAAACAAAGGTGCGTTACTAACTAAACAAAGGTGTGTTACGAGAATGAAGATCATGAAAAATAATCCTAATTCAAAAGTTAAGGTATTGCAACAATGCACTAAGCAGTTCACAAAATGTTTCTATGTTACATTAGTTCAGCTGCTGAATTTGCCCAAAGGTTCCTACTGGTAGAAAGGGAATGTTGAGTCATGTTTTTCATTCCTTCTATAAGTAGCTAAATTTAGTTTACTCTTAAAGATACTGTCAATTCCTTTGAAAACACATGACTTACAGCTTCTTGCCTTCCTTTATCCATGAAAGAGATTTAATCATCATTCAGTGTCACAAGCACTGACTCACAGAGTGAGGAGAGAGCCTAAGGAGCCTCCACACGTGTAGGCTCTCAGAGTTTGCACAGGCACCTTGACCTCAGGAAGATCTTGGTCAGAGTGGCACAACTCTTCCTTCCCCTGCGCACAGCAGCAAGGTTGCAGTCAGCTGAGCAAGTCCACCAGCAGTGTTTGCATCTCAACTCAACTTTAAAAAGGTAACGGATGAGAGAGTTTTGACATTTATTTCTTCCTTTTCTTCACTCTTCCATAAAGAATCAAGTTGTCTTTCAAGCTGTGGTCAACTGTTGCTATTCTTATTATTTTTTAATGTAATATGTTGGAAGGCAGTGATATGCTCTGAGTTCATCTCACCACAGAAATGAGATCCATGTGGCTTGGGATCTTAGCTTAGACTCCTCCGGGTCTGTCTCTGACTGTCCTTTAGCACCCAGGAGTCACAATTAATTCATATCTTGTTCTTTTTCCCTCTGGGTCTATTTGATACCATCTATGAGTCTTACGATTACTTGGAAACTGGAGAGGGAAGGGCTCCAAAAAGCACAGAAATTTTAATGAGTTTCTTACTAGAGCAACAGATTTATAACTGCAAGTCTGATCTGCCTGCCTACCTGCTTTACCAACGTTATCAACTGTTGATTTACAACAGGTGTGTGCATATGCACATGTACACACACATATACACCAAAGTGAGTGAGAAAATGCCTTGTAGGTCATAAGGAAGCAGGGTTATTCCTGGTATTGTACATCTGATGCCTGGATTCTGGGATGACAGCATAAAACCTGCTTCAGGCATTTGCTGTTCATTTTATGGCGCAGTGCTTTGCTGTTTCAGATGGTGGTGTGACCTTCTTTCTCTATGACTTGACTTTTAGCAGGAGGGGAGAAAAGCTGAAATAAGACATATTCAGTTTAGGGTTGGACAAAGGACTCTGAAATGTCTTGCTACGCCATTAGCCCAAGGATAGGGATTGTGCATTCTCCTAATATCCCTCGGCACACATTTGGCTAGATTCTGCATACAATGAGAGCTGATGATACATCATCTTTGTGCTGTATTTTCTGAGATTTGAAAAGGGTGCCAAATTTGTACAACAAATATCAATGTTAACTGCAAGGGGGAAAAAAATCCCTACCTCAAACATTTAAAGGGAGGGGGCTGTTTTTTTTTTTTGTTTTTTGTTTTTTGTTTTTTGTTTTTTGGTTTTTTTTGACAGGCAGAGTGGACAGTGAGAGAGAGAGAGAAAGGTCTTCCTTTGCCGTTGGTTCACCCTCCAATGGATGCCGCGGCCGGCGCGCTGTGGCCGGCGCATCGCGCTGATCCGATGGCAGGAGCCAGGTGCTTCTCCTGGTCTCCCATGGGGTGCAGGGCCCAAGCACTTGGGCATCCTCCACCGCACTCCCTGGCCACAGCAGAGAGCTGGCCTGGAAGAGGAACAACCGGGACAGAATCCGGCGCCCCGACGGGACTAGAACCCGGTGTGCCGGCGCCGCAGGAGGCGGATTAGCCTAGTGAGCCGCGGCGCCGGCCTGGGGGGGGGGGGGGGGGGGGCTGGTTTTTAAATGCTTATAATGAACAGAACCTTCTTAAGGGACCGTATCTAAAAATCCTGACCTTTTCCTCTGGCTCAGGATAACTATGGGTGAACAAAATACACCAAAGGTTTAGACACACTTTCTGTGTCCATATAGACAGACTCTACTTCTAAGCCTTCTCTGAAGCTGCAATACACAATATACTCACGTAATCTCTTCCAGTTGGCACTTTTTTACTAGTAACCATAGCTAAAGTAACCGTGGCTATAACAATAATTCTTAACTTACCAAAATTGACAGAAAGTGTGTTAGCAAAATAATGAACCTGGGAGGGAATGGAGATAATTCAGAATTATGAATGTTAAGGTGAATTCTAGAGTTTTGAGGGGAAGCCAAAGAAAATCAAAGATGCCTTTTTCCTTTGAACTAAACGTGCCAAATGTTAAGTGCAGTGGGTCTCCCCAGGGGAAGAGTGGGCTGGAACTCCTGTGCTAGAAGGGAGAGCCGCTCTGTCCCTGGGAGGCTTCTGTGAGTCTCCAATGGAAAGTCACACACACTTCTCCACGCCCTTCGTACTTTGCTGTCTCACCACCCCAAAGCTCACTCTGAGTACCAAGGGCTGACCCTACCCTCTTCCCTGAAGGAATACAGGGCATCAAGATACTAAGGCTACCCAGCACCTCCAATATCTATGATTTGTGATGAAAACATTCCAAACCATCTCTTGTGGATATTTTGAATTCTATGATATAATTTAAATGTAAACAGGGGCAGGCCTTTCACCTGGCAGTTACAACCCTCAGGGAAAAATGTGAAACTTAACTCATCCCATTGAGTGATAAATACCATCTCTATTATATCAGCACCACAGTTATTATCATAATCATTGTTATTTTAAATCAGGCCTCAAAAGAACATTTGCTGCCAAATGCAAACATATTTCACGTAGAGACTATTTGCTCTAATTTTTAATTGTGTTCAGATGTCCAGGTAACCAGCTCGAACATTTTTTCCACAGAAACATAATTCTGTAGTCCTATTAATCAATTAATCCTATCATTAGACTCTAATGTTTATTTTTCTTAAAGAAAAATGCAGTAGAAATCTCTGAAAGACCATGAGATTTTTTTTACCTCAATGGAGAGGTTTGCATAGAAAGGAATTCTGTATAAGTTATGCCAAGTTTACAATATTTAAATATGCAAAATATAAATATACATGTTTGTCTGCTGTCAATAAGAAAGCTTGTGTAAGCAAACCCCTAAAAGAAAGTACTTCAGAAGCCTGTGGCTATATGTGCTCTGTTTAATGTACTCTGTTAGACAACTTAGCTGTTGATGAAACTTAAGCCATAAAGATGCAAACTGAAAGTAAATAAAAATCATACGAACTCCTGTCAGTGAGACTGACTTGTTCCAGAAAACCTCACTTAAGGTTACATGGAAATAAAATTAAGTGATATAGCAGGAATTATTGAGAAAGAACTCTATATTTCTTTTAAAAAGAATACCTGACTGACATTGAGACACTCTTTTCTGTTCTTGTTTTCTAAATGGTGTCTCTTATTTTTAAGGAGTAAAGGAGGATGAATAAAGAAGTGAAATGGAAAGTTCTTATGTTTAAGTTTTTATGAGGAAAAGAAATCCAGGAAGAGAAGAGTTAAGAGAAGTGGCAAGCAGAAGTGAACAAGGACCTGAGTGCAATGTTTTCCTCTTGCCCCAGACAGGCAGTTACTATTTAAGACAAAGAAGGATGAATGAAAACATGACTTCTCCGTTTTTGGTTCCTTTGATAGAAAGTTTTGGATAAGGTGTTTTCAGTCCTCCTATTGACTGATAATATGTTTCTGTGTTTGCTATTCTTCCTCTTTTCACAGTTTAGGAGTTCAGAGATCAAAGTTTTCATTCTAGCCACTCTCCTTTTGTTTGAAACCTACCATATACTAAATTTTAAAACATTTACTTGAAAGGCAAAGAGACAGAGAGGCAAAGACAGAGCTTCTATCTTCTGGTGTACTCCCCAAATGCCTACAAATAGTTGGGGCTGGACCAAACCAAAGCCAGAAACCCAAAACTCAATTTGGATCTCCTACTTGGGTGACAGGGACCAAACACTCGAACTATCACCTGCTGCCTTAGAGTGTGCATTAGCAGGAAGCTAGAAGCAGAGCATCCTAAATGGAATCTTAATTGCTGCACAACCTCTCCTCATAATGTTTCAACTTTAAATGGAGTAAATGTTACATGAATACTTCTCAAATATTCATCAAGTTATCAAAAAGAAGAAGTGTGAATATTCTATTATCATAGTTACTGTTATCCTTTTGCTCAGATGATTCAGAGGTCTTGAACACTAATGCAATTATCACCAGATCCCTGGAGCTAAGGTGGAGACTTCTTCCCATCCTCCCTTTCCCCCTTCCTGCTACAGCATTTACTAAGTATCAACTTAAACCCCAATATCACATGAGGCACAGATGACATAGAGTTTGCAGAACCCAGACTACCAGAGGTGAGTGGGAATATTGATGACAGTGGCAGAACCAGATGGCCCGGTTGTCAGTGCCAGAGTCACTGCCACAATATATCTTAAACTGATTAATCTGCATTTCTGAATTTGTTTCCTTTTCTATAAAACAAAGATTATTATAAAGTTTAAATAAGACAATTTTCACAGGCCCTAGAAGATGGCCTAGCACATAGTAAGCATTCGGTAACCACTTGACTTGGTCAACCAGGAATCCTAAGGACTGTGGATTATATAGCATATTCTGAATTCTGTAGGATCAGTTGGTCACTCACTTGAAGGGCACCCAAAAGGATCCTGTAACAACTCCAACTGAAAACAGCCAGAATTCAGGCCTTGGAATGCCATGAGTGCTAATTTGGTAATTTCTAAAATCAGAAATGCTGTCACACATAAATTGGGTTTTGCTCAATGCCCCTTATCCTTCAGATAGGAAAAAAAGATATCTTTTAAAAATCATTGAAACTAATGCTTGCAGCAGAACATGAGTAATTTTTAGAGGTAATAAAATTTCTTATTAAGGCCATAAAAAGAATAAAGTCTCATCAATGAGAAGAACAAATGAATGTGCTTCCAGAAAAGTAATTTTAAACCTTCAAGGCAAGGGAGCTCTAGGCCAGGTGGTTCTCAATTGGTGGTGACTTTGTCCCCCAAGGGACAATTTGTTTCTCAAAACTCGAGGAGGGGTGCTACTGGCATCTAGTGCATAGAGGCCACAGTTGCTGCTAAAGACACTATAACAGACCTTATACAAAGAATTATGTGGCCCAGAACAGTGCAAGTTCTGAGGTTGAGAACTCATGCTTTCATCTGAGCAACACATAGATCAGAGCCCACACAAAGTGCCAGTGATTGATCCTGACCTAGACAAAAAGACTCTCCTGTGTAGCAGGTGTGAAGTCACTTTATGTCACCAGGTTACTCTTCAGGGTAAATGCTGTATCTCTCTTTTACAGAGAAATGGACAATCAGAAAAAAATAATTTCTCAAGAGCTCTCTGATGGTAGGGAAACTGGAATTGAATCTCCACTTGTCTGCTTGTGAGTTCTGGGTTCCCAACCACTGTCTATCACCTTGAGCCATCAGATGTGTGCCCCCCACCCCACATGCAGTTTTCTGTAAGGTAAATTAGAAGATGTAGCAATGAGCAAACAACTCAAGTAACTACAGTCAATGCCCTGTATCTGAATTGTTGGGACCAGGGAGCAAGTGACCATAGCTGGCAGTGTGGTTGAGGCAGGCTTGCTGGATGCTGTTATTCATTTACTTCTCAGTGGCCAATGAACTAATTGGCCATTAACTGGCTTCTGTGTACAGATCATGGTCCCAATGGCTCTGATTGGGAATAACTCCTCAGATGCGATATTCTGGCTAAAAACTACTAAAGGTCAAAGATACGTGTTGGTCTGTGGCTGACTTAGTCCAATGACCTAGAGGAATGTGAACCCTTTGGACCATAACAGCTGGGGTTAGGACAGGCTTTGCAAAACTAGAGGTCAGGGTTGGCAGTGCAGAGGATTCAGACAATAGGTTGGGACACCACCATTTGAAACTCTGAAATAACCTTCAGTTCAGAAATGAACCTATTAAGGACAATATGTTTTAATGAGTCCATCTTTCACAACAAAAAATTAGTCACTAAAAATACTACTGTGATTTTCTATTAATTGTTTTTTTAAATTTTTATTTACTAAATATAAATTTCCAAAGTACAGTTTATAGATTACAATTGCTTCCCCCCCATAACTTCCCTCCCACTTGCACCCCTCCCATCTCCTGCTCCCTCTCCCACTCCATTCACATCAAGATTCATTTTCAATTATCTTTATATACAGAAGATCGATTTAGTATATATTAAGTAAGATTTCAACAGTTTGCACCCACACAGAAACACAAAGTGTAAATACTGTTTCAGTACTAGTTATAGCATTACTTCACATTGCACAACACATTAAGGACAGATCCCACATGAGGAGTAAGTATACAGTGACTCCTGTTGTTGACTTAACAATTTGACACTCTTGTTTATGGTGTCAGTAATCTCCCTAGGCTCTAGTCATGAGTTGCCAAGGCTATGGAAGCCTTTTGAGTTCGCCGACTTCAATCTTATTCCGACAGGGTCATAGCCAAAGTGGAAGTTCTCTCCTCCCTTCAGAGAAAGGTACCTCCTTCTTTGATGGCCCCGTTCTTTCCACTGGGATCTCACTCACAGAGATCTTTCATTTAGGTCTTCTCCCCACCCCCACCCCCATGCCCCCGAGAGTGTCTTGTCTTTCCATGCCTAAAATACTCTCATGGGCTCTTCAGCCAGATCCAAATGCCTTAAGGGCTGATTCTGAGGCCAGAGTGCTATTTAGGACATCTGCCAATCTATGAGTCTGCTGTGTATCCCGCTTCCCATGTTGGATCGTTCTCTCCCTTTTGATTTTATCAGTTAGTATTAGCAGACACTAGTCTTGTTTGTGTGATCCCTTTGACTCTTAGACCTATCAGTGTGATCAATTGTGAACTGAAATTGATCACTTGGACTAGTGAGATGGCATTGGTACATGCCACCTTGATGGGATTGTATTGGAATCCCCTGGCACATTTCTAACTCCACCATTTGGGGCAAGTCCGATTGAGCATATCCCAAATTGTACATCTCCTCCCTCTCTTATTCCCACTCTTCTATTTAACAGGGATCACTTTTCAGTTAAATTTAAACACCTAAGAATAATTGTGTGTTAATTACAAAGTTCAACCAATAGTACTAGAACAAAAAAAAAATACTAAAAGGGATAAAGTATTACATTGTACATCAACAGTCAGGACAAGGGCTGATCAAGTCACTGTTTCTCATAGTGTCCATTTCACTTCAACAGGTTTCCCCTTTGGTGCTCAGTTGTTGCCAATCAGGGAGAACATATGATATTTGTCCCTTTGGGACTGGCTTAATTCACTCAGCATGTGTTCCAGATTCCTCCATTTTGTTGCAAATGACTGGATTTCATTGTTTTTGACTGCTGTATAGTATTCTATAGAGTACATGTCCCAAAATTTGTTTATCCAGTCTACTGTTGATGGGCATTTGGGTTGGTTCCAGGTCTTAGCTATTGTGAATTGAGCTACAATAAACATTAATGTGCAGACAGCTTTTTTGTTTGCCAATTTAATTTCCTTTGTGTAAATTCCAAGGAGTGGGATGGCTGGGTTGTATCGTAGGGTTATATTCAGGTTTCTGAGGAATCTCCAGACTGACGATTTTCTATTACTTGTACAATAGGGGTGTGCTAAATTTCAGCTACAGTTTAGAAAAATAAAGATGGAATTTTTGCCCCCTCCAGGTGGATTCTGAATTCTAGCCACAGACCTTCCCTAGGTTCTGTGGAGCCTCTTTGCTTTCATAGATACCCAAATCATCCACCTACCCACTTTGGGTTTATAACTAACATTATACAGAGGAACAGAACCTATCTTCCTTGTGGCTTTCTCCCCCTGACCCCTATTTGCTTTCCCTCCCTCTGGGAACTTGTGCCAACCGTTGTATTAGAACAGAAAGGCCGCTAAAGTCAAGATCAATGTGTTGTTGGGGCACTGAGAACAGGGATGCCAGTAACCAGTATCTCTCTTGCTGCTCCTCACTGTGGAAGGGCATAGCATTCCAGGCCCCAAAGGTCTTGGCACATCAGCTTGTTTCCTTGAGGTCTTTCATCTTCTAAAAATCAAGGTAAGTAATATGCCCTTTCTAACTCAAAAGGCTATTGAGATGATCAGATGAGACCTGTATGTAATAGTGCAGTATAGAGTGCTGTACTAAGATAAGCCATTATTTTACTATTATTCCTCTTATGCTTATCCCTGGCAAACCTGACAACATCAATAATTTCCTGCCTCTGCTCCAGGGGCCACTGAGTCTTACTAATATTTGTCTTCTTGAAGTAATTTTGTTGAAGGTTTCAATTACAGATTCAGCTATGGAATCCACTTGGACAATACACTGGATGCTTTGTTATTCAGTAATTTTTAACCTAGGCCAGACCTGAGCAAAAAACACTTCACATTAATATTTTCCCACTGACTTCATTTTCATTAATTGGCAATTATTTTACCTTTTTTTTTCTTTAGCTGTAGATCTTTTGGAGAGAAAAAGATGAAAGCAGAGCTCAAAAATTCCTTGAATAGTGAAGAAGATATATTACATTACATTCAAATAGTCTGTTCTTTATGTAGCTATAAAGTGTGTGTGTTTAAAATTCTATTCCTGTTTATATTCCTTACTAGAGAAAAATCTTTACATATGTTACAGAAAAAAAGCTGGAAGGAAATGTGCCAAAATACTCAGCCAGATGTGATAAAGCACTATTGATTTTTTTCTGCATTCGTTGTTTGCCTTAAGCATAAGCAGAAATAAACGAACAATTTCTAAAAATGGTTCAAAGTAAAAACAAAAAATAGCTGGACATACAAACCTAGTTCAAACTTTATAAAATTGCTTGGCCTCACAGCTCCTTCTTGAACACAATGTCCACAAACAGCTATGATTCCAGAAGCATCCACAGAGTCTGAATCTCAACTTGGGATCTATGAATTGTCCTTTGTGAGGCCCCTCTTGGTTCTAAGGGTGGATCTGAGGGCAAAAACATTGTACGGACCTGAGAGGAAATTTTCCAGGTCCTGGGGAAAGGAGATAAAATTCCCCTCCCCCAAGTGATGTTTTCTTTGGCCACTCTTTGTTCCCCAGACTAACAGAAGCAGATAAAGCTGTGTGGTCCTTCAAGGGGAGGGAGGGGAGCAGATGAGCTCCTTCCTTAGGTTGTCCCTTGACTATGAGTTAGAAGAGTACGGCCTGCAAGGGCTCAGACCCAAGGCAGGGGTAAATGACAAATTCCTGTCACTTCCTCCTTCTGGAGGGATTGCTTTTCTCCAGCCTCCCACTTTCATACTCTGCATAGAGTTGCAAGGGCCTGAAAGTTGGATTGAAGGTCCTTTTTATTTAAAGAAAACAGAAACCAAGGTGGGAATACATTCTTAGTGGTAGCACCCAAATGGCTCTCCTTTTTCTGAAGGCCTGAAAATAAATAGGAGTTTGACAGAACAAAGAAACTTAAATTATACTTTCTAATAGATTTTAGAGTTATCCTGCTCTTGAATTTCATGAAGTAACAAAAGTAAAATTTTACTGTGAGAGTCTGCCTTTCACATGGATGAATTCACCTGTTAGGTTAATATCATCATACCACACAACTCCAGTTCCCTCCATCAACCCAGTGGCTTGTGTCAGTTTTACCATGTCTCCTCCTCCTTTCTTCTATTTAATTTCTTGGATACACACACACACACACATATATAGCTTTTACAGCACTTTAGAAGAGTGGTTTATCATTTAAATGACCATATTCCCAAACAATCAGGTAAGAGCTATTTGTAACTTTTGAACCATTCAAATGGATTGTCTCAATTTTATCAATCTTGGGTTGTAATACCTGATAGTTATTTTTTTTTTAAAAAAGACCTATTTATTTCTTTGAAAGAGTTACACAGAGAGAGAAGGAAAGGCAGAGAGAGAGAGAGAGAGAGAGAGAGAGAGAGAGAGAGAGGTCTTCCATCCTCTGGTTCACTCCCCAGTTGGCCACAACGGCTGAAGCTGCACTGATCTGAAGCCAGGAGCCAGGAGCCAGGAGCTTCTTCTGGGTCTCCCACACAGGTGCAGGGGCCCAAGGACCTGGGCCATCTTCTATTGCTTTCCCAGGCCATAGCAGAGAGCCGGATGGAAAGTGGAGCAGCCAGGACTTGAACCGGTATCCACATGGGATGCTGGCACTGCAGGCAGCAGCTTTACCTACTATGCCACAGCGCCATCCCCAACCTGATAGTTCTAATTGGAATTTTCTTTCTAATTTTGAACACTTAAGACACCATTTTCTTTTCATTGTAGGAGATAGGAGTAGCACTGTCACACACAGGGGAAAAATGCTCATTTGGGTGTTAGCTCTCCTGCTCCTCTGTGGCTTTCTGTGGAATTACAAAGGAAAACTAAAGATTGCAGACATCACCAATAAGTATATTTTCATCACCGGGTGTGATTCGGGCTTTGGAAATTTGGCAGCCAGAACGTTTGATGAAAAAGGATTTCATGTAATTGCTGCCTGTCTGACTGAATCAGGATCAACAGCTTTAAAGGCAAAAACCTCAGAGAGACTTCACACCGTGATTCTGGATATAACTGATGCAGAGAGCGTCAAAAGGACTGCCCAGTGGGTGAAGAACCAAGTTGGGGAAAAAGGTAAGCAACCTGGAGTAGGGGATGGGGTGTAGGGAGCGAGGAAGGGGGAAGAAACTAAGGCAAAATAAAATGTGTTCAGTGTTTAAATGCCTTTCAAAAAAATGTCTCTTGGGCCTGTGTTGAGGCATAATGGGCGATGCTGCTGCCTGCAATGCCAGCATCCCATATGGGAAGAGGTTTGTGTCCCAGCTGCTCCATTTCTGATCCAGCTCCTTACTAATGCTCCTGGGAAAACGGCAGAGCATGGCCCCAGTGTTTGGGCCCCTGAACACATGAGGGAGACCAGGAAAAAGTTCCTGGCTTTGGCCTGGTCCAGTCCTGGCTATTGTGGCCATTTAGGAAGTAAGATCTCTCTCTCTTTCTTACTCTCTCTGTAACTCTTTCAAATAACTAAATAATTAAAAAAAAAAAAAGAAGAAGAAGAGAAAAATGTCTCTTAAATATCAGCTGTGTACCTCACTAATCTTAAGATAGCTTCTGGGTAATTCCAAGTCACAAGCAGCCTGTGCACATGCCACCCAGTCCCAGCTATGCCCAGTCTTATGCCCCAGTGGGCACATTTGGAACTGAGTTGAAGGTCTTCTTCTGTGAAGGACTATTATTGCCACATACACAGAAAAGGAACTTGCAGCTAAACTATAGAAGAATATGAGAGTAATTACAAACCAACATCTGGAAACCTGGGACTCGTTTTTCACTACACACAGCTCCAGAGTCACACATTTTCAATGGGCAAGGTGAAAAATGACCTGAGAATTTGCATCTAAGCGTCTTAGAAGTCATGGTAGAGAAGTGAGCCCCTTGCCCCTCATTTTTAATAGACTCTGCTACCTCAGATGGCTGAATTTTTTAACTAGAAGATTTTTAGTGGATTTGAATGAAGGTTCTCATGGCTAAAAATATTGGGGTCCACAAAAGAAAAAACAAATGTATACTATTTTTCTCTATTGTATCTTCATTTTTGAAGATTTTTGAGATTCTGAGGTTCAAATGCAATGGTTTTTTAAAAAAATGTTTATTTATTTGAAATGCAGAGTGACAGAGACAGGGAAAGACAGAGAGAAAGAGGTTCCATCTGATGGTTCACTCCCCAAATGGCTGTGATGGACAGGGCTTGGCCATGCCAAAAATAGGAGGAGCCATAAACTCAATCTGGGTCTTCCCCATGAGTGGCTGGGGCTCAAGTACTTCGACCATCTTCTGCTGCTTTCCCAGATGCATTAGTGGGGAGCTGGATCAGAAACATAGCAGCTGGGACTCAAACTGGCACTCCAACATGGGAAGCAGGTGTTGAAAGCAACAACATAACCCATAATGCTGGTCCACAGATAAAAAGCAATGTTTTGATAAGGCTCCAGATGATTGTGTGTTATTTCAAACACCTTTTACAATATTAGTTTCCCATGATAAAATAAACCAAGTGAATTATTGAATTTTTTTCTAACAAAAAATAAATGGGAAGTAGATTGATATCATTCTTTGTCCATATACATTTAGTAAATACTCTCTGATCCTGCCATCTAGCACAGGAGGGGAAACTAGACCAACTTAACGTACATTTAAGATGAAAAAGCAGAATTCTTACTTGGAGAGTATTAGTATTTGACATTCAGAACTGGAACAGAATAGAATAACAGTAAGAATAAACTCCAGTAACAGACCTTTAGCTATTTCAGCTTAGCTTCCCACTCTCTGTGGTTACTTCTCCAAACTGCAAAGTGTTTCAAAGCAATAATATATCTTCAAGGAAGAAAATGCACCACTATGAAAAGCAGGGGGTATATTTACATTGGTGATGCCCAGATAAGTGCTGCTGTCTACTATACTTCCTTTCCTTCCTATGTGTTCCAGGTCTTTGGGGTCTGATCAATAATGCTGGTGTCCTTGGGATGCTGGCTCCCAGTGACTGGCTGACAGTGGAGGACTACAGAGAACCTTTTGAAGTGAACCTGTTTGGGCTCATCAATGTGACATTAAATATGCTTCCCTTGGTCAAAAAAGCTCATGGGAGGATTGTCAATGTCTCCAGCGTTGGGGGTCGGATTTCAATTTCTGGTGGGGGCTATAGTCCCTCCAAATATGCAGTGGAAGCCTTCAACGACAGCTTAAGGTACAGTAAATTAATTGGTTTAGTAAGAAATAATGGTTACTAACACTCATTGAATGCTTAATATGTACAAAATATTTAGTACTTCAAATTATTCCCAACTTATAGATAGCATTGAAAAATAAGAGAATAGGTAACTTGCCCAATTTCACCCACCTGGTAAGTGGTAGAACTGAGATTTGAACCCAAATATATCTAATTCTTTAACTCTTTGCACTATTGTATGATGCTGATAGTGATGTTGACTTTAATATTTAATAGGTCAGTTTGTCAAACTGATAAAGGGAATGAACCAGGGAATCATAAATCTGGGTAGATCTCACTACTGACATTACTGTATAGATGTTCCATGCATTTGCGCCACGTTTCATAGCTGTTTTCAAGGCGAGAATGGAAAAGAATATCTCACTTGGAACCAGGATTTATCCCCATCAGTTCAAAGCTCTTGAATTACAAGTTTGGTCAAGGTTCTAGCAGGAAGTGGTGGCACATTTTAAAATTGGGTAAAGAGAATAGAATTTACATAAAGCACTGCTTCCAAACATAGGAAGTGTACAGGGAGACACCCCCAAGTACAGTGTTCTATCAGAGGACAAATGATAGCAGGGACATTTCTATTAATAAAACCAAAGAGACTAGAATACAGAGAAGTTTCTAGAACCTGGAAACACAGAGACTTTTACCTTCATTTGAGGGATGAAATAATCAGTGTTGATACCATAGGAAGAATAACCAGCCCCATCTCTTTCCTCTTTCTGTCTGACCAATGAATGTGCCCAGAGTATGGTTAACACAAGTCTGTCTCTAAGGATATGGTGGAAAGGGATTGGAGAAGCCAATGAAAGATATTTAGCTGCATGATGCTGTGCAAGGCAAGAGAAAAGACAAAAGTAGATACAGTATTTCTTTCAATTAATCTATTTATTTATTAATCTTGTATTTGTTGAAACCCTATATAAGAGTTCATGTCCTAGACCATACATTTAGGATTTGCTTTCTTAGAAAAGGTTAAACTCCACTGATATTAATAAAGATAGGACAATTCCATTTTGCCAAGCAGCAGGTTGCCAAATCTGGTTCTCCTGGGAAATAAACACAATAATATTGGAACAATGTTTCTAAAATCAATGTGCATTTGAAGTGGGTGGGTAGTCAAGTCTTCCCAAACACTCCCCTGGCACCACTACTTCCAGGATTCAAGAATGAGGTAGAGCAAGTGAGTAAACTACAGTTAAGTTGGAAAAATAAGGTTTTATATATTAGTGCAAGTAACATACTGTACAAAATCTTTTAAGGTTAAGCTAATTTTCATTTTTTATTATATATACACATACATATTTATAAAGGTCTATTTACTTATCTGAAAGGCAGAGTTACAGAGCAAGAGTCCATCCACTAGTTTACTTTCCCAAATAGCCACATCAGCCACAGCTGGGCCAGGCCAAAGCCAGGAGCTAGAAGCTTCATCTGGGTCTTCCATGTATATGCAGGGGCCCAAGCACTTGGGACATTTTCCAGTACTTTCCCAGGTACATTAGCAGGGAGCTGGATTGGAAGTGGAGTATCTGGGACTTGAATCGGTTATCACAGGGGATGCTGGTGCTGCAGGCAGCAATTTGACCTGCTGGGCCACAGTGCCAGCCCCAGTAAAGTATATTTTAAACCATAGAATAGTTATTTTGCTAGAAAGCAGTATCTCTTAAGTTAAATCAGATTCTAATTTCACCAGTGGAGTTTCTAAAATATCTGACAGTGGGCCGGTGCTGCGGCTCAACAGGCTAATCCTCCGCCTTGCGGCGCCGGCACACCGGGTTCTAGTCCCGGTCGGGGCGCCAGACTCTGTCCCAGTTGCCCCTCTTCCAGGCCAGCTCTCTGCTGTGGCCAGGAAGTGCAGTGGAGGATGGCCCAAGTGCTTGGGCCCTGCACCCCATGGGAGACCAGGAGAAGCACCTGGCTCCTGCCATCGGATCAGCGCGCCGGCCGCGGTGGCCACTGGAGGGTGAACCAACAGCAAAAAGGAAGACCTTTCTCTCTGTTTCTCTCTCTCACTGTCCACTCTGCCTGTCAAAAAAAAATATATATCTGACAGTGAATACTTCCATAAAAGTAGTAATTACATACTTATATATCCCTGGTGGAAGCAGAAATTTAATTTAGAAAATGATTATCCAGATGCTTGTTTGCAATACAGGAGTATACTTTAAAGAAAGGGGTACCATGATTCCTGTAAAAGCTGATGCCTAATAAATAAGTAGGCTTTTGGTTTTCTGCAGCATCATGGTGGAAAAGCTTGCTCAGGAGCACAGGAGGCAGGTTAATCTCATTAAGGCTGATCACACTAGGTCCTTCGGCATAGCCTCATTCCTGCTGCAGTCTGAACATTCCTAGAATGGAGCTGAGCTTGCCCATCTCGGCCATTCATCCATTTAACCATATGGAACTTTGAGTACTGAGAAGAAATTTGTCTCTAACCTGAATACTCATCAATTCAGTGATGAGAAGATGGCTTAGGAATACAGGACTGAGCCCACTCCGATCTCTTCCTTGTTCTGCCACTAACCAGCTCTCACTTTACCACCCTGAATTTGAGTTTTCTGAACTTCAAAATGTGAGGATAGAGCAGGACTCTCACTGGCAATGCACCCAATTCTGTGATCCCATGAAAAGATTCAGGAGAAGAAAGTCACCCAAATAGCAAATGATCTGCACATAAGCCTAGATTAAACATCTTCCATGGGTTCTCTTCACAGGCGGGACATGAAAGCTTTTGGTGTGCATGTCTCATGCATCGAACCAGGAATGTTCAAAACCCAATTGTCAGAATCATCCAAGATAACTGAAAGACAACTCGCCATTTGGAAGCAGCTCTCTCCAGACATCAAACAACAGTATGGAGAAAGTTACATTGAAAAACGTGAGTTTCTGGGTAGATGCAGTATCCTCTGAAATTCATTATCCTAAGTAGAATTGAAGGCAATGCAATGTAAATAAAAACACAAAGTTCCCAGGATAATATACCAATAAGATCTTAAAGATGGATCAGGCATCTCAAATGATTCTAGTATCATTTCTTGCTTCTCTGCATGTTATCACCATTTACTAAGTGCCAAGTTCTGTGTGAAGCATCATATAAATTACATCATTTAGTCCTCAAAAGAACAGTTGAAGTAGTGAGCAGAGGCTTGAGAAGGTGAAATGTCCCATCCAAGGTTATAGGACTCCTCCTTGTCACGCCAGGACATGAGTCTTGGCAGGCTGACTCCAGAATTGGTCTCCACACACACCCCCTCTGTGTTAATCATCAAACACACACTCAATATTGTTCAAGGATTTACAGAGGTTACAAAATATAGAGAAGGCTCAGGTTTTGATCCTTATTAGCTCACAATCTAGTTGACAACAAAAAGTACCTAGATGAGACCATGAAATAATGAAACTACAGTATGCAAGAAAACTGATGCTGGGGCCAGCACTGTAGTATAGTAGGTAAAGCTTCCACCTGTGGTGCCGGCATTCCATTGGGTGCTGGTTCAAGTCCTAGATGCTCCATTTCTGATCCAGTTCCCTGCTGATAGCCTGAAAAAGCACCAGAAGATGGCCCAAGTACTTGGGCTGCTACATCCACGTGGGAGACTTAGAAGAGGCTCCTGGCTCCTGACTTTGGATCAACCCAGCTCTGGCTGTTGTGGCCATTTGGGGAGTGAACCAGGAGATGAAAGATATCTTTCTCTATCTAACACTCCCTTTCAAATAAACAAATACGTCTTTAAAAAGAAAACAAAACCACTCCTTCATAAAGGTAGTACAACAGCCTTGAAATGGTGCTAGAGAGTATGGTTCATAATTGTCCAAGGAATTGAAAACAAGAAAAAAAAATTGCTGGTTAATAGGACAGGTCAGGTTTGAACAAGGCCTAAAGGACATGAAGGAATTATTTGGGTGGAAATTTTCTTTTTTTTTTTTTTTTTAAGATTATTTATTTGAGAGGTAGAGTTACAGACAGAGAAGAGGGAGAGGCAGAGATAAAGGTTTTCCATCCACTGGTTCACTCCCCAAATGGCTGCAACAGCCAGAGCTGGCCAATCCAAAGCCAGGAGCTTCTTCTGGGTCTCCCATGTGGGTACAGGGGCCCAAGCACTTGGACCATCTTCCACTGCTTTCCCAGGCCATAAGCAGAGAGCTGTATTGGAAGAATAGCAGCTGGGAGATGACCAGTGCCCAGATGGGATGCTGGCACCAAAGGCGGAGGCTTAGCCTACTATACCACAGCACTGGCCCCTGGTGGAAATTTTCTGGAGCAGAAATATGGAAGGGTAAATGGAAGGAGAGGTAGAATAAATCAAAGTGCTGAGTCAGGAATGCAGGAATAACAATAAAGATTAGATAGTGAAGACTGACATATGGTAGACATTTAGTAGGCTCTTATCGCTATTCTAAGTGCTTTAGTGGACTCTTTCATTTAAAATCCCCCAAATAGGGGCAGGCTTTTAGCACAGTGGTTAAGACATCACTTGGGACATCCACATCCCAGGTCAGATTGTCTGGATTCATGTTCTGGCTCTGCTATTTCAGCTTCCTGCTAATGCACACCCTTGGAAGCAGAATGTAATGGCTAAAGTAGGTGGGTCCCTGTCACCCACATGAGAGACGTGGTTTGAGTCTGTGGCTCCCAGTCTTGACCTGGTCCAGCCCTAGCTGTTGTGAACATTTTGGAAGTGGGTGTACTCTCTGTTTCTGTGTTTCTCTCTGTCTCTGTTTCTCTGCCTTTCAAACAAAGAAAAAAAAATGGGAAAAGTTCCCTGAATAAATTATATTAAGTACAGACTATCGTCACCTTCATTTTTTAGAAGTAGATCCATAAAGAAGTAATTTGCTCAAAATTACACTGATAGTAAGTGAAAGAGCTAGATTTGCACACAGCAAGTCTGACTGCCATTTATTCTTGGCCGTTGGCCACTATGCTATAAACGGGGCATTAAAGACTTTGGTCAAACCGCCTCTATCAGGACTCGTATTCCATCTCAAACTGCCTGACCCTGCTTATGTTTACTCGGTATTTCTCAATACTCACTGAACTCCTGCTTTGAGTTGAACAGTGTGCCACCTCAAAGTATATTACTCCATCCCTCTAAATTGTGAACCTGCTTCTTTGTCAATGGACATGCTAAGATAGACTAAGGTAAGGTTTAAGGTTTGGAGTTCTCAAGGTAGAGCCAAGAGACAGGTCAGGCCCACCTGGAAAGGTTTTGTAAATGGCTGTTGTCCCAGCCATCACCACTCATCACACGTGTACACACACACGGACACACAAACACAGATGTACACTCATTATGCATGTATATCTACTAAAATGTCTGGTTTGACAAACCTCCTGTAATAACATGTCACACTGTTGGTTTAGACTACTGTTGTTAAATAGTCTCTTTCTGGCTTAGTGACTCTGAAGGTTTGATGTAGGTTCAGGCTAAGACTGAACTCAACTCTTCAGACTTAATACTTTAGGGGGAAAAATCTCTTATTTAGAAAAGCTTTCTTTTGTGATATTGACATTGATATTTTTTCAATGTTATGAATGTATTACACCAACTTCTCTCTCAAATTATTTTTTACCTAGTCCTTGGTTCAGGTTTTGTGTTTCAGAAATAGCAGAAGGCACTGAGCCCAGTGTTATACTGATTGCTCTTTTTAAAACTATACTTTCAAAATTTTGTTTGACACATAGAATTGGTGCATGTTTAATGGGGCATAGCATGATATTTCAATACATGTATGCAACGTATAATAATCCGATCAGGGTAATTGACATATCTATCACTTCCGCCATTTATCATTTCTTTGTGCTGGGAACATTCAACACCCTCTCTAGTAGTTATTTTGAAATGTATAATTAACTGCTAAACATAGTTACCCTATGGTGCTATAGAATATTAGAAATTACTCTTCCTACACTGGTTGTTCTTACTATGGTTTTTCAAATCAGGACTGGCAGATTAGCCAGATTCACAAAGTAGACCATAAGTTTAAGGTCACCTGTTTTCATTTCCCAGGCTGTGGTAATAGAAGTTAAAACAGCCACTAAGACTTACTAAATTCTTTAAACAATTTGTGCTAAGTGGGGGCCCGAGTTTGAAAGGAAAACCTAAAATTACAGATTTTCCCTTTGAAAAGACATAACTCAGGTATATTTTAACAGCATCTGAGGATCTACTTTGAATTTTTCTTAAGATTTATTTATTTATTTAAAAAAGCAGAGTAACAAGAGTGAGATGGAGATCTTCCAGCCACTAATTCTCTCCCTCAAATGACCAAAACAGCCAGGCCTGTGACAGGCCAAAGCCATGAACCAGGAATTCCATCTGGGTCTCCCATGGGAGTACCAGGGGTCGAAGTACTTGGACCATCTCTCGTTGCCTTCCCAGGCACATTAGCAGAAAGTGTGATATGAAGCACAGTACCCAGGACTCAACCTGGCACTTCAACATGGGATGCCAGTGTCAGAAGCGGCAGCTTGGTCCACTGTGCCACAATGCTGAGCCCTACTTTGAATTTTTTGAGGAACTTCTGTACTATTTTCCATAAATGGCTATCCAAGTTTACATTCCTGCCAACAGTAAAAAAATTTCTCTATCTCCACACCTTCATCAGTACTTATTACCTTTTGCCTTTTTATAATAGTCATTGTAACAAAAATGAGGTCAAACTGCAGTTTTCATTTGTATTTTCTTGATTATGAGTGATACTGAGCAATTTGTTCATATGTGTGTTGGCAATTTTATGCCTTCCTATTTTTCAATCAAATTATTTTTTGCTATTGAGTTGAAATTCTTACATATTTTTTATATTAACCCTTCATCACATGTTTGAATTGCAAAGATTTTCTCCCATTCTTTATGTTATCTCCTCACTACTTTAACTGTTTCCTTTGCATTTTAGTTTTATGCAGTCCCATTTGCACATTTTTGCTTTTGTTGCCTGTGCTTTTGGGCTCATATCCAAAAAAATTATGTCTCAGACCAATGTCAAGAAGCTTATCTCCCTATGTTTTTTTTTCTAGTTGCATTATCAGACCTTATATTTAAGTCATTATTTCATTTCAAATTAATTTTCTATATGGCATGAGACAAGGGTACTATTTCATTCTTCTGTATGTAGATAAGCAGTTTCTCAACACCATTTTTTGGAGGATTGGGGCTCCAAACCACTACCAACCACTTGTAAAATACCCACCTCTCTAAAGATATCTTAACTCATGACTTAAACACTTCATTCATCTGAAAACAAATACATGGCTTCGTGAGTCAGTACATTTGGGGTTGGTTCTCTTTACTCAAGAATTTTTAGAGGAATGTAGTATGTGAGTGCATTCTCTCTTCTCCACATTTATTTTTATTTTTTTTATTTTTTGACAGGCAGAGTGGACAGTGAGAGAGAGACAAAGAGAAAGGTCTTCCTTTGCCATTCGTTCACCCTCCAATGGCCGCCGCGGCCGGCGTGCTGCGGCTGGTGCATCGCGCTGATCCGATGGCAGGAGCCAGGTGCTTCTCCTGGTCTCCAATGGGGTGCAGGGCCCAAGCACTTGGGCCATCCTCCACTGCACTCCCAGGCCATAGCAGAGAGCTGGCCTGGAAGAGGGGCAACCAGGACAGAATCTGGTGCCCCGACCGGGACTAGAACCTGGTGTGCCGGCGCCGCAAGGCGGAGGATTAGCCTATTGAGCCACAGCCGGCCTCATCTCCACATTTATGCACAGACAAGCACAAATGCATTTGCACACCCACATTTCCTACAAACCTAGTACCTGTACTTTCTAAAACAAATTAGGAATCAAACCTATAACTTCTTAGACTTAGAGACCTTATGCATTTGATAAAGCATGTTCCCCTTGTTGCTTTAAAGCAGTGATACTCCAAGTTTAATGTCCAGACCAGCAGGACCAGCTCTCCAGGAAACTTGTTAGAAATGCAAATATTTAGGCCCCTTCCCATACCTATCAGATCAGAAACTCTGGGAATGGAACCCAGAAATCTGGGTTTGAACATGGCTCTAGGAGATTCTGTTTCCCACCCAAGTCTGGGAGCCACTGGTCTAGAGAAAGTACTGCTAAGTCCTTTTCTACAAGACAGACAGAAATCCCTCATGGTGTACTTCAATTATAATGGCAAATTTAAAATAAATTCCCTCACATGCACGTTAGCCTCCCACTCTGCGTTTCCCCTCATTCCAAAGATTAAATGTGTTTCTGTCCCTTCTTGTAGGTATGGCCAAACTGAAGTTCACTTCAGCATTTAGGAATCTGGACCTCTCCTTGGTGATACAGTGCATGGAGCATGCTCTGACAAGTCTCTCCCCTAAGACTCACTATGCTGCTGGAAAA
The DNA here is from genome assembly GCF_964237555.1 of Oryctolagus cuniculus. NCBI lineage: Eukaryota > Metazoa > Chordata > Mammalia > Lagomorpha > Leporidae > Oryctolagus > Oryctolagus cuniculus. Next base: position 71,990,500 of record NC_091434.1, on the reverse strand, counting down.
GATGCCAAGACTTTCTGGATCCCTCTGTCTTACATGCCAGCAGTTTTGCAAGACTTTTTATTGCTGAAACGGGATGCAAAGCTGGCTAATCCCAAGGCAGTGTGAATAAGTTGACCACAAGTGCCTGCCCCGGGCTATGAGACTGACTGATTGCAAGGACACATCTACTTTTAAATCATGTTACTGATCTAATCTAAACCTGATTCACTTAATCATGTTTCTTTTGATAAAAGAAGGGGTCCTGCCATCATTGGTGATGTCCAGCATCCCCTCTGAAGCTTTCTTTGAAAATGACAAGGATGCTGCATCACTTAGGCAAGTCCTCCCCAACACTGAGGGTTTGCCTGCTTGGTACAATGCAAGGACGATCTAAAGACCGCCCCCCCCCCCCAATCATTTGTATCACCACTTGCCCCAGTCTTACAGAGTATCTCCTAAACATTAAACTTTGTCTCATCAAAATATTAACAGACAAGTAGCATACTTTTGTAAATGGATTAAATGTATTCTATTATCTCACTGAGAATAAATCTCTCAAGAACTAGAACTCAGTCCTGGTAAGCCTTGATGGGCAGAAGAAAAGAAAAGAAAGGATGGTAAGTATGATGTGACATTGGTAGAAGCTGAGGGGCAGCAGAAAAACAGTAGGTAAGACTGCAAGTGTAAGGGAAGAATAAAAACAGGAAAAGAAGTAAGAGGATTTCAAAGAAAGGATTTAGATTTACATAGGTAGGGAGACTCCGAAAGACTTGAAGGCAAGTCTTCCTAAGGAGAGACTTATGGAGGATGAGTATCCTATTAAAGGTCACTGTGAACACTGATGCATATCATTTCCTGGTGTAAAAAGGGTAATATAGCCAATAATTCCAAAATAAAGAGAAGTTAGAGAATTCATACTTATTCTGGCAACTCTAATAACAACAAGACCTACATATCTGGAACAATTTATAGCTGAGATCATTGGAAATCCTACATTTTAGGTGTTTTGGAAGCCCCATGAAGATGTATAGCTAAACTATAAGGCTCTCTCCAGCCTACAGTTACAATGACATTAGATCTGTGTCTTGCTCATATTCATGGTTCTAAATTGGATTGATTCTGGACCCTATTCCATCCAAAAGAAACAGTTCCTTAAACAGGTCTTTCCCCAGATCCTAGCAGCCAATACCACTCACGTAGTTTTGTTCAATCTGTATGTGAGTAAGCCTGGAGTGGCAGGATTCAACACTTTTTTTTTTTTTAAATAATATGGTGTAAAAGAGCAAGACAAATTACCTATTGCACTTACACATGCTAAGCTTACTGTGAAGAAAATATCTGACAGCTGCTGCTTGAAGTCATGGTCTCTTAAAAGTATGAGTAATTCTGTTCACTTGCATTCATCTTTCTGGAAACATCTGTGTATGAAGGAATTCTTTTCCTTCAAGTTCGTAACATATTGACACAGGAAAAGTCAAACTGCCATTGGCATAAAACCACCATAAGGTTCATAATTTTAAGGGAACATATGTTCATCCTTTTTTTCATCCAAATGAAAAAATCAGAGCAAGAATGAGAGAAGAATTCTCAGCAAAGTTAGTTAAACTATTGGTACTACCTACAGGTGAAGTCATCTCCGTCTCTGTCCTAGCCACAGAGGCATTTCCCCTGTCACTCTCTGGTTTCTCCTGATTGCTGTTAGCCTATCCTTGGAGCTCAGGTTTACAACCATTGTTTGCTGGGGCCCCTCCTCATGCCGACTTTACAGATCAGGACCTCACTGTACTGCTTTGGAATTCATGATATGCTGCTCCCTGACTTTCCAGACCTCTCAGGGCTGCCAAGATTTTTAGAATCTAAATGAAACTCCCTTGCTGAACTTCCAACCCTTCCAGCCACATTCTTAGACTTATCTAAAGGCATTATTTCCTGTTTTCTCATGACCTGAGTTCTTCACTCATTCCTTCAAATAGCTACTACTATTATAAATGTATATCCACTTAATTAGAGGGCATCTGGCTACATAAAAGAAATGTTAATGGATATAAAAGGAGACATAGACTACAATACAATGGTAATTGGGTAATTTAATACCCTGCTTTCAGCAATGGGCAGATCAACCAGACAGATAATCAGCAAGGAAACAACAGAGTTAATTGACACTATAGACCAATTGGACCTAATAGATATCTACCAAACTTTTCATCCTACACTTGAAGAATACACATTGTCAGCAGTGAATGGAACTTTCTCAAGGATAGGCCACATGCTAGGCCATAAAACAAGTCTCAGCAAATTAAAAAAAAAAAACTGAAATCATACCACGCATCTTCTCTGACCACAATGGAATGAAGCTAGAAATCAACAACTCAAGAATCTTAGGAACATAAATATGCATGGACACTGAACAACATGTTCCTAAATGAACAATGGGTATAGCAAAATTCAAAAGAGAAATCAGAAAATTTCTGGAAACAAATGAAGACAACAAAACAACATATCAAAACTTATGGGATACAGAAAAAGCAGTGTTAAGGGGAGAGTTTAGGGCCAGCGCCACGGCTCACTAGGCTAATCCTCCACCTTGCGGCGCCAGTACGCTGGGTTCTAGTCCCGGTCGGGGCGCCAGATTCTGTCCCGGTTGCCCCTCTTCCAGGCCAGCTCTCTGCTGTGGCCAGGGAGTGCAGTGGAGGATGGCCCAGGTGCTTGGACCCTGCACCCCATGGGAGACCAAGAGAAGTACCTAACTCCTGCCTTCGGATCAGCGCGGTGTGCCGGCCGCAGCGCTCTGGCTGCAGAGGCCATTGGAGGGTGAACCAACGGCAAAAGGAAGACCTTTCTCTCTGTCTCTCTCTCTCACTGTCCACTCTGCCTGTCAAAAAAAAAAAAAAAAAAAAAAAAAAAAAAAAAAAAGAGGAAAGTTTATAGTTTTTGGTGCCTAAATCAAGAAATTGGAAAGGCACCAAATAAATGAACTATCAATGCACTTCAAAGACCCAAAAAAACGACAGCAAACCAACCCAAAAATAGTAGGAGAAAAGAAATAATTAAAATTAGAGAAGAAATCAACAAAATTGAAACAACAAAACACAAAAGGTCAGCAAAACAAAGAGCTGGTTTTTGAAAAAATAAACAAAACTAACACACTATTGATCCAACTGACCGAAAAAAAAAAAAGGAGAAAACCTCAGTCAATAAAATTAGAGAAGAAAAAGGAAATTAACAGCAGACAGCACAGAAATAAAAAGAATCATCAGAAATTACAACAAAGAGCTATATACCACCAAATCAGGAAACCTAGAAGAAATGGATAGATTCCTGGACATATACAACCTACAAAAATTGAGCCATGAAGACACAGAAAACCTAAACAGATACATAACCAAGTCAGAAATTGAATCAGTAATTAAGTCCCTCCCATCAAAGCAAAGATCAGGATCAAATGGTTTCACTGCTGAATTCTACCAGACATTTAAAGAAAAACTAACTCCAATTCTTTTCAAGCTAGTAAAAACAATTGAAAGGGAGGGAATCAACCCAAACTCCATCAATACATCAGAAAAACTGCTCACCCTGACCAAGTGGGATTTATCCCTGGTATTTCCTTTCACAAATTAATTAATGTGATACAACATATTTAAAAAATCTGAAGAATAAAAACCATATGGTTATCTCAATAGATGCAGATAAAGCATCTGATAAAATATAAAACCCTTTCATGATGAAAATTTTTTCTTTTTTTTTTATTTAGCAAATATAAATTTCCAAAGTACAGTTTATGGATTACATTGGCTCCCCCCCCACCATAACTTCCCTCCCACTCACACCCCTCCCATCTCCTGCTCCCTCTCCCATTCCATTCACATCAAGATTCATTTTCAATTATCTTTATATACAGAAGATCGATTCAGTGCATATTAAGTAAAGATTTCATCAATTTGCACCCACACAGAACATAAAGTGTAAAATACTGTTTCAGTACTAGTTATAGCATTACTTCACATTGCACAACACATTAAGGACAGATCCCACATGAGGAGTAAGTAAACAGTGACTCCTGTTGTTGACTTAACAATTTGACACTCTTGTTTATGGCGTCAGTAATCTCCCTAGGCTCTAGTCATGAGTTGCCAAGGCTATGGAAGCCTATTGGGTTCGCCAACTTCAATCTTATTCTGACAGGGTCATAGCCAAAGTGGAAGTTCTCTCCTCCCTTCAGAGAAAGGTAAGGTACCCCCTTCTTTGATGGCCCCATTCTTTCCACTGGGATCTCATTCACAGAGATCTTTCATTTAGTTGTTGTTGTTGTTGTGTTGTTGTTGGTTTTTTTTTTTTTTTTTTTTTTTGCCAGAGTGTCTTGGCTTTCCATGCCTAAAATACTCTCATGGGCTCTTCAGCCAGATCCAAATGCCTTAAGGGCTGATTCTGAGGCCAGAGTGCTATTTAGGACATTTGCCATTCTATGAGTCTGCTGTGTATCCCACTTCCCATATGTTGGATCGTTCTCTCCCTTTTTGATTCTATCAGTTAGTATTAGCAGACACTAGTTTTGTTTATGTGATCCCTTTGGCTCTTAGACCTATCAGTGTGATCAACTGTGAACTGAAATTGATCACTTGGACTAGTGAGATGGCATTGGTACATGCCATCCTGATGGGATTGTATTGGAATCCCCTGGCACATTTCTAACTCCACCATTTGGAGCAAGTCCGATTGAGCATGTCCCAAATTGTACATCATGATGAAAATTTTAAGCAAATTGGATATAGAATTGGATATAGCATATTGCTTCAATACAATGAAGCAATTTATGACAAGCTCACAGCCAGCATCCTATTGAAAGGGAAAAAGTTGAATGCATTCCCACTGAAAGGCAAAAACCACACAAGAATACCCACTCTCACCACTGGTATTCAATATAGTCCTGGAAGTTTTAGCAAGAGCCATTAGGCAAGAAAAAGAAATCAAAGGGGTACAAACTGGGAAGGAGGAAGTAAAACTATGCCTATTTGCAGATGACATGATTCTATACATAGGGGATCCAAAAGACTCCATTAAGAGACTATTGGAACTCATAGAAGAGTTTGGTAAAGTGGCATTATTTAAAATCAGCACACAAAAATCAATAGCCTTTGTATACACAAACAATGCCATGGCTAAGAAAGAACTTTGAAGATCAATCCCATTGACAATAGCGACAAAAAAAAAATGAAACACCTTGCAATAAATTTAACCAAGAATGTCAAAGATCCCTATGATGAGAATCACAAAACTAAAGAAAGAAACAGAAGATGACACAGGAAAAAAAATGGAAAAATCTTTCAAGTTCATGGATTGGAAGAATCAACATCATCAAAATGTCCATACTACCTAAGCAATTTACAGGTTCAATACGATACCCATCAAAATAACAACATTCTTCTCATATATAGAAAATAATGATGCTGAAATTCATATGGAAACACAAGAGACCTGAATAGCTAAAGCAATGCTATATAACAACAAACACGGAGGCATCACAATACCAGATTTCAAGACATATCACAGAGCAGTTATAATCAAAACAGTCTGGTACTGGTACAAAAACAGATGGACAGAATAGAAATGCCAGAAATCAATCCACACATCTACAACCAACTTATGCTTGACTAAGAAGCTAAAACCAATCCTTGGAGCAAGGACAGTCTCTTCAACAAATGGTTCCAGGAAAACTGGATCTCCACATGCAAAGTATGAAGCAAGACCCCTACCTTACACCTTACACAAAAATCCACTCAAAATGGATTAAAGACCTAAATCTATGACTTGATACCATCAAATTATTAGAAAATATTGAGAGAATGCTGCAAGATATCAGAATGGATAACCAGTTCTTGAAAAAGATCCCAGAGGCATAGACAATCAAAGCCAAAATTGACAAATGGGATTACATCAAATTAAGAAGCTTCTATACCACAAAAGAAACATTCAGCAAAATGAAGAGGCAACCGATAAAATGGGAGAAATTACTTGCAAGTTATGTAGCTGATAAAGGATTATTAACCAAAATATATAAAGAGCTCAAGAAAACAACAAACAACCCAGTTTTAAAAGGGCATTTTTTAAAGAGGAAATCCAAATGGCCAACAGACACATGAAAAAATGCTCAGGATCATCAGCCATTAGAAAATGCAAATCAAAACCAAAATGAGGTTTCACCTCACTCCAGTTAGAATAGATTTCATATAGATATCAACAAACAAGAAATGCCAGCGAGGATGTGGGGAAAAAGATATCCTAATCCACTGCTGGTGATTATGTAAACTGGTATAGCCACTGTGGAAGACGGTTTGGAGATACCTCAGAAATCTGAATACAGACTTACCATATGACCAAGCCATCCCACACCTGGGAATTTACCCAAGGGAATTAAAATCAGCATATGAAAGAATTATCTGTACACCCATGTTTATTGCAGCTCAATTCACAATAGCTAAGAGATGGATTCAGCCCAAATGTCCATCAACTGAAGTCTGGATAAAGAAATTATAGGATATGTACATGGTGGAACACTACACAGTGGTAAAATAATTGAAATCCAGTCAGTTGCAACAAAATGGATGAAGCTGGAAACATCATACATAGTGAAATAAGCCAGACCCAAAAGGATAAACACCATAAACAAAAACCCTGATCTGTGACAACTAATAGAGCACCTTAAAAGGTAGCCTATAGAAGTAAAATTGATACTTTGAGTTGTTATGACTTTGAACAGCCCTATTTGACTGTTGAGTAACAGTTTTTATTTGTTTATTTATTGTTGTTCTACTATTTGTCAAACTCTTTACTTAGTACAGAGTTAATCATATGTGTATAAAGTTAATTGAAAATAGATCTTAGCAAAAAAATAAGAATGAAAATAGGAGAGCGAGAAGGAAGAAGGATGGGAGTAGGAGTGGAAGGGAGGGTATGGTGGGAAGAATTATGTTCCTGAAGATGTATTTATGAAATGTATGAAGTTTGTATTCCTTAAATAAAAGGTTTCTGGAAAAAAAAAAAAAACCATGCCGCCTATGCTATACTGGGTAAAGCCACTGCCTGTGGCATTGGCATCCCATTTGAGTGCCAGTTTGAGTCCCAGCTGCCCCACTTCCAATCTAGCTCCCTCTAATGCATCTGGGAAGGCAGTGAAAGATGGCCCAAGTGGTTGGGCCCCTGCACCCACAAAGGAGACCCAGAAGAAGCTGCTGGATCCTGGTTTTGTACTGGCCCAGCTCCAACTGTTCCCATTTGGGGAGTGAACCAGTGGATGGAAGATCTCTGTCTCCCCCAACCCTCACCTTCTCTATACAACTCTTTCAAATAAATAAATAAATAAATCTTTAAAAACAAACTCTTCCAAACATTATGTTACTCCAGAATAAAACCAAACACATCGGAGCCGGCGCTGTGGCGTAGCGAGTAAAACCACCACCTGCAATGCGGGCATCCCATATGGTGTCGATTCAAGACCCAGCTGCTCCACTTCTGATCCAGCTCTCTGCTATGGCCTGGGAAGGCAGCAGAAAATGACCCAACTCCTTGGCCCCCCGTATCTGCATAGGAAGACCCAAGAAGCTCCTGGCTCCCGGTGTTGGATCAGCGCAGCTCCAGCCATTGCGGCCAGTTGGGGAGTGAACCAGCAGATGGAAGACCTCTCTTTCTTTCTGCCTCTCCTTCTGTGTGTAACTCTTTTAAATAAATAAATAAATATTTTTTAAAAAACACATCCACCTAGGCAGGTGCCGCAGCTCACGAGGCTAATTCTCCGCCTGCGGCGCCAGTACTCCAGGTTCTAGTCCCGGTTGGGGCACTGGTTCTGTCCCAGTTACTCCTCTTCCAGTACAGCTCTCTGCTGTGGCCCGGAAAGGTAGTGGAGGATAGCCCAAAGTGCTTGGGCCCTGCACCCGCATGGGAGACCAGGAAGAAGCACCTGGCTCCTGGCTTCAGATCGGCACAGTGCACCGGCCATAGCGGCCATTTGGGGGGTGAACCAATGGAAGGAAGACCTTTCTCTCTGTCTCTATCTCTCACTGTCTGACTCTTCCTGTCAAAAAAAAAAAAAAAAGAAAGAAAAAGAAACACATCTACCTAAGTGACTTCAAAAGTTTTTTAAACCAATGAGAAGGTACAATGTTTGAGGTATAACAAAGGCACAGACTTGCAAAGGAGCAGGAAGGAGGGAAGAAGGGAGGGACACCACATCAGGCATCTCAAGGACAGGTTCCTAAACAATTCTCCAATTTGTCATCACTTCTTATCCTCTGTGATCCTGGAAAAACAACTTTTATCTATAAATATTCAGGAAAATAGGGGTGGATGTTTAGTCTAGTGATTAAGACATCAGTTAGGATACCCATGTCCCACACTGGAATGCCTGAGTTAACAGCCAGCTCCAGCTGCTGATTCCAGCTTCCCCTCAATGCAAACCCTTAGAAGTATCAGGTGATGGTTCAAGTATCTGAGTCCCTATCAACCAAGTTACAGATCTAGATGTGAAGTCCCCCACTCCTGGCTTTTGTCCAGCCAGCACCAGCCATTGCAGGCATTTGAGGGGTAAACTAGCAGATGGGAATGCACTCTCTTTCTGCCTCTAAAATGAATGAATGAATCAGTGAATGAGTAAACAAATAAAATGTCTGCAGAAACATTATGTACTAGACATTCTTCTAAGCACTGACCTCAAATAGGGATATTATTCCTTCCCTCATAGAGCTTAATACATTCAAAGGCTAAAGCCAATACTCAGGATGTCTCACAGGAGCTTCTCCAGAATCCATGGCCAAGATCAACTGAGACACTGTCTTCTGCCACATCTAGCTTGGAGGACCCTTCCTCATTTAGTTTAGAAGGGCCATGAGAACCCTTGGAATGTTCCCTCTGGTCCAATCCAAAAATCCTGCTGTGTCCTCTGTAGCTCTCTCTGGGCCTCCACAATACATTCAAATCTGGATTTTTATCTCCCCTATCCTCAACCCTTTCCCCAGGCCAACACAACCTTGCAAAGAGATCTCCAGTCTGTCTACTTCTTTCCATGCCCCAACTATGGAAAATTCACCACTATACACCATCAGTGATTTCTTCTCATGGCAATCAGAACTGTTCAGAAGTGAAATCCAGTAATTCTACTCTCCTCATCACTAATTTCTTCAACCCTTCAATGTGTTCCCTTCATACTTTGGCTAAAGATTAAAATGTATGACATAACCCATATAGCTCCAGCACGCCTCATTAGTCTCATTTTGGGCAGCCATCCTCCTTGCTTTGCCACTTTAGAGCCTTTTCCCATGGCTTTCCCCAGAAAGTTCCATTCCCCTAGATCATCTTGTTTCTTCAGCCAACAGATGTCAACCACTTCTTCAGGAAGCTCAAGCAATTCCAAATTCTGACTACCATGTTTTTATTCTAAGTTGTTTCTATCTTGTATACTCTCACTATGCTCCATAGTTTACTTCAGAGCAGTCTCCACATACAATTTCCATACCAGTCTGTAATTATGTATTAGTTAATATTGGTAGACTGTATAAGATTTTATGCTCCATGAAGTCAGAAGCTGTGATTCTTTGCTTAGCCTTCTATTTCCTTATTCCTTGCTAGCACACAGAGTAGTGATCAGTAACTGCACTGAATGAACACAGAAATCAGCCTGTATTAGCTTTTTTTTTTTTTTTTTTTTTTTTTTTTTTGACAGGCAGAGTGGACAGTGAGAGAGAGAGAGACAGAGAGAAAGGTCTTCCTTTGCCCTTGGTTCACCCTCCAATGGCCGGCGCACCACGCTGATCCGATGGCGGGAGCCAGGAGCCAGGTGCTTTTCCTGGTCTCCCATGGGGTGCAGGGCCCAAGCACTTGGGCCATCCTCCACTGCACTCCCGGGCCACAGCAGAGAGCTGGCCTGGAAGAGGGGCAACCGGGACAGAATCCGGCGCCCCAACCGGGATTAGAACCCGGTGTGCCGGCGCCGCAAGGCGGAGGATTAGCCTAGTGAGCCACGGTGCCGGCCTGTATTAGCTTTTCCAACAAAAGAGCAATATATTAAGATCAAACTTGCCCACCACATTAGTTGTACTATTTGTATCCATTCAACTGAATTCCTATAACTCTCTTAAGCCTTTGAGGACTTCCTCCCTTGCTCCAGTTTCACTCTTAGCCTTGCCAAAGACTGCTCAGTGTTGCCATGGTGATGTCCCCTGATTTGTTGGTTCAGAAACAGTGTTAAAAGAGTTGGTCTCTGTGACAAGCCATCTATGAAACCAGGCGTCACAACACAAAGAGAGCATCAGAAAGCATGCACTCCATTTCGCAGCCTCCAGGCAGGATATGTCTAAGCCATCAAGGTTGAACAGAATCTCCTTTATTTAAACTCTTTCCAGAAACTGGGTTGTGGGCAACCCAGACCAATTTAAAGAAGAAGATTTCTAGTAAACTAAGAAAAATGATTAATGTTGGCTATTCTCCATAATATTAATCCCAATATTCTCAAAAACACAAGAGATCACAGTCCCATTGCAGAGGAGGAAACAGGTTAACATTCTCAAAATGAAAAACTTTGATATTTAGATTAGATTTTAGAAGTTACTGAGAAGTTATTTAAGCCACAGATTTAAGGACAAAGTCGGCCAAGAGTTGTGTGCATTTTTATTTTATTTTACTCTTTAAATTTTAACAGATTCAGTGTGCTTTGTAGATAAAATTCTAAGAATATAATTTTATTCCCTTCCTCTCTCTTTCCCTCCCATCATCCTTCCTTCTACCTTTGTGAATTTTCACATATTGAAAAATAAGAATTTTGTTGACAGTCATAAGACTAATATTCTTCCTCAACTCTGTGATTCATGTTTAAAAATAAAGTATGACTAATTTCCATCTTAGCAGATTAGACACTAAAAGAGAGCTTTAGTGCAGATTCTGTCTTAGCAGAGTTTCCAAGCTCCTTTTGCAGACAGTACCTATCCAAGAAAGAACCACATCAAAGTCGTTTCACTGGCACCTGGAAGTAACACTCCACCTGAAATAGGTTAGGCATGGGCAGTATAGCATTCTGTCACTTTCTACAACCAGCAGCTGCCCTACACTGTTCCACTTCAGTTCTTTTTGAGAAGTTCAAGATGGAAAAATTCTGTTATTGACACATGGTATAAATTCTGGAAAAAAAAATCTAAACCCATACATAGATCTAAGATTTACTTTCAACCCTATGCAATTATTTCTTACAGTTAGGTATGCAGACTATAACTTGAATAGGATACCACCCAATGAATGGTGGTGCCTAGGTTACGAATCAGATATCCAAACAACCTGTATTATCACTGGTTTAATGGGAAAATAATAGTAATGGTGGCGGGCGCCGCGGCTCACTAGGCTAATCCTCCGCCTTGTGGCGCCGGCACACCGGGTTCCAGTCCCTGTCGGGGCGCCAGATTCTGTCCCGGTTGCCCCTCTTCCAGGCCAGCTCTCTGCTGTGGCCCGGGAGTGCAGTGGAGGATGGCCCAAGTCCTTGTGCCCTGCACCCCATGGAAGACCAGGATAAGTACCTGGCTCCTGCCATTGGATCAGCGCAGTGCGCCGGCCGCAGCGCGCTGGCCGCGGTGGCCATTGGAGGGTGAACCAAGGGCAAAGGAAGACCTTTCTCTCTGTCTCTCTCTCTCTCACTGTCCACTCTGCCTGTCAAAAAAAAAATAGTAATGGTTATTTGATACTTAGTAAATGTGAGATTCTTAATACATCTTGCTGTATACTACATGAATGATTTCTCTAACTGTAACCACATCTCAGTCAGGAATTCTTCTTGGAGACAGAGAAATGAAGTCACAGACAGGTAGGCAATTTGTCCAAGGTGATACCCAGGCTGGTGCCATCCAAAGCCCATGCTCAGAACTCTGCACTTTATTATAAAGGTCTGAATCTTAGAGAGTACTTTTCTGAATTTTGATTCTGGTTCTATGAAAACAAAGACTTTACTTATCTAACATAAGTCTTCCTACCCAATCATAATTGTGCACAAGAATGATGTGTGATTTTTGAGCAACATATGCATATAAAATATATTGTTTTCCTATGTTTAAAAATATTCTATTCAAACAGTTTTTTCATTTATGGTGAAATAATCAAATCACTTATGTGGAATTCCCCAGAGCCCTGAAATTTTCTGAGATTTAAAAATTTTTCTTCTTTCCTTTTTTTCTCCTTTCCATTTTCCCCCCTATTTTCTTTCTTTTTCCTTTTTTGTTGCTGTGAGTTGTCACTGCTGTTACTTGTTTCAAGAACTTATCAGCAGGGCCAGCACCGTGGCTCATTTGGTTAATCCTCTGCCTGCAGCGCCAGCATCCCATATGAGTGCCAGTTCTGGTCCTGGTTGCTCCTCTTCCAGTCCAGCTCTCTGCTGTGGCCCGGGAGGGCAGCAGAGGATGGCCCAAGTGCTTGGGCCCCTGCACCCACATGGGAGACCAGGAGAAAGCACCTGGCTCCTGGCTTCGGATTGGCGTAGTGCCAGCCATGGCAACCATTAGGGGAGTGAACCAATGGAAGGAAGACCTTTCTCTCTGTCTCTCTCTCTCTCACTGTCCACTCTGCCTGTCAAAAAAAAAATAGTAATGGTTATTTGATACTTAGTAAATGTGAGATTCTTAATACATCTTGCTGTATACTACATGAATGATTTCTCTAACTGTAACCACATCTCAGTCAGGAATTCTTCTTGGAGACAGAGAAATGAAGTCACAGACAGGTAGGCAATTTGTCCAAGGTGATACCCAGGCTGGTGCCATCCAAAGCCCATGCTCAGAACTCTGCACTTTATTATAAAGGTCTGAATCTTAGAGAGTACTTTTCTGAATTTTGATTCTGGTTCTATGAAAACAAAGACTTTACTTATCTAACATAAGTCTTCCTACCCAATCATAATTGTGCACAAGAATGATGTGTGATTTTTGAGCAACATATGCATATAAAATATATTGTTTTCCTATGTTTAAAAATATTCTATTCAAACAGTTTTTTCATTTATGGTGAAATAATCAAATCACTTATGTGGAATTCCCCAGAGCCCTGAAATTTTCTGAGATTTAAAAATTTTTCTTCTTTCCTTTTTTTCTCCTTTCCATTTTCCCCCCTATTTTCTTTCTTTTTCCTTTTTTGTTGCTGTGAGTTGTCACTGCTGTTACTTGTTTCAAGAACTTATCAGCAGGGCCAGCACCGTGGCTCATTTGGTTAATCCTCTGCCTGCAGCGCCAGCATCCCATATGAGTGCCAGTTCTGGTCCTGGTTGCTCCTCTTCCAGTCCAGCTCTCTGCTGTGGCCCGGGAGGGCAGCAGAGGATGGCCCAAGTGCTTGGGCCCCTGCACCCACATGGGAGACCAGGAGAAAGCACCTGGCTCCTGGCTTCGGATTGGCGTAGTGCCAGCCATGGCAACCATTAGGGGAGTGAACCAATGGAAGGAAGACCTTTCTCTCTGTCTCTCTCTCTCTCACTGTCCACTCTGCCTGTCAAAAAAAAAAATAGTAATGGTTATTTGATACTTAGTAAATGTGAGATTCTTAATACATCTTGCTGTATACTACATGAATGATTTCTCTAACTGTAACCACATCTCAGTCAGGAATTCTTCTTGGAGACAGAGAAATGAAGTCACAGACAGGTAGGCAATTTGTCCAAGGTGATACCCAGGCTGGTGCCATCCAAAGCCCATGCTCAGAACTCTGCACTTTATTATAAAGGTCTGAATCTTAGAGAGTACTTTTCTGAATTTTGATTCTGGTTCTATGAAAACAAAGACTTTACTTATCTAACATAAGTCTTCCTACCCAATCATAATTGTGCACAAGAATGATGTGTGATTTTTGAGCAACATATGCATATAAAATATATTGTTTTCCTATGTTTAAAAATATTCTATTCAAACAGTTTTTTCATTTATGGTGAAATAATCAAATCACTTATGTGGAATTCCCCAGAGCCCTGAAATTTTCTGAGATTTAAAAATTTTTCTTCTTTCCTTTTTTTCTCCTTTCCATTTTCCCCCCTATTTTCTTTCTTTTTCCTTTTTTGTTGCTGTGAGTTGTCACTGCTGTTACTTGTTTCAAGAACTTATCAGCAGGGCCAGCACCGTGGCTCATTTGGTTAATCCTCTGCCTGCAGCGCCAGCATCCCATATGAGTGCCAGTTCTGGTCCTGGTTGCTCCTCTTCCAGTCCAGCTCTCTGCTGTGGCCCGGGAGGGCAGCAGAGGATGGCCCAAGTGCTTGGGCCCCTGCACCCACATGGGAGACCAGGAGAAAGCACCTGGCTCCTGGCTTCGGATTGGCGTAGTGCCAGCCATGGCAACCATTAGGGGAGTGAACCAATGGAAGGAAGACCTTTCTCTCTGTCTCTCTCTCTCACTGTCTATAACTCTACTTGTCAAAAAAAAAAAAAAAAAAGAACTTATCGGCAATCACTTTTTGCTAACCTCAGTAATGACCTTGGATCAACTGTTCTGATCCAAGATCAACACTGAATATTTCAGCTTTTATGATTAAGAAGAGGAAAAAGGATGGAAGACAAATCCCATAAATGTTATGGTTCCCTATGGATGTATCTTGTTCATTAAGTAATGGGAAGACTGTGGCTGGTGTGTGCAGCAGGTTAAGCCACTGCTTGTGACATCATTATCACATGTCACAGTATTGGTTCAAATGCCAGATGCACCATTTCCTTTCCAGCTGCCTACAAATACCTCTGGAAAAGCAGCAGGTGATGGCCCAAATACTGGGCCCCCACCACCCATGTGGAAAACAAGATGCATTCCTAGCACCTGGCTTGAGCCTGGTCAAGACTTGGTTGTTGCAGCCATTTGGGAAATGAACCAGCAGATGCTCTCTGTCTCCTCTATTTATCTGCCTTTCAAATAAATAAATGAAGTAAATATTTTTTAAATGAGCAGACTGCCCTAGTCCCTGAGGCTGGGAACACTAGTGAGAAAAATGATAGGATCACAGCTGGAATGAGGTCAGAGCCTCCCTGCACGGCCATGCTGCAGTATAAGAAAATATTAATCAGTGGATGGACCTCCTGACTTAGCTGACAGAGGTCAACCAGTTCAGCATCTGCCTCACAGAGACACTTCCACCAAGAACATCCTCAATATGACAAGTTTCTGCTCCAATACCAGTGAGGAATGGAAGGTCACCACCTTCCAATTTCCTTGTCTATTAGCTCTCATTACTGGAACACTCTTTATTATTTTTTTGAGCCAAAAAGCAATTGGGAGGGGCAGGGAGGAAGGGCTGTCATTTCTGCTGCCATCATGATAATAATAGTTCACATTCACTGAGCCTTAAAATGAGTCAGTGTCCCCCCAGAGTGCTGCCCCTGTATCTTGTTGTGGTGTTTTGACAACTTCTACACAATGGATATTTGTATTCTCTAAGATTCTTAAATTCTCCCTTGGTAAAATGCTTGTTGAATGACAAGAGTGAAAGGGAGAGAGAGAAGAGATAGAGAAAAGAGGAGAGAAAGAGAGGAGAGGAGAGAGAGAAGAGAGGGAGGGGGAGAGAGAAGAGAGGGAGGGGGAGAGAGAGAGGGAGGGGGAGAGAGAGAGGGAGAGAGGGAGAGAGAGAGAGAGAGAGAGAGGCAGGCCTTGAGGTTCTTTCTGGAACTACAAAGCCATTCTCCAGGAGAAATTCTGAAACTCTGAGTGAGGAGAACATGAGGCCAGCTTCCTGCCAGTGATTCCCAAGGCACTTTCCCCATGCCCTTGGACCCTTGACAAAAGCAATGGTCAGGGGTTTGCAGGCTCTCTTCCTTTTCCTGCTCACTCTCCATTGCCTGCTGCAAACATCCTTCTGAGAACTACAGCTTTTGTTTCCATAAGCAAAAGTACAAACAGTGATCTTCATATTTTAAAAATTCCCATTCTCATTCTGAATGAAAGAAATAAAAATATTCTGGTCAGAAAAGCTTCCAAGCCTTCAAGCCTTGTTGGAAATCCCTACCGTTTCCCGACTCTCCACTCTTTCACCACCAAAGTTGAATGGAATCTGATCTGAGTTCTCTCCCTGAGACAGCACTTTCATGACTGATTTAGATGGTGATATAGAGGCATGCTGGTTAACCCACCAGGGGAATACATGAGAAGGCAGAATCTGGGTTAAAGAGGCTTTGTGATTTCTACACATGGGCTCACAAGATGAAATGATAAAGGGAAAGATACAAGGATCTTCTGTGTGGGATTCAGAATCACACTGTGGAAATGACTGAGGTGTTTTATGCAATAATCAAATCAAAGAGTCACCAGTGTGATGTATGGGGATGACGTAACTACACCCTGACCCACAAACGATGCCTTGATCTTGACCTACTTTTTAAGTTTACAACATAGACCATAAGGTTTTCTCCTGGCTTCTCAGAGCACTGATAAAATTTGCCTTCATTAACGGAAACCCCACCCTTATTTAGCTACAGATATTTTGGAGTGGAAGACAGAGATCAAGGTTATCTGAAGACCATGTTAGCTGAAAAAAGGCTGAAGAAGCTGAGTTTGTTCAGTTGGAAGGAGGCTGAGGGGAGACAGCAGCCCACTTTAAAGAAGGGCAGCCACCACTGGTGAATAAACCCAGGAAGGACAGCCCTTAGGACTTTTTTTTTTTTTTTTTTTTTTTTGACAGGCAGAGTGGACAATGAGAGAGAGAGAGACAGAGAGAAAGGTCTTCCTTTGCCGTTGGTTCACCCTCCAATGGCCACCGCGGCCGGCGCGCTGCGGCCGGCGCACCACACTGATCCGATGGCAGGAGCCAGGTACTTATCCTGGTCTCCCATGGGGTGCAGGGCCCAAGGACTTGGGCCATCCTCAGTGCACTGCACTTCCGGGCCACAGCAGAGAGCTGGCCTGGAAGAGGGGCAACCGGGACAGAATCTGGCACCCCGACCGGGACTAGAACCCGGTGTGCCAGCGCCACGAGGCAGAGGATTAGCCTAGTGAGCTGTGGCTCGACCATGCCCTTAGGGCATAGATAGATGAGAATTCTAGTCTCTCAACCCTGAGGAAATGAGCAAAATGTCTCATCCCAGTTTTCACAAGGCCAGAGATTTTATTTCTTCAAGCTTTGAAAACCTGCCTTAGTCCCTGACAAGGATAAAGAAGGTAGGTGCTGAAAAGGGAGGAAACAGATATCAAGACAAACTTAAATTCCTGAACTTGCCCAGAGACAGAAGACAAACGTGCTCAGGATCACCAGGGAAACACACATAAAAAATACAATGAGGGCCAGCTGTGATGTAGTGGGTAAAGCTGCTGCCTGCAGTGCTGGCATTCCATATGAAAGCAGAAGAGGATGGCCCAGGTCCTTGGGCCACTGCACTGCTTGAAGACCCAGAGGAAGCTCATGGCTCCTAGCTTCAGACTGGCCCAGCTCTGCCTTTCAAATAAATAAGTCTTCTAAAAAAATACAGTGAGGTTTTACCTCACCCCAGTCAGAATGGCTCTCATCCAAAAATCAAAAAATAATAAACCTGGCAAAGATGTGGGGGAAAACGTACCCTGATACATGTTGATGGGAATGTAAACACATTACAGCACTACAGACAGTATGGAGATACCTCAAAAATCTGAATATAGATCTACCATATGACCCAGCCATTCCACTCCTGGGAATTTACCCCATAGGAAATGAAATCAGCATATGAAAGAGTTATCTGCACCACCACGTTTATAGCTCAATTCTCAATAGTTAAGATATGGAACCAACCCAGATATCCATCAACTCATCACTGAATAAAGACATTGTGGCCAGCGCCGTGGGCTCACTTGGCTAATGCTCTGCCTGCGGTGCCGGCACCCTGGGTTCTAGTCCCGGTTGGGGCGCCGGGTACTAGTCTCGGTTGCTCCTCTTCCAGTCCAGCTCTCTGCTGTGGCCCGGGAAGGCAGTGGAGGATGGCCCAAGTGCTTGGGCCCTGCATCCACGTGGGAGACCTGGAGGAAGCATCGGCTCCAGGCTTCGATCAGTGCA
The DNA here is from genome assembly GCF_964237555.1 of Oryctolagus cuniculus. Classification (NCBI taxonomy): domain Eukaryota; kingdom Metazoa; phylum Chordata; class Mammalia; order Lagomorpha; family Leporidae; genus Oryctolagus; species Oryctolagus cuniculus. The sequence continues at coordinate 71,972,523 of NC_091434.1, read as the reverse complement.
GCGCTGGCCGTAGCGGCCATTAGGGGAGTGAACCAGCAGAAGGAAGACCTTTCTCTCTGTCTCTCTTTCATTGTCTATAACTCTCCCTCTGTCTCTGTCTCTCTCACTGTCTAACTCTGCCTGTCCAAAAAAAACCAAACCATTGTGATATATATACATCATGGAATACTAGTCAGCCACAAAAAAAAAAAAATGCAAAAAAAACCTGTCTTTTGCAACAAAATAGATGTAATTGGAGACCATTATGCTTACTGAAATAAGCTGGTGTGAAAAAAGACAATTATCATGTTTTCCCTGACTTGTGGTAATTAATATATTGAGTAGCAAAAAAATATAATGTATATAGGCAAAATTGACATTTTGAAATTTGGTTATCATTGATAGCCCTTGTCTATACTCTTAAGGAACAGTGGCCTCTCTACTTACTACTTGTTTAATTATTTATTTAATGGAGTGTTAAACTTCTGAGTATAAAGCAAATTGAAAGCATGTCATTGTAAAAAGAAAAAGAAGAAAAAAATGAGGAGGGGTGAGAGTGAAGGAGGGAGGATAGGGTAGGAAGTACCATTATGCTCTTAAACTGCATATATAAAATAAATGAAAACTGTTCCCTTTATGTAAATTTTGAAAAGTAAAAATAAAAGAAAGTAAACAGTTCTTAAGAGTGTAATATCATTTATCTATAATGGCACTTACAAGTAGAATCATCAATCCATTAAAAAATGATTCTGAAGTTTTTCCTTTCTGTGAAGTTAATTCATTCTTTCAGGAAACCATTTAGACAATGAAACAGTCCACTACACAGTGGTAAAAAAAAAATGAAATACAGTCTTATGCAACAAAATGGATGAATCTGGGAAACATCATACTTAGTGAAATAAATCAGTCCCAAAGGGACAAATATCGTATGTTCTCCCTGATCTGTGATAACTAATAGATCACTAAAAGGAAATCTGTAGAAGCGTAATTGACACTTGGAGAAACAGTGACTTGAACAGCGCTTGTCTTGACTGTAGATGAATAGTTTTCTTGTTTGTTTGTTTTCTTATTGGAGAATGGGACTGGGAATAGGAGAGGGAGGAGGTGGTGGGGTGGGAGGGCAGGTATGATGGGAAGAATCACTATATTCCTGAAGTTGTACTTATGAAATTTGTACTCATGAAATAAATGGTTTCTTTGGGTGGGGGGACATTCTTCTTTGGAGAAATCTAAAGAGTATTTGATTCTCTGAAAGTCTGTTCCATGACATCAACAGTTTCTAAAAATTTGACACTGAATGAAATTTTTATTTTTTATTTATTTTTTTTTTTTACAGGCAGAGTGGACAGTGAGAGAGAGAGAGACAGAGAGAAAGGTCTTCCTTTGCCGTTGGTTCACCCTCCAATGGCCGCTGCGGCCGGCGCGCTGTGGCCGTCGCACCACGCTGATCCGAAAGCGGGAGCCAGGTGCTTCTCCTGGTCTCCCATGGGGTGCAGGGCCCAAGCACTTGGGCCATCCTCCACTGCACTCCCTGGCCACAGCAGAGAGCTGGCCTGGAAGAGGGGTAACCGGGACAGAATCCGGCGCCCCGACCGAGACTAGAACCCTGTGTGACTAGAACCCTGTGTGCCGGTGCCGCTAGGCGGAGGATTAGCTTATTCAGCCATGGCGCCGCCTTATTTCTTTATTTCTTAAACTCATATATATATATGAGTTCCCAGAGATCTGCTAACTTGACTATTGGCTAAAAGCAGCAAATGAGGTATCAACAATGTTGCTCTATCTTATTCTAGAAGCTAAACCTTTTTGACAGTTGTCTGTTAGTAAATTACTTCCCTGCTGAGAGAAAATACAGTCATCATGCTGAATGCTACCTCAAAATGACAAAGGAGAGCACTAGGGGTTGAGATGTACTCCCCCAAAAAGATATGGTGGTATTCTAACCCCCCACCCCCATACCTCAGAATATGACCTTATTCTGAGACTGAGTCTTTACAGATGTAATTAAATTAAAGTGAAGTCATTAGGGTGGGCCTTAATTCAATATGGCTGATGACCCTATTAAAAAAGAAAGTTAGGGGCTGGTGCTGTGGCACAGTAGCCTCAGCCTCCACCTGTGGTGCCAGCATCCCATATGGGTACTGGTTCAAGTCTGGGATGCTCACCTTCTGATCCAGCTCTGTGCTATGGCCTGGGAAAGCAGTGGAAGGTGGCCCGAGTGCTTAGGACCTTGCACTTGCGTGGGAAATGCAGAAGAAGCTCTTGATTCCTGGCTTTGGATTAGCTCAGCTCTGGCTGTTGCAGCCATTTGGGGAGTGAACCAGCAGATGGAAGACCTTTCTCTCTGTCTCTCTCTCTCTCTCTCTCTGTAACTCTGCCTCTCAAATAAACAGATAAAGTCTTAAAATAAATAAATGAATATAGAAAGAAAGAAAGAAACCTAAACAAGAGGCAGGTAGAAGGAAGACAATGAGCCCAGACCCAAGGACAGGAAGCCATTTGCAAACCACGCAGAGCGCACTCCCTCCTCACACAGTCAAAGGAACTAGCCCTGCCACCTCCTTGATTTCTGACTTTTAACCTCAAGACTTGGAGACAACAAATTTCTGGTGTTCTGTCTTTTCAGTTTGTTACTTTATCGGGGAGCCAAGCAATGATATTAATGTAGCACTGGTTTGGCAGAATCATGGAGTGAGCACAATCCTCAGTCCTTTTCTAAGCACCTTTTCCAGATGAATATTTTTGTTAAATTATGAGAAACCTATCTAGAAGTACTTCCCAAGTGGTCACGAACTCTCGGATGGAGCTGCTAGAGTCAAAATCCAGCTCTGGGAACTGGCCCTGTGTGCAGTGGGTTAAGCTGCTGCTTGGGACACTTACATTCCACATTAGAGTGCTGATGAACATCTAGGCTACTACATTTCCAATCCAGCTTCCTACTAATGTGCCTGAAAAGCAGCAGATGATAACTCAAGTACTCGAGTTCCTGCCATCCATGTGAAGCCATGGGGGAGACCTGGGTGGCGTTTCTGACCCCTAGCTTGAGCCTGCCCAACCACAGCTGTTGGTGACCATTCGGGGAGTGAACCAGCAGACAGAAGATCTCTCTCCCTCCCTGTATCTCTGATGTGGGTGATTCTATGCCTGGCTGGAAGACTGCCTTTCTAGCCTATACAGGAGGTCAAGAGGGCATGGCACACCATGCTCCCCAGGAAAAACTCTGGTTGAGGACTCAGCACACTGAGACCCACATATGACCTGACTGCTGGCAAGCAGCAGGGTCCCCAAGCACATTTCCCCCACCCCTGCTTCCTGTTGAGAGGCCTTGTAATTGTCAGCTAGATAAACAACTCCCAGATGTGGCCCAGACCCAAAAAACCATCTGGAAGGCTATATGACCTTCAAGCTGGTTGGAGAAGCATAGCGGCACCAGTATCAGCTTTATCCTATAGAATTAGTGTTGCTACCCTGAGCTAGCTACTCCCCTTTGCCTGCCCTATAAAAGCTTGTGCCTAACTGCTAATAAATGGATGCATTCACTGAAACTGTCTCTGCTGCTTCTTATCGAAGAATGCTATCGCCCTACCATGCCAACAGTGTGGGCCTCCAGGAACGAACACACTCTCTCCTTCCCTCTCTGTTATTCTGCCTTTTAAACAAAGAAGTCTTTTTTTTTTTTTTTTTTTAATCTAGCTCTACCCTTAATATTGGCCTGACAATTGGTAGGTTACTGAATTTATATAAACCAGTACCTACCTCATACAGGCATAAGAAGCAAACAAGTGAATGTACACCAAAGCACAGCATAGTGCTTGATAAATGTTAGCTGTTAGGGCCAGCATTGCGGTGTAGCTGGTAAAGCCACCACCTGCAGTGCCAACATCCCATATGGGTGCCAGTTCGAGTCCCAGCTGCTCTACTTCTGATTCTGGTCTCTGCTAAGGCCTGGGAAAGCAGTAGAAGATGGCCCAAGTCGTTGGGCCCCTGCACCTGCTTGGGAGACCTGGAAGAGGCTCTCCTGGCTTCAGATTGGCAAAGCTCTGGCTGTTGAGGCCATCTGGGGAGTGAACCAGTACATATAAACCTCTGTCTCTCTCCCTGCCTCTGCCTCTCTGTAACTCTACCTTTCAAATAAATAAATAAATAAATAAATAAATAAATCTTTTTAAAAAATGTTAGCTATTAGTGTTCATGTTCTTTGTAGCTTCTTTAATTAACTTGAGTTCGTGGTGGAATCCAGCTATAAGTCAGCTCCCTTGGTGCTATGTTTTTCAAATGGGTTGGCCAAAGACAAAGACAAGAGAAATCTCCTGTTTTGTGTTCTTCCTGGTTTTGTAATTGTGATGAGTAGCATTTGGAACCACAGCAGGGCTCCCAAAATGATGAAAGGAAAAAAATTCAAGAACTGGCAGAAAAAACAATCACACAAAAACATTCTCCTTGGTCACCATTTTTATTGGCACACATTCTGTGGAAAGTCTTAGCTGTGGAGGAAGACAGTGCAAAGATGGAGCACCGGCCTGGCAGGGCCTTCAGTTACCAGAAGGATGTTAGTATTGAGAGTGGCAGAGTTACAAAGCCCTCAGGTCTCTAATTTCAAGTTGCTCTCTGGTAATTTTAATGAAAAGGGAAGAGAGGCCCTGAAAGGTAAGTGCAATTGAACCGCATTATCAGATTAAGAACAGGGTAAGAGTTGGATATTAAGCAATGGGCTTTCTCAATGGTGAGAAAGAGAAGAGTTCTGTCACACAGTAGGAAGACAGACCCCAGAGAGCAAACAGAATGGAGGGCTAAGAGCCCAACATCTTCATCCCTGAAGAGCTGTGGAAATAAGATTATGGTGAGGATGATGATTGCTGCCAAATGATGAGCAGCTATTACATAACAGTATTAATTATGTTTTAATTGGGAAATAGTTCATTAAACTGTGTTAATTGTTTTGCATACATAGTTACCACACTTGCTCTCCATACAACAACCTTGTAAGAATGTTACAAAAGAGAGCAGAGCTCAGATGGAATAGCAACTCACCTAGCATCTCAGCAGCAGGGCGTAGAAGCTGAGACCATCATCCTTTATTTTGGACAGCCAAATAGAGTAGCCACCAGGAATAAATGCTGCTAAGGGCCCTTCTTGCTCTGTGATTTTATATTTCTAGAACATCTAAGCCACAGCAATGAGAAGTTCATCAGTGAGGTCAATTTACTTTGTCTTCCAAGTAAAGTTTTGAAATATAAAAAAATACCATTAGCCAAAATAACTACCATAACTGTCTTGATAAAAGATCAGGTTCTCACACAAAATTTTTGATGAATTTGGGCCTGGAATTGATTGATTTTGTGTTACCATGAACTTGAGAAAACCAACCATTTTCTTTTGAATAATGAGATTGCAGCATTTCCCCTTACATGTTTCTAGTAGAGTGTAATGAAATGCAGTGCAAACCACAGGAAATTCTGTGGTCAGGTTTTGAACTTGAGTGATCTTCCTCAGCCATAACACCATGACAAAGGTAGTGCAGAATAAAAAGGGGGAGACATACTGGGGAGGTCTTGGTTCTTCAAGTGACAGGCAGCTTGGATATAACAAGAAAAACATCATTTCAGGAAAGAGAGGGGACCTGACTTACCATACTTGGTTATAAATATTTCCATTTATACCCAAACTAACAGCAAATCTGGGGAAATCCACCTAGGATGCCCGGTCAGCTCCCAGAAGCTAGAGAGGGAACATGAGAAGGCACTTGACTTTGACTCCAACTTAGGTGACAAGCATTTTCTGACTGCCTTGTATTTTCAGAGCTAAGTAAAGATAACTCCTAGCAGGATTGCGTAAGATCCCTTCTACGTCTTGTCCCTAGATGGTTAAGTTGTGCTTCAGTTTCAGCAGGAAGTGAAGTAAGACCACCTGTACTTCTGCAAATTGCCAAGGAAACTTTCAAAAGATACATTATCAACTCAAAATAGGTTGATGCAAAAAGCAAGTGAAAATGAATAGCAGCAGAAAGTGACACCACTTTTGGATTCTTCTTATGTGAATGTATACTATGCACATTGGCTGATGTAACCTTTTCAGCAACCTTCTATGTGCCATATTGATGCCTTCTTTTACAGATGAAAAAAGCCAAGGATTTGAGAGAGCTGGGTGTGACACACAAAGATACATACTACACACACATAAGTGACTAACGTGGGAATCAGTCTTGACTCATAAGATGCTTGACTCATAAGATGACCCACTCACATGCACACAAATCAAGTTTTCAAAATGACCTATTCATATGTTTGAATTTGCTCTTCTTTTTTTTCCAGTAGCAAAGGCAGTTAGTCTGAAATATTTGTCATTTTTACATTGGCTTACAATTACCTATGCTATTAAGGCTACCAATCACCCCCTCTTTTCTTCTCCTACAGTAAAAACAGGACAAAGTATTTTCTAATTAACCCAAGCTCTTCTGTGTTAGAAACTCTGCTTCAAATAAATTAAAAATAAAAGTTATAAACAAAAAACATTTGAATTTCTTAGGAAAAAGCTGTAATAGTCCATTGAAGTGGGTCACGAGGAAAATCAACTCATGACTTTAAATGAAGTCAGGAGCTCCAGGATGCTGCCATCAGAAAGGTTATGTACTTAGCCCAAGATCAAGTGTTGAATAGTGGCCAAGTTAGGAGTTGGAACTCTAGACCTTTAGCTCACATATCCAAGTCCTGGACATGATCTGCCCTCTTAAAATGGCTGGGCGGCGCTGTGGCGCAGTGGGGTAAAGCCCTGGCCTGAAGCGCCAGCATCCCATATGGGTGCTGGTTCAAGTCCCGGCTGCTCCTCTTCCAATCCAGCTCTCCTCGATGGCCTAGGAAAGCAGTAGAAGATGGCCCAAGTGCTTGGGCCCCTGCAACCTCGTGGGAGACCTGGAAGAAGCTCCTGGCTCCTGGCTTCAGATCAGCGCAGCTCCGGCCATTGCAGCAATCTGGGGAGTGAACCAGTAGATGGAAGACCTCTTTCTCCCTCTGCCTCTCCTTCTGTCTCTGTGTAACTCTGACTTTCAAATAAATAAATCTTTTTTAAAAAAATGGCTGTGGTTTGGGTGTGTGACAAAACAACTTTCATGGAATTGGACAAGCCACTTGCTGAAGCCAACTCCCTCCCTGTTGCTATCCCTCTCCCCCACACCCAGTGCCAGGGAAAAATGGAAACCAAGTGAGATTCCCCTTTTTACTGGGTGTCTGTGCTAATTTGTTTTTGCCATTGTTGAATCATACAAATGCAGGGCTGCTACTTGGACACTAGGGGGCGCTGGAAACTCACAGAATCCTTGGGCTCCCCAGCAAGGCTCCTTAATCCCCTGTTGGATCACAGATATTGGGAAGGAACATGTTCTGTACCTTTACTTCTAACAAAATGTCACTTCTGGGGCCGGTGCTGTGCCCTAGCGGGTAAAGACGCCACCACCTGCAGTGCCAGCATCCCATATGAGTGCCAGGCTCGAGTCCCGGCTGCTCCACTTCCAATCCATAGCTCTCTGCTATGGCCTGGGAAAGCAGTGGAAGATGGCCTGCCCAAGTCCTTGGGCCCCTGCACCAGATGGGAGACCTGGAGGAAGCTCCTGGCTCCTGGCTTCAGATCAGCACAGTGCTGGCCACTGCAGCCAACTGGGGAGTGAACCAGCGGAGGGAAGACTTACTTTCTCTCTCTCTCTCTCTCTCTCTCTCTCTCTCTCTCTCTCTGCCTCTCCTCTCTCTGTGTAACTCTTTCAAATAAATAAATCTTTAAAAAAAAAGTGTCACTTCTAAATGGATCAAAATTTATCATGTTTGAAACAAGCATTTTCTTTGTCTAATAGCTTACCTACTGGAGAATTCCAGCAGCACAGCTATTTTGGCCTACCTCAATCTAACATCTCTGGAGAGAGAGCACAATAAAAAACAAGTCCCCACTACCTGAGAGAAAACCATCATCCTTCAAGCCCAGCTATTCTTAGAGCCTAAGATAATCCAAAGGAACACAATATAGTCAATCAGTGATAAATGTAATAAATAGCCAAATGATCGAAAATACTCCAAGGCATAAAAAAAAAATAACCCCCAAGGTCCTGCCCACCTCCGGTACCCACAGCTCACTGGGCTTACACACTGCTTTCCTGGAGAGGGAGCATGCATGGGTGAAGCTGGCCACTTGGAGAAGCCGTCATTGGCTGCATTTGGGGAAGCCCAGAGAGGAACAGAAAGAAGGGGCAGCAGCCTCAGGGTGTTCTCATTTCTTGAAACCCCTCACAGAGGCCCTAGGTGGCCCCCTCCATGCTGAAGCCTTTCAAAGCTGGGCTCTTGGCAACAGCCTTTGAAATATCTGGGTGCTGGCACATGGTTTTGACATTAATATGCAAATAAGAATACTCAAATCTCTCACTTCATGCTTTAGGATCTTTTTAAAAATTCAGCCACTAACCATGACTAAAAAAAAAATAATAAAGGAGAAAGAAAAAGTGGTATGACCTTCGCTTGGTTTCTCCCACTGACCTCCTTGTGCTGAAGCGAAAGCACTGTTCAGCCCAGAGACAGTGATGGCCGGGCTCAGCCGGGAGCCCAGGCCTCCTAGTGCTGCAGACATTTCCCTTCCCCTCTCTCACAAAAGCTTTGGGCTGGATAAATAGGCACTACTCAGCTCTGTCAATCACCGTTACTGCTCTGTTTTCCTGACTACTGAGATGCATGAAAAGCCAAAGTTGGCTACAAAGTCCCCCTTGACGTATTCAGGGGAACCCTGGGGAGTGTACCCGGGGTCATGTCTGTAAACTTGCCAGGCCGCTAATTGTGCGTATCATTTCCTTACAATCCCTCCATGCTGTCACTTGGGCCTGGATAATCACTTTGGCTTCCATACTTCTTCCTTTGTTTGCCTGCGCTCCGGAGATGGGCCTGCAGGGAGGCTCCTTGGAGGCAAGCACGTCTCTATAACAAGATGTGACAGTGAGCTCAGGGAATTTGCTGACTAAACATAATTATGAGAGAGACTTGTGTTGCTTTCCTGGTTGGTTTTCTGAGACGCGAATGTGAGGGAAAGGCTCTCCTATGCCATTACGTCGAGGACAAGGGCAGGCACAGAGCAGCTATTGGCTGACCAGCCAGATAGCAAAGCCACCCTGTGCACAGGAGGAGGGGTGAACTCCAACAAAGCCCCAATCAACTGTCAAACCAAGCCCAAGGCAGAATGATAAGCGGTGAAGACGCAAAACAATAACCCAGTCCTTAGAAGATGAATTGCTTCCATGTTCAAAATTCCTGGCACCCTGAGAAGAATCAGAGTGTTTGGACATTTCTTTGCTTTGTCATCCTCTGTGAAACAGAGGTGCTTCCAAGCTTTTGTCACAGTGACAGTCCCATGAGTTGCAGGCTGGAGATAGAGCAAAGAGCATCTTACAGTGCAGAATAAGGAAAAAGCAGCTTTGTTGTCAAGTGGACTATGACAACCACACCAACATGGATAAAAAAGAAAACTTCTGGGCTGGCACTGTGGTGTAGCAGCTTAAGCCTCCACCTGCAGTGCCAGCTTCCCATACAGGCACCAATTTGAGTTCTCGCTGCTCCATTTCCAATACAGCTCCCTACTGATGCACCTGGGAAAGCAACAAAGGCTAGCCCAAGTGCTTGGGCCCCTGCACCTATGCAGAAGGCCTAGAAGAAGCTCCTGGCTCCTGGCTTTGGCCTGGCCAAACCCCAGCTGCTGTGGCCATTTGGGGAGTGAGCCAATGGATGGAAGATATCTCCCTCCCTCTCTCCCTCCCTCCTTCCCTCCCTCTCTCCTTCTCTCTGTATTTCTGCCTTTCAAATAAATAAATAAATAAATCTTCAAAAAAGAGAGGGAAGGGAAGGGAAGGGAGGGGAGGGGAGGGGAGGGGAGGGGAGGAGAGGGGTGGGGAGGCGAGGGGAGGCGAGGGGAGGGAAGGGAAATCCTCTCAGTTTCCCCCTCTGGAGGCCTGGCAGTAAGTGCAGTCTCCAACCCAAACCCACCCTTCCAATGACATTCTCTAGCTCCCAGTCCCTAACTTTCCTCCTGGTCTTGATCACTGACCTTGCCCCTGATAGGAGAAAACACACATTTATGCACCTGCTGCTTCTGTGAACACTGCCCCTTGATGGGGTTCAGTACATACTTCCTACCCCTTAAAGCACCGCGGTATCTGAGGAAATAGAAGAAGCACCTCCCTCCCTCCCTTTTCCCTGAAGCAGTTTGAAGATCCTCACTCAGGAGGTGCTCTCTCTACTTTCCAGAAGAAAGGAGCTGAAGACATAGGACACAAAGAAGAATCTGAACAAACAGGTCTTGCTAAGTCTCGCTCAGTTTATCACCATTAAATCACACCCAATTATTCTCTAATTATACTTCTCCACAACTGATCACTCTTCATCAAACCATCGAGCATTAAACTGTACAAACTTAGGGGTCGGCATTGTGGTATAGTGGTTTAAGCTGCCACCTACAATGCTGGCATCCCATGAGATCCACTTTAGAGTCCTGACTGCTCCACTTCCAATTCAGATCGCTGCCAATGTGCTAATGTGAAAGCAACAGAAGATGGCCCAGGGCTTGGGCCCTTGTCACCCATGTAGGAGACCTGTATGGAGTTCCTGGCTCCTGGATTTGGCCTGGCCCAGCCCTGACTGTTGTGACTATTTGGAGAGTAAACAAGTGGATAGAAGATCTCTCTCTCTCTCTAACTCTGTCTTTCCAATAAATGAAATAAATCATTTTAAAAAGAAAGAAGCTGGCACCACAGCTCACTAGGCTAATCCTCCGCCTTGCGGTGCTGGCACACCGGGTTCTAGTCCTGGTCAGGGCGCCAGATTCTGTCCCAGTTGCCCCTCTTCCAGGCCAGCTCTCTGCTGTGGCCAGGGAGTGCAGTGGAGGATGGCCCGAGTACTTGGGCCCTGCACCCCATGGGAGACCAGGATAAGTACCTGGCTCCTGCCATCGGATCAGCGCGGTGCGCCGGCCGCGGCGGCCATTGGAGGGTGAACCAACGGCAAAGGAAGACCTTTCTCTCTGTCTCTCTCTCTCACTGTCCACTCTGCCTGTCGAAAAAAGAAAGAAAGAAAGAAAGGAAGGAAGGAAGGAAGGAAGGAAGGAGGGAGGGAGGGAGGGAGGGAGGGAGGGAGGGGAAGGGAAGGGAGGAAGGGAGAAAGGGAGAAAGGAAGAAAGAAGGAAAGAAGGAAAGAAACCAATGTGCCTTTATTTTTTAAAAACGTGCAAGTCTGTTCCCTGGGGTCTTCATTTCTAAAGGCCCTTGAGTCATGTAAAACTTTAATCAACTGATGCACATGCTTTTCTCTTACGAACCTATCTTTTTTTTCCAGGGGCCTCAGCCAGGAACCCAGCAACCTTGGAAAGAAATCTTCCCTCCCCTGTACACTATGGAGAACCTTCTCCAAGGCTTCAACACCTTCTAGTGTTTTTTCTGGGCTTCATCTTCCCTTATTGTTATGGAGACAGGTATTAAGGAGCACATTTTTTAGAAGTGGAAAGTGAGGTGCAAGGACCACAGATGACCTCCAGGGACACAGAGCACCAGGGTAACACTGCTCATCTCCCAGCCTTGTGGGCTTGGCCAGCTCCTAACTGAACAGATGCACCCGTGTGTTTACTGCTGTTGACCTTTGCTCTTTTGTCCCCTCCTGCGGGTCATTGGGTCACCCCACTGCCTTGGTTCCTCCACTGGGACGCAGACACAAAGCTGCTTTTTTCTGGTAACTCTCCTGAGACAGGGTCGGGACAAGAGTATGGATGGGGCTGAAATGTTAATGTTAATGTAAGGATTACCTTTTGGGGCTGGTGTTGTGATGTAGGCCGGTTAAGCCACCACCTGCAAAGCCTGCATCCCATATGAGCAACACTTAAGTCCCAGCTGCTCCACCTCCAATCCAATTCCCTGCTAATGCCACTGGGAAAGCAGCTGAAGATGGCCATGGCCCAAAAACTTGGGCCTCTGCATTCATATGGAAGACCCAGATGAAGCTCCTGGCTTCGGCCTGGCCCAGCCCTGGCCCTTGTGACCATTTGGGGAGAGATCCAATAGATGGAAGATCTCACTGTCTCTGTCTTTCCTTCTCTCTGCAACTCTGCCTTTCAAATAAATAAATAAACCTCAAAAAAAAAAAAAAAAGAATAACCTTTTAAATTCCCTAATATGATTCTTTGTCTCCACCTTCACTACTGGAGACCATTGGAACAAGTCAGCATGTTTTTTGAAGATAACCCAATTATTTCATCACTTACATAAAGCACTCTGATTTTATAGAGAAATGTAGCATTTAAATTGGAATTGGAAGCTTTGCTGCAATGAATCAATCCCCAATACCATATTTCTTTACTTTTTTAAAAAAGATTATTTATGGGCCGGCGCCGTGGCTCAATAGGCTAATCCTCCACCTTGCGGCGCCGGCACACCGGGTTCTAGTCCCGGTCGGGGCGCCGGTTTCTGTCCCGGTTGCCCCTCTTCCAGGCCAGCTCTCTGCTGTGGCCAGGGAGTGCAGTGGAGGATGAACCAGGTGCTTGGGCCCTGCACCCCATGGGAGACCAGGAAAAGCACCTGGATCCTGACTCCTGCCATCGGATCAGCGCGGTGCGCCGGCTGCAGCGGTGGCCATTGGAGGGTGAACCAACGGCAAAAGGAAGGCCTTTCTCTCTGTCTCTCTCTCTCACTGTCCACTCTGCCTGTCAAAAAAAAAAAAAAAAGATTATTTATTTGAAATGCAGAGTTAGAGAGAGAGAGAGAGAGAGAGAGAGAGTCTTCCATGCCCTGCTTCACTCTCCAAATGGCCACAATATCCAGGGCTGGGCTAGGCTGAAGCCAGGAGCTTCAATCGAGTATCCTATGTGGGTGCAGGATTCTAGCACTGGAGCCATCTTGCACTGGTTTCCCCAGGACATTAACAGGGAGCTGCACTGGAAGTGGAACAACCAAGACTCAAACCAGCATTTTTATTGGATGCTGGCATCACACGCAGTGTCTTAACCCTGCTTTCTTTCTGGTCCTCTGGTCGCAGTTCCCAGCATCCTCATTGTGGGACTGTGGGCAGAAAGACAACAAGGAGGCAGTGGAAAGTGATCTGACTGCCTTTTAGGAGAAACTTTGCTAAATCAGTTTCTCCTAACAGGGAACTCACTGAATCAATTATACCTATGGGATCTGTTGGGCTTGTTAACATTTGTACCCATCTGGCCAGCTTTCCATACTGCTCCTCTCTCTCTCTCTCTCCCCACAGGGAAGGGGGAAAGAGACCCCAAGTTGAAATCCATAGGATAACCGCCCCGTTTCAGAGACTGCATTTCCCAAGTGTCTTTGTAAGAGTAGCTCTGGTTCCCCTAAGTGGCTCCAGCCAGGAAGGTAGCGTCAGGTGGGGTGAGGAGGCTGTGGGCACCAGCAGTCCTGCCTCATCCTCCAGGGTGATCAGGTCAGTCCTGGGATGCTGACAGGTGGCCGGACCATCTTCTCCCCTTCCCCAGCTCTGACACGGCCGCACTAGTGATGTGGCAATGAATATATCAGTCTTTGATCCAGGACACTGTCTCTCACAAGGACAGAAGCAGTCAATGGAGACTGGTAAGTGTGCAAAGAGGAACAGAATTTACTTGGCAGTGAGGGAATAAACATCCATTCACGCGCAAGTGTGAGTCGCTCACACAAATACCCAACATGAGTGGGCCAAAGAATAGCTCATAAAGGAGAAAGGAGAAGAAAAACCGAAAACGGTACCTCTAAGTAAAAGCGGGACAGTTCGCGCCGAGACCTGGCCACGTTGGAGTGGCGTCTACGCGGGGTCCACGGCGGAGGGAGAGCCTGCCCCAGCACGGCCCCTCTTTATAAGGAAGTGGGCGGTCCCTGGAGTGGCTATGCAAAGGGGGTGGGCGCCTAGCGCGCCTGGGTCCCGGATGTGACCGGTGCATTCTGGGAACGTCGGCGCTATCAAATTGGCTGTTAAAGAGACCGCTTCCTGACGCAGGCTTCTAGAGCCCAGCTCAGCACACCCAGCTAGCCTGCTGCCTCTTCATCCCGCATCAGCACTAGCAGGTTAAGTACCACTCCTCAGCACTATAAATCTTTGATGAGCTGCCTGAAAAAGTACTTGTCTCTCAGGGTTTCCTTACCACCACCCCCACCCTTCGCGACACAACTTTCCTTGGCCACATCTGCAGGGGCTACAGTGCCTCAGGCCTCCCGGGAGCCCTGCTGCAAAGGAACACGAACCACACCTTAATGACCCCTCTCTGGACAGACTGCTGAAACTCAGATGGCTTCCAACCCAGCTGGTGCACAGACACTCTTCCGGTAGGGTTCTTCCCCTGCGGGGACACTTTCTAGAAGGTTACGGAGTTAAGTATCTTTGGCTTCCGTTCGTACCCTGCAATCTATTCAAGATTTTTCTGCACTGCCTACAAGATCTAAAGGGTGCAAAGGCAACTGTCCGATCCTCCCTACCCACCCCCACTCCCAGACCAAGACGGAGCCTGTTGTGCCTGGATTTCAAGAGAGGTCACAGAATAGGTTTCATTCTGAGACCTACATCATTAGTCATCTGAGAATAAATTTCGCGTGGGAACAAGGTGTCACCTGGTGGCTCCAGTCCTTCTCAGGCTAGCAAGAGCTCACGAAATCCAAAATGTGGATTCCCAGAATGAACAGTACTAGACGTGGCCTCAGAGCATCCCACAATCAGGGAGGAAGAGCATACAGAGAAAAGAACAAAGGAGCCTTTTTCCTGGGTCCAGGACCAGTCCTGGGGAAGTTAAGTGCCTGACCCAAGCCGAGGATGCTGCCCGCCTGGCCTCCTGCCAGCTCCCTGATGTGCCCCTTTCACAGCATCCAATAGCCTCTCCTGGAGCATCCCAGGAGCCCTGCTATGTGAAACTTCCCACCTAGGCCTACTAGCCCACCTCCTCAAATGGCTACAACTGCCCCGGGGACTGGACTGGTCCAAAGCGAGAAGCCAGGAGCTTCAACCAGGTCTTCCACATGGGTGGCAGGGGCCCAAGCACTTGGGCCATCCTCTGCTGCTTTCCTAGGCACATTAGCAGGGAGCTGGATCAGAAGTGGAGCAGCTGGGACCATATGGGGTGGGAACTGCAGGTAGTGGCTTTACCTGCTACACCATAGTTCATGCCCCCAAATAAATAAATTTTTTTAAAAGCAAGTGGAATTCCATTCATGTAACCATAGACTTTTCATCCAAGAGCTCTTGTTAAATTTTATTAGTGTTACCTGAAGGCAAGGTAATAATGCACATGGTCCAGGATTGATTTATCTGTCCTTGATAGAATGGAAGTCACTAGAAGCTTTCTTTGGACAGGAAGTTTTGATAAGAGTTATGGTAGATTTTAAGACTAGGAAGCTGTTGGGCAGGTAGGGCAGAGTGGAATGGGATGGAGCAGGAGTCAGGACTGGGTGGCATCGAGTGGGACCTTTCCTTGCCTATGTTAGAACTCAGTATAGCTAGGAGCACAGAACTCAATCCAGTTCTCCCACATGGGTATCCCCAACTACTGGGGCCATCATCTGAGGCCTCCCAGGGTGTAAATTAGCAGGAAGGTGAGTCAGAAGCTGAGGTGGGATTTAAACCAGGGACTCCCGTGTGGGATACAGACATCCCAAGGACGACTTAAGTGTTATGCCAAATAGCCACCCTGCAGTCCGAATTTTAGAAGGTCATTCAGTGTCTCAGTGATTTTCAAAGCCTTCACAGGCAGCCTTCCCAAAGCCAGCTTGATTAAAAATAATAATAAAAACAAAACCCAGATTAAATTCATGATTAAAAATTCAAGTTTAAAATATTTATATGCATTTTACCACTGTTTAAAATGTTTAACAGTTTAAGTGACAAAGAATAAAAAAGCTATGATTCACTTGTTTGACTTTTGGGTTTGTTTGTCCTTTAACCCAGAGTCCATTTGTGGACCCATCGGAAGTCAGCAGGATGCCGTATGTTCCTCCCAGGTGGCTGCCTGCTTAGCCAGCCAGCCTCTCTCCCTGACTGTCAAGGGCTCCTTTGTGTGCTTTAGGGAATTCAGTATGAGTCCCTTGCTCTGCACAAGTCCCCCACAGTGTTGGATCTGTAAAGGATGTTTGCAGGGGGTGGGGTGGGGGGGTGCGTTCCTGCCAAAAGGAACCCTGCACAGCAACTTTCAGCCCTGAGACTGTCACGCAAGCCCTCAGATACTGCAAAAAGTGGGGGATGGCATTTCTAAGATGCATCTCTCTGGGGCAGGCACTGCAGCACAGTGGGCTAAACCCTCCGCCTGCAGCGCCAGCACCCCATATGGCCGCCATTCGAGTCCCGGCTGCTCCTCTTCTGATCCAGCTCTCTGCTATGGCCTGGGAAAGCAGTAGAAGATGGCGCAAGTCCTTGGGTCCCTGCACCCACATGGGAGACTTGGAAGAAGCTCCTGGCTCCTGGCTTTGGTTCGGCCCAACTCCAGCTGTTGTGGTCATTTGGGGAGTGAACCAGTGGATGAAAGACCTTTCTCTCTGTCTCTCACTCTGTCTGTAATTCTGCCTGTCAAATAAATAAAAATCTTAAAAAAAAATGCATCTTTCTGACAGCTCACCTAGAGAGAGATTTGAGGATGAAAATTAATATACTATCATTCAATCTGCTTTCTTTGAAGTTGCTGTAACAAGCTTAGAAGTTACTGAAACAGTTGCAGTGAGTTTGAAATGACCTAAATTCTAAATGAACACTGGAATAGAGATAAATCATTGAACCCTAGCACTTGAAAGCTGGAGGAGGACTCAGAGAACACCTTGGCCAACCTTCTCATTTTCCATCTAAATTGACCAGGAAGTACAACAACTTACCCAGGGTCACATGGCCAGTTCAAGCCCACTCATTCCATGAGCCATGTTACTTGTCAGTGCGACTGGAGCCTGTATACAAGGGTGGGTTTTTTTTTAATTAATTAATTTGAGAGGCAGAGAGAGAGAGAGAGAGATCACACTTGCATCTTCTGGTTCAGTCCCGCATTCTCCAATTGTCAGGGCTGGGCTGGGCTGAGGCTGAAGCTGGGTGCTGCAAACAACCCAGTCCTCCCATGTGGGTGGCAGGGACCCAATTACTTGAGCCATCACTGTTGCCACCCAGGGTCCACACTGGCTGGAAGCCAGAGCCAGCAGGTTGGAGCCAGGCATTGAACCCAGGCATTAAGATATAGAATGTGGGCATCTTAACCACTAGGCAAAGAGCCCATCCCTGCACATGCAGGCTTTTTTTTTTTTTTTTTTGAAGATTTATTTATGTATTTATTTAAAAAAGAGTTACAGAGAGAACAGAGGCAGAGAGAAAGAGAGGTTTTCCATATGCTGGTTCATTCCCCAAATGGTCACAATGGCCGGAGCCGGGCCGATCTGAAGCCAGGAGCTAGTAGCTTCTTCTGGGTCTCCAATGTGGGTGCAGGAGCCCAAGGTCTTAGGCCATCTTCTACTGCTTTCCCAGCCCATAGCAGACAGCTGGATCAGAAATGAAACAGCTGGGTCTTGAACTGATGCCATTTTGGGATGTCATCATGGCAGGTGGCAGCTTTACCCACTACACCACAATGCCCCTGTACATGTAGTTTAAACATTGTTCTTGGCAAAGACTAAAGATAAATAAATGTACTCCCCTTCTAAAACCAAGGTACCATCTCCATAATGTGCATAATCATTGTTTTTGTTGCAAATAACCCCTGAATGAATCTGGTTCTTTTACGATTTGGGGAAATGGCTGCAAAGCACTGTGCCAAGAACAGATCAACGTTGCTTATCTTCTACAGCTTAAGTATGTGCCTCAAATACTGCATTCTTAGATGGTGCCAAAAAATAAAACCTGAAAAAACAAAAACTGGTAACAATACATGGATGAGGGTATTTCAAAAAGTTCATGGAAAAACTGAGTTAACAGATAAGTTTATTTTGGTGCAAAATTTTTTTGAAATCGATGCATAGGTTTTTCATAATACACAATTTCCATAAACTATTTTTTTAAAAACTTACTTTTTTATTTGAAGGGCAGAGTTATAAGGAGAGAGAAAGAGGAGAGGGAGAGAGAGAGCCAAAGAGACAGAGAGAGAGAATTTTCCATCCACTGATTCACTCCCTAAATGGTCACAATGGCCAGGGGTGGGCCTGCCTGAGGCAGGAGCCAGGAGTTTCTTCCAGGTCTCCCACATGGGAGAAGGGTCCCAAGGAGTTGAGCCATTTTCCACTGCTTTTCCAGGAGCATTAGCAAGGAGCTGGATTGGAAGCAGAGCAGTTGGAACTCAAACTGGTGACCTTATGGGACGCCAGCATCAAAGTTGCCTTTACCAGCTATGCCACAATGCAGGCCGCTCCACGGACTTTTTAAAGACCCGTGGTTTAACTGTGTTCTTGGAAACAGTCTGCGTCCTTCCTGCTCTGTAGTAAAAGTCTCTTCACTGTCAGGGAAGGCTCAGAACTTTCCAAGTTCTACTATTCCTTTGGCACATAGAGTTTTCTCAAGGAAGTTACAGCTACAACAGGACTCAGGGAAGCCAACACATAATGTAACTGAAGAAAAGTTCTTTGCAGTTGGGTCTGGAAACTTGGAAAGGGATGGAAGAATAAGTTCATACTTCAGCTTGTTCTCTCATTCAACAAAGGTGCTAGGTGCTAGATGCTGGGAATTCTGTGAAAGGATCTACCCCAGGTGGTTGGAACAAGAAGTGTTGATAAGACAGGAGCCCTCAGAAGGGCCCAGGATAGGTGTACTTCAGCCATGGCTCTACCATCCATGCTGTGACCACATTCAGGTCACTTTTGCCTTCTTGGCTTTCCCTCTTCCATGTACAGAAGTGTTTATTCCCTTTCCTATCACTCTCAAAATACAATAAAATAATATGAAACTTTTTAATCATCTTCATTGAATCCTCATTACAAGGTATGTGCATCCCTTCAAAGGCCCAGATAAAATCCTGATCACTTCCATAATATGCTTCATTAAGAAAGACATTGAAGAAAGGTGGCCGTTTCTATTTAGAACAGCAGTTCTCAACCCTGGGTATGCATCAGAATCATGTGACAGGCCTTTAGAAACCCAGACTAGCATCTGCTCTCTTCCTCAAACTTCATCACACTAACGATCATGTCTTACTTTATGCAAGGCACTGTGCTACACTCTACACACATTTTTCACATTCGACTCACACAACCAACTCAGCAGAAGCAGCAGCTGAAGCTCAGAGAGATTAACAGCTTACAGGCTAGGAGGGCCTGGCCCCTGTGCAGAAAGTAATGAGTTGGGACACTGTGTTCTTGACAAATGACTCTAATGAGAGGAACACTGGTTATCGGAGGAACAGGAACATGTCCCTTTCCTCTCTGGTCTGCATTAGCCAGGGAGAGCACACAGAGACTGCTGACCACTGGGCACTGGCTGGGCCAGACTCTGACATCTGTTGGTTTCTGGAGACCTGTTTGATTGCTTTTCTACCACTTATTACAGGATATCATGGCCAAAATAAAAATTAATACAGAGACTCATTCGTTTTCAAAGAAATGGTCTAGATTTGCTTCCAGGAATAAGTAGTACAAAACTGATGTGACAAAAAAAGCACTCAAGCTTTCTACATAGCCAAATGCAACTGACTCACAACGAGGGCTTAAGAAGCACACGGGAGACATCTGATAAAATACACATTTATTAGAAATTTTTCAGCAGCATCATTTCCAGTTGCTTTTCTAATCAAAGTACATTTCAAAGTAATTACAATCAGCACTCAAAATATGAGCAGCAAAAAATATCTTGAGAACTCAGGGATAAAATAATCAGTAGTACATGTTTCATTCATCCATCCATCCAACCACTCATTCATTGTTTAACAAATGTGCAAGACTAGCACAGAGAGCCGGGAAAGCTACGTGCTATGGCAGCTGTGTTTTCCTGCCTGGATCCCGCTGTGGAGACTACCGACTATTCCAGAGAGGGGCAGGGCTGTACAGTACATTGTGATACAAATGTACAGATGTAGGCAAAGGATCTAAAAAAGGCTCAATAAGAATGACTTCCCTTTCTATTCGTGTTCAACTTTGGAAATAAATAGTCATTAAAATGTTCATTTCACACACAGAAACAAAAACCCAGTTGAGGCTTCACTTAACTGGTATTTGTGTTGCACCTTACTTTATGAAGACACAGATTTGGTTTTAGTAATTCAGCTACCAAGTCCCACTTACTGGAGTAAGTGACCACCTGAGTTGTCGGGCAAGGGCATGAGTGGCTATATGGTCCACATGGGGAAAGAGCTCATTCTACTAAACACATTCTACTAAATATAGCAAGGTGCCCTTGCTCTAGGACACCTGTACTTCATGACATGGCATTTCTTCAGAGATGTTACAAACACAGAAGTTGACTCAACAGCGAGAGGACACATGCCAAGTAGAGTGCTCTGGCCAGACAACACAAACATGCAGAGAGTGGAGTTGAACTGCTTTTTCTACCTGCTATCTGAGGCATCTACCATCAACCCCAAATGTCTATACAACACATCGTGGCCTCTAGCAAGACACCCATTAGTCAAGTTGAAATGTAATATTGAACATTCATTAAGTGCTGGTGTGTAGGAATGGACCAGAGAATAGTGTCTGGGTTCCTTCCCTGGATACTTCCAAAGGAAATATGTGTGATGCCTCTTTGCCAGGCACAGCTAAAGGCCGTCAAGTCAATTCCTTTCCTCACTGGATCATTTATTTTAACAATCACCAACCAATTCAACAGATATTTTTATTAGCAGATTCAATGATGTGATAATCTTTCCAAAATTTACAAATGTACAATATATTTATAGCATTGCCTTCAGATAGCTTCAGTGCAAAGATATACATATAGTACATCGTGGTAATTATTTGTAAAAATAGGAAATGGCATAAGTAAAAAAAAAAAGACACACAAGACACTTCCAACTGTAGGCAGAGAAAAATATATTTTTATAAAGTACTGAATGTGGACTTATTTTTTCTGTTTGTAAAAAATACATGTGCAAAAATGTGTTTCTAATGATTCCCTAAACAGCTGGCGTGGCTATACCTCAGAGTCTTCTTTAACAACTTTCACAAGGTTTGCGGTATCTTTAAAAGTGTCTTCTGTTGCAGTGTAGCCGGGCGTTGGGTCTCTTTTTGGAGAAATTTTATCAGGGAGAGATGGTGATGGAGGTGGGGCCCCAGCATCCCCTTCCTTTTGCTCGTTGTCCATCTGAAACCACAATGAGGCAGAAATTGGCCATTTATTTCCTCAACACAACCAGAAACAATTTGGTACGAAGATTCATCTTGGCCAGCTGGCTCAGAAAAATCTGAATGCTCGTCCACTTTAGCCAAGCAAATGATCTAGAGTGAACAATGCCTGTGCTAAGGAAAATAGCTAAAAATTACCTCTGCATAGATTGGGTTTTCAAAGTTGGTGGTTTGTTTCGGCTTTCGTTTGAAGATATTCCATCTTGGTACCTAAAGGAAAGAGGAAAACAAACCAAAAAAACTTCAGCAAAGGAATTTTTTGTGGGTTACTTTTCTCCTTGTCTAGGTTTTAAAATTTCTTCTCACTGAAAGGACCAAACCATTTGGGACCTAGGAATGTGGGACCTGGCCGAGGAAATCACCTGTTCACCTCTTTCTATGGCCCTGGAACCATAACTGAGACTTTGCATGGTTTTCACCTAATGATCTCAAAACACATCCTTGATTTGAAGTTCACAGTTTATAAATCTGTACCCACTGAGTCTAGAAGCTTTGACAGGCAGCTCACTCTGGCTACTTCCATACAGATGGAATGCATTAAGACCAAGACACCTAAGAGCTTTCTGGGGCTACTGGAGAACAGAAAGAAAAACGGGCCATCAAAGAAGGAGGTACCTTTCTCTGAAGGGAGGAGAGAACTTCCACTTTGACTATGACCTTGCCTGAATAAGACTGAAGTCGGCAAACTCAAAAGGCTTCCATAGCCTTGGCAACTCATGACTAGAGCCTAGGGAGATTACTGACACTATAAACAAGAGTGTCAAATTGTTAAGTCAACAATAGGAGTCACTGCGTACTTACTCCTCATGTGGGATCTGTCCTTAATGTGTTGTCCAATGTGAAGTAATGCTATAACTAGTACTGAAACAGTATTTTTACACTTTGTATTTCTGTGTGGATGCAAACTGATGAAATCTTTACTTAATATACACTGAATCGATCTTCTGTATATAAAGATAATTGAAAATGAATCTTATGTGAATGGAATGGGAGAGGGAGCGGGAGATGGGAGGAGTGCGAGTGGGAGGGAAGTTATGGGGGGGAGCCATTGTAATCTGTACTTTGGAAATTTATATTTACTAAATAAAAGTTAAAAAAAAAGAAAAGGCTGAGTTTAACTCTTGTTTCCTAAAACAAAGTCTTGATTCTTGTTCAGTTCAGGAATGGCCTTTCTCCCTTCATCATTTCCTCCTGTAATCATAATGACAAGAGTTAAAACAGCGCACAGTCTTGAGTGCTCACTACATGTCAGGGATTATTCTAAGAGTTTTGCAAGTGTCTGATCTAATCCTCTCAGCAACCCCTTTAGGTGGGTGCTCTTATTACCCCTACTTGATAGAGGCTGAGGCACAGCAGGAGCAAAGAGCTACACTGTAGGCGAAAGGGCAGGGAATGACCACTCAAGGGACAGCACAAACTACCCTCCATGACAGCTGGCAGCCCTCACCTAGCTGCAAAGCTGCCAGCAATGCTGGCCACAGCTCTGGCTGCAGGATAGGAACCTGGCAGGAGACCAGGGAACCCACACATTGTATGCAGTGTATTATACTCTGTGAAAGTACAGGACCCACAAGTGAAGGAGTAGCGAGCACGTGGCTATAGGCTAAGTGTAAGAGGCCATTCACGCTAGCTCACGTTTAAACAAGGACCTGCTCTGTCCATGGTGCCTCCAAGGGGAAGATGAAGACATGGAGCCAGAGCCCTGACTCTGGATCTTCCAGTTAAGCAGGGAAGCCCTGAACTCTGCAAAGTCATTGCTTCAGTATGGAATTGCTCCTGGAAATGAAGTGCCTCCTAACAAGAGAAACAGTGTGGGGGCTTTTGCTGATATCTCCTTGAGATTCCATGCAGATTAATGCGAATTTAGAGAACCATGGAACTCAGTCTTAGGAGTTCATGTTCCTAACTTTGAGTCCTCGGCCTATTTACTGATGAAAGATAATTCTGTGATACTCGTGGGCACATGAATGGCAACCTAGGGTGATCTTTTTTTTTTTTTTTCTTTAAGGTTTATTTATATTTGAAAGGCAGAGTAAGAAAGAGAGTGAGAGTGAGAGATTTTTCAAACTGTGGTTCACTCTCCAAATGCCTGCAACAGCTGAGGCCAGGCCAGGTCGAAGCCAGGAGTCCACTTACTCCACACTTCTGACCCAGTTCCCTACTGATGCACCTGGGAGGCAGCAGATGACAGCCCAAGGATATGAGCTACTGCCACCCACACGGGAGACCCAGATGGAGCTCCTGGTTTCTGGCTTTGGCCTGGCCTAATCCCCCTGTTGCAGGCATTTGGGAAGTGAACCAGCAGATGAAAGCTCTCTCTCTATCTCTTCCTCTGTCACTCTGCCTTCCAAATAAATGAGTAAATCTTAAAAATTAATGTAGCTTGAAGAAAAAAAGTTTGCTCCCTTGAAAAATACCAAGTGGAAATTTTGTGTAGAAGAAAGAAGTAAAGGATTATTAAAAGGGAGACACAGACCTTAGATATAAGCTCTTCCACTTGGCATCAGTTTAGCTAATACATTTGTATTTTGACCCAAACAAGCAGAACAGGAGCCAATGTCTGAAGTGGTTCACGGCTAAAAATCTAATGAGACTTCCAAGTTAACTTTGCCAGTGCCAATTGCACTTGTGGACTGTGCAACTTAAGGAATAAAGCTTTATAAAATGATAAAGTTTCTAAATACCCTTAGGCTTTTGTTTACATTACTGACCAAAAATAGTCAGAGAACTTTAGAACTGAGACATTCCAGAGCCCATTGTTTTCAACCAGGAGTGTGTACATGAGTATGCTTGGGGAAGATGCCACTGGAATTTAGTGGACAGGGACCAGGAATACTGAAATGCCTTTTAGTGCACAGGACAATTTTGTAGCAAAAATAATTGTCTCATTCAATATGCTGATAGTATCTTCAATGAGGAACACCATCGTCCAGAGGTAAAATGGTTTGTACAAAATCAAATAGCTAGATCTCGGATGGCTGCATGTATTTATCCATTAAAACTAATAACATATTAGCCATTAACATTGAGTTGTATAACAAATGGACCCTACAAATTGAAAAAGGCCTAAAGTCATTCCACAGAAACTCCACCAAGTGATAATTTTTTTCTTTTACTCTCAATAGCAAGCACTGTGCCTGGCACATTGAGAGCAGTAATGGTTGGTTGCATGATTGGTTGGACAATTAAGTGAATGATGGACAGATAGGATAGATGACGTGGGTGTAAACCTGTGCCATCTAGTGGTAAGTACAGCTAACAGCAACAATGCCTTAAACAATGTGCCTTATATAAGGGAGTAGACACATGACACACATTTTTCCATTCAATTATCATTTATAGCCATTGTCTATACTCCCACTAAACTAGGGTCTTTTTGCTTTTTACTTGTTAAACTTCTTATTCAGTGAAGTATTAAGCCTTTTTACTGTAATGCAATTTTAAAATACGTTATCTCAAAAACTAATTTTAAAATATGCTATCTCAAAAACTAAAAAAAGGTGGGGGGGGGAGGAAAGAGGCAAGAGGGAGATAAGGGAAGGAGGGAGGGAGGGAGAAAGGAATGTCATGTTCTTAGAATTGTATCCACAAATCACATTGAATCTTTTAAGGACTAATTAAAAATTAAAAATTATAAAACACACACCAAAAAACACATGACAAGTACAGCAGAAAAACTGCATTCTTCACAACTCAGTGTTAGAATATAGCGCCATTTGTTAGAAAATTTCTCAATCTATGCTTTTTAAAAATTATCTTTATTATCTGCCTACGCATCTTGGGATCTGTGAGCTTGCTGAGGTCTACCCAGTTTACCTAGGATTTATATCAACCCACCAATCTCAGCATTCTTTCCAAATCTCACAAAATTTCTGGAGTCAGACATTGTTACCTGAATCCCAGCAGCACCCGGAGACACTGGCGTTGTCCCTGGACTTGTCTCAGGGGGGTTTGTGGGACTTTCATAGTTCTTGGCATCCACATTTCCAGCTACCACCGCCTGCGAACACATTGAAGGCCCTTATCCAGTTTTGAAAGAATCCAGCAGTAAGTACACTGCTACAGTTTGCTATCAGCTCTTTGGGTCTGTTTTCCACCAACACGGATGGACATGGTTTTTATTCTTTGAGCCGATCCCGCATCCCAGGACTAAACTAATTCCTCACTCCCTAACATCCTGGGCATTGGCCACTAAGTCATCTCATGCCTTAATCCTGGAAAGCAAATGCGTCTCTCATTGAGCACACTCACTTAATACTAACAATTTCTGTTGTATTTTCTATGCCTCCTTACACCCACCAATCACCATATTTTTGAACAAATGATACTCTGGATGTCTATCAGCAGCCAATTACTAGAAGAATGCCATGAATAATTCCCCAAACATAATGGTGAACTGAGAATCCCATCTTTGGATGTTAAGAGCAAAACTCTGAAATCTCAGCGGACTACGTAAAAGACATTGAATTTCTGAAGCCATAGGCATAATAGAATTAATACTTTTCTACACATTTTTCTGTAACATGCATGGAATTCCACAGTTCCCTCTTAAATCCAAATTTCCATGAATAAGTAATTAATAAATTATAGGGCAGATAACTCCCACATTCTCCTATACTTCTGTATTCATCAGTTTGCTTTTTTCTCAAGTTTGGATGTGTTTCTATACATGGCCTCATTTTATTTCAGGTGAAAAAGCCAAAAGAAACAGCCTAGCTGTTTTAGCATGTGAGTACATTTTTGCTACCTGCTAGCAAAATACTTTCAAGATTCAAATATTTCTGCTTCTAAGAAAGCTATTTGTAGGGACAGGTGTTTGTCCCAGCAGTTAAGATACATTTAGGACACCCACATTCCAAATGGGAGTGCCTGGGTTTGAATTCCAGCTCTGCTTCCATTTTTAGCTCCCTGCTAATGCACACCCTGGGAGGCTGCAGACAATAGCTCAAGTAGTTAAGTCCCTGCCAATGAGGTAGAAGACCCAGATGGAGGTTCAGACTCCCAGCTTTGGTCTTGCTCAGCCTGGGCCGTTACATGCCTTTAGGGAGTGAAACAGCGTGGTTGAAGATTGAATCAATCAATCTCTCTCTTTCAGACAAATGAGTTTTTTAAAAGATTTATTTATTTAATTAAAAGGCAGATTTACAGAGAGGCAGAGGCAGAAAAAGAGAGAGAGAGAGAGAAAGAGATCTTCCATCTGCTGGTTCACTCCCCAAATGGCCACAAAGTCCAGAACTGCACAGATCTGAAGCCAGGAGCTTCTTCTGGGTCTCCCACGTGGGTGCAGGGGCCCAAGGACTTGGGCCGTCTTTTACTGCTTTCCCAGGCCACAGCAGAGAGCTGGATCGGAGGAGGAGCAGCCAGGACTCGCGCCCATATGGGATGCTGGCACTGAGTCTACCAGACGTCTGAAGGGACTCACACACCTGCCACTCAGAATGAGACTCAGAATGATGCAGAATGATCAGCCCCAGCGAGGCTTCAAGCCTCAACAACTGAGCAGAAAAACAGGATTCCCGCTGTTTTCAGGTCAAGTGGTCAGGTCAGCCCTGCAGGCGGCGGGGCTGAGGCATGGAGCACTCCCCACTTGGAGAGGTTCGGAGACTCCGCCGCAGACACGCTGGGGAGAGTAAGACCCAGCAGCAGCGACCACGGAAACAAAGAGCTGTGTGCCGTCTCACCTCGGCAGGCAGAACCACTTTCACGGCACAGTCTCTGGTCACGTACATGGGGTTTTCAAATATTACAGGCTGTTTCCCCAGCTCCATGGCAAAGTGGTCACTCTGGTGGGGGAGGGGAAGAGAGAGAAAGATCGAGAGATCACACTGTATGGATCCAGTTCGCACACACACAGGGAGGTGCCTTCCTCACCCCTGGAAGTTTTCTGGGTGCTGTGACAAAGTTTCCCCAAAGATGAAAGCTTAGAGATCGTCACACAAGCACAAACACTCCCATCGCAACACACACACACCAGCAGAGACACAGGGGCCCCACATGACACATCTCTAAGGTAACATAAAGGCACTAGGTCATTAGAACAAGAAAACAGAAACTCGTTTCCTATATCCAAACTCTCTACGGTCCTATAATGCAAATAACTTGGGGAGTGGGTCTGGACAAAAGAGAAGAGGGTAATGTCGGAAGAAGGGCAAGAAGGAAAAGAATAGGAGAGGGGGAGAGGAGAAAGAATGCATGACACTGAACTTGCAGGCACAGCTAACAATGACAGATTTGGGGGAAGAACAAAATACTCAAAGTAGCTTCCCTATAATGATTACAGAGACTTGTTGATCCCCTCACAAAATAACCCATGTGGGCCTCACACAGAGGATTACTGTACCCATCTTACAGATGGAGACAGTGAGTGTGGGGGCAACCAAGCTGTGTGCTATTATTACACACTTAGAAGGTGGCAGAGCCACATTTTGAATCAATACTGACTCTAAATCACTGTATAGTCCAGCATTGGAATACACTGGTGGAAATTATATCATGCTAAGAAAAAAACAGTTTTCTTCCTACACATTGTCATCAAATAAAAACAAAATATTGTATCTCCCTCTACACCACTAAAAAATGAAAGTTTAATATTTAAGACTGTTTATGATTCTAATGCAGCAGTGTGGCTTAGGGCCAGGGAAGTAGGGATGAGTTTTAACTTTATTACTAATGCTACCAATACTTTTAGACCTATTTCTGCAATAAATCTCAGGTTTCCCAATTTGATCTATGCAGCACAGACTTTACTCTGACAGTTATATGGTGTATCAAGGTATTTCAACATTCCCCAGGTTAATTTCATTCTTGATAAGAAATATTTCTTCTATAAAATAGTAAAAAATGACAACTTTGAAATAACCATCTTAAACCCCACTCACCAGTGACACTGATCCGTCAATAGCAGACTCAGGACCAAAACCAGATACACCAATTTCCATGTTGTCATCTGCCCCTGACCTGAAGGTCACCCCATTTCCATTTTCAGAAGGTTTGACAAGACTGCTTAAGCTGGAAGAAAGCCACGGAAACAGTGTCTTATTTTTTGTTCAGCCTGTTGTATCTTACTGAAATGCAGATCTTTCCTCCACGCGGCTGTACCTTGCTGAAATGCAATGCTCAGTTCCCACTCTGAGTCAAATGCGAGGCTGAGTTCCCTCAGCTTCCTGGAAACGTTAAAGCACATCCCTGGATGTAGGAGATGGGGGCCTGCAGGAATGCCGCCAGCCATCACACAGCCGGCTGAGCTCTCTAGCCTGACCTGAGCAGGCAGCAGCAGGCACAGCCATTAGGACTGCAAAACATGACTTGTCCCTCAGGCCTCAGCAAAGCCGTTGATGAAGAAACTGTGATTTGGAATGAAAGCTTTCGACCCTTCCTAATCTTTGTTCCTGCAGAAGACAGGAACTGCCTGCTCTACTTTTAACTTAAAAATAAAAATTAAAAAAATCAGGTTATTCACCTGATCACATCACACAGGCTTCTAGACTTACTATCCTACATGCTGTAACCAACCTTGGCAGCTTGGGCAGAGCTGGCAGAAGAGAGCCGGTCTTCCTATAGTGGAAAAATCCTACAGTTGCCAGGGCTCCAACGATGACGATCAAGAGAATTGTCAGCAACACAGCCATGGCCGCTATGGAAGACACAGAAGCAGTGAGCGGGGAAAGAGCCAACAAGGCTACAAGCCTTCATTCTGCCAAGACTGGGCCAAATCGGATAAATCAACAAATAACAGCATTCTCCTGAGGGTGGGGGGCAACCAAGCTGTGTGCTATTATTACATACTTAGAAGGTGGCAGAGCCACATTTTGAATCAATACTGACTCTAAATCACTGTGTAGTCCAGCATTGGAATACATTGGTGGAAATTATATGATGCTAAGAAAAAAACAGTTCTCTTCCTACACATTGTCATCAAATAAAAACAAAATGGAAAGTACCATGGGTACTTCCAGGTTGCTGATAGTCTTAAAACTTACTTGTTGCTGGAGGGATGCCCTTGGAAAACCCTATTTCGCAATACTGTCCGGTGTAGCCACTGGCACATCTGAAAGTAAAAGGAGAACCATTCACTAGCCTGCTGCCTTGTTGGGCTCTGCTGCAGTTTCATAAGCAAAGCCAGAGATGCGAGAGTGCTTCGGTCAAGGACTTTACAATTAGACAAGTTGGGGCCAGTGCTGTGGGGCAGCGGGTTAAAGCCCTGGCCCAAAGCACTGGCATCCCATATGGACGCCAGTTCTAGTCCCAGCTTCTTCTCTTCCGAGCCAGCTCTCTGCTATGGCCTGGGATAGCAGCAGAAGATGGCCCAAGTCCTTGGGTCCCTGTGCCTGCATGGGAGACCCGGAAGAAGCTCCTGGCTCCTGGCTTCAGATAGGCTCATCTCCAGCCATTGCGGCCATTTGGGGAGAACCAGCAGAAGGAAGACCTCTCTCTCTAACTCTGTCTTTCAAATAAATAAAAAGAAATTAAAAAAAAAATTAGACATGCAACGCATCCTACACAACCTCTGTTTTGTCAAGAGATGACAAGAAGGATCAACAGTGGCCTGGCTGAGAAACTCACTCTAGTGGAGGAGCAATGGCTTGACAGGGCCAGTCCCACCAAAGCAACCTACTGATGCCTTCTCTAATTTATGGAATTCTTTCTTACGGAGAGTGAAAAATGGAAACCACGTTTGTGTTCCTTCCTTTGAACTGCTTTCATTAAACACTTTGCAAAGGCACCTGTTTATCTCGCCCCGTGTCAGAGCCTTCTCAGTTGTCTGTTCGCCAAATCTTCAGCCCAGGCTTTGCTCATCGTGGAGGCCTCCCCCTAAAAGCAGCTCTGTGGACGGCTGTTCTCCCACAGTCCCACTGGCCTCAACGAGCTCAGGGGAGTCGGATGATGCTCCTGCCATTTCTCTAACTCCCTACCCCCAAAACATGCTCCAGGAGATCCCTATGACTGGGCATTTTAACCACATCCCCAGGAGATTCTTATGCGCACTGCACTAGTTTACTGCTGCCTTCCCCAAGGGGCAAGCTGGTTAAAATGTGAAATTAGTGAACCAGCCAGGTTCCTACACTTGTTTTCTTGGCTACTTTCAGGTCTCCAATTCCCGCAGAAGAGGCAAAGCCTACAGCTCGACCTCAACATTCAGACTTACTTGCATTTGGGCAGATCATTCTCATCAAAATAGCAACTTCCTCCGTACATACACCTGCATGGGGGGGGCATGGTGATGGGAAGTTCGATGGCTGCAGAAAGGGAAAGCCATGCATGTGTTAGTCGGCCGCACTCAGCAGAGCACCCACACCATGCAAACCTGCCCAGGGCTGCAGTGGCTACAGGGGCACGCCAGATCAGTAGTCTCCCTGTCAACACATCACCTTCCCCCAGAGTCAGACAAATTTCCCTCCCAATAAGAAGGTCTTGGGGGTCATGTACATTTAGTGGAAAGAAAGAGGCAGTTTATAGCATCTCCCCTTAAACAGTGAAGCGGTGCTAGACTCCAGAGCAGGGATGAATAGTTAAAAGAACCTTGTGGTAAAGAATATCTTAAGGCATTCAGGTTTTCATTTGAGTTTTCAGAATTCTCCCCTCATGAACCCAGTTGAGGTCAACAATTTAATTTAGGCACATCTTGAACCTTCAGCTAAGGAGTCTAAAGCATCAGCAATCAATCAACAGACAGACACACAGACACTAGATAGACAGCCAGAGAGATCCTCAATTTCTTCCCTCCCAAGTTGCCGTTACACTGGGTCTCTGCTCCCAGCTCCGGCCCCACCTGCTCCCTGGATGTGCCTCATGGCCATTAGTGCTTCACAGTGCTATACTTGGAAGATTTTGTTTATGGAATTGGGACAGCTTCTTGGCTCAGTCTTTCGATTTGTGCCTCTACACAAAATTTGCTGTATCAGAGAAGCCTTCCCTGAACACTCCACCTGAAAAAGCAACCCCACTCACCTTATATTCATTCCTCTTACCCTGCATTATTAGTCTTCTTCACCACCTTACCTATTATATATTTATTGGTTTCTCTATTTATTATCCTATTAAACATAAGCTAAGGAGAGCAGAGGGTAGTCTATTTTGTTCACTTCCAATATCTTCAGCACTTAAAACATTGCCTAGCACATAGTAGGCATTCAATAAATACTAACAGAACTAATTGATTAACATACCAAACCATGAATGGCTACCATCATTAATGTGTTTACTTTGATGAAAGTATTTTAAAAAATCACTTGGAAAAAATTAAAGGGTGGTAACAACTTAAACAGCAACTCTGCTACAATATGAAAATGCAGTAAGTCAGAAAGCTTCATTTATAACACAGAACATGTCTCAAAAGCTTGAACTATCATCCTGTTCGGAATATTGCTGAGAATATTGGAATACAGGCAATATTTCCCCAGTAGCAGTGGAATGAGTGCAGCGGGGAGGGAAGAAATGAGACGGGAAGTCATTTTTTTTCATCTTGAGTTCATTCTTTAAACTTGCCCACTTTGCAGTCTGGTTGGGGTGAGTCAGAGGCTGGTTCCTTGTTTACCATCATGCCCCCCCTGGTGGGAGAAGGTGGTTAAGCCCCTTCATTTTCCCATCATCTAAAATTTGGGGAAGGCCCCAAGGATGCTTAGCCATCAAATGGGCAACTAATGAATTACAGGATTTTCTTAAAAGTGTACTTATAAAGCAAAGGGTACTATTTAGAGGCACGTAGTTATTCCTCATGACATACTAATTCTTTAATTTAAAAGAGTCATTGATAAAAAGGTTCTGCCAAGAATGGATCACCCACAGAATTGGGGATGAGAATGAAACTGACTTCCTTATTCCAGCATTTATCTTGCAGCCACATAAAATGCTTTGCAAAACATAGCCCTTTTTTTTGGTTGTCTCGACTTTGAAGTGAGCAGATGAGAAAAACAGTGAACATCCTCAAGCCTGGCTCACCCCTCCCACCTCGGGAACATAGTTCTCCACCTTGAAAAACTCTAGAATGGCTGAGCGGACTCTGGGGTGCCAGGAGCCCAGTGCAGAGTGAGGGAAGGAAGGGGAGGTCTCACAGAAAACTCACTCTTTGAAATGTCTTTATACAACAACACAGCCACAGACTTAGGGATACTGCATCTTTATCACTGCAGATCTTAGCAAATAAATTTCAAGAATCATGGGATAGCAAGTTCTGTTTGGCCCCTTACATTCTACTCAGTTCTGTTTATGCTCCCCGTATCTCTTGTCCCTCCTTTTAGCCATCCCCACTCTACACTGAAAGGACCCAGCACACAGGGATTCTTCAGGTCCCTGAAGGCAACCTTGGCTGCCCAGGCAGTGCCCCTACCTGCGTCACACTCAGTGGTGCTCCCCTTTAAAAAGTTGGAGCCTTGGGGACAGGCACAGCTGTATCCTCCAGGTCTCAGCAAGCAGAGGTGGCTGCATACTTGTTTGCAAGGGTTGGGCACTGGAAAGCACATGAAAGCAGCAGTTAGGACAAGAGAATGAATAGCCCAATCAAGCACCATCAGCTGAGCCCCAGCGGCAGCACCCCAACACTTCCAGGCCACATGTTACCTGGTTATCACCTGCACATACACACCCATCACAGCCACCCACAGCAGAGGGACACAGTCCCTCCCTGGGCCCTCTGTCCCAGTTCTGTAACTCACATTTCCTATTGGTGCCATGCATTTCCTCTATCCCCTGGAAGGTTCAGAAAGTAACTAGCTGGTTCATTGCCCAACCATAAAATAACCCAATCAATACTAAGCATCTTGAGATGGCTCAAAGGACCAGTAAGATCCCAGTATTGTATCAAGATTTGTCATTCCCCAAATCTAGATAGATCACAATACATGGT
Organism: Oryctolagus cuniculus; assembly: GCF_964237555.1. Taxonomy (NCBI): domain Eukaryota; kingdom Metazoa; phylum Chordata; class Mammalia; order Lagomorpha; family Leporidae; genus Oryctolagus; species Oryctolagus cuniculus. The sequence goes on along the minus strand of NC_091434.1, from coordinate 71,939,428 downwards.
CTATTCAAAGCATATTACTGGGTATGATTTCCACTCCATCTCTATGAGGAGAATTTTCTTTTGGGCTTCAATTTCCTTATTTCTAAGAAAAGGGAATTTAAGGAGCTGGCACTGTGGCGTAACGGGTAAAGCTGCTGCCTGCAGTGCTGGCATCCCATACAGGTGCTGGTTTGAGTCCTGGCAACTCCACTTCTGATCCTGCTCTCTGCTAAGGCCTGGAAAGCAGTAGAAGATGACCCAAGTCCTTGGGCCTCTGCACCCACATGGGAGACCTGGAGGAAGCTCCATGCTCCTGGCTTTGGATCAGTGCAATTCCGGCCGTTGGGGCCAATTGGGGAGTGAACCAGTGGATGCAAGACCTCTCTCTCTGCCTCTGCCTCTCCTTCTCTCTCTGTGTAACTCTGATTTCCAAATAAAGAAATAAATAAATATTTTTTTAAAAAATGGAATTTAAAGCTATGATTCATCAGAATCACCTGGAAGCTATTCACAGAAGCTCAGGTTTAAATTCCTGTGAGGTGGGGCCAGCGCTGTGGCATAGTGGGTAAAGCTACCTCCTACAGTGCCAGCACCCCATGTGGACACCAGTTCGAAACAGCTGCTCTGCTTCCACTCCAGCTCCCTGCTAATGCACCTGGGAAAGCAGTGAAAGATGGCCCAAGTCCTTAGGCCCCTGCATCCATGTGGGAGACCTGGAAGAAGCTCCAGGCTCCTGGCTTTGGATTGGCCCAGCTCCTGCCATTGTGGCCATTTGGGGGAGTGAACCGGCAGATAGAAATAGAAGACCTCTTTCTCTCTCTCTCTCTCTCTCTCTCTCTCTCTCTCTCTGCCTCTCTCTGTAACTCTGCCTTTCAAATAAATAAACAAATCTTTTTTTGAAAAAAAGTTCATAGAAAATGGAATTAAAAGACAAGTCATTTAAAAAAAATTCTGGGGTGGAGCTCAAGCATTATTAATAAAAGTACCTCAGGTAATTTCAGAACCTTCTGAAGTCTACCTTAGCACACATTACGATTTATCCAAGGATTACACTGCATTAGACGATCTCTAAATTCCTTCTTGGGTTAACCTTCTGTAATCCTGATTCTCCATTATCCAAAATGTAGTCATAGCCGAGGCATGGCTATAAAATTATAAGAAATCTTCCAAGCGAGTCATTCAAATGCTGCCTCATTAGCATCTTGTCAGCTCTCTAGAGCAGAGCTTTTTAAACTTTGATGTGGTACAAATCACCTGGGGAGTCTTGCTAAAAATTCAGATTTACATTCAGAGGATCCGGGGTGGGGCCCAAGAATCCGCCTTACTAATCAGCTCCTATAGGATGCCGAGGCTTCTGTTCCACAGCCCACACTGTGAGGAGCAAGGGACGGGGGCCGTGCTTCTCAAAGATGATCCCGGAACCCACAGCAGCATCTGGCGACTTGTTAGAAATGCATATTCCTAGGCCACATCGGGCATGTTACATGAACACCACAGGAGGGCCCACCAACCCATATTCAATAAGCTCCCCGGATGCCTCAGATGCATGCTGAAATATGAGAGCCAGCAGCCTGGGCTGGGGCTCTGGGCTGCATCTCACCAGCACTTTCCAGAGGGGGCCCACAGCAACCACGGGCTGAGATGCTTTTCTTTTCAGAAGCCTCCAGACTTTTCTCTGCCTTCTCCATGGAGGCTGGCGGCTGGCGGCTGGCGGGGGCCCCACCTGGGGCTGGGAGCTGCAGAACACAGCGCTGCTGTGTTGGTAGGATCTGGAATGCTGTGTAGAGGGGCTGAGCAGGGGCAAACACTGCCGGCCACAGAGGAGCTACTCCTCGGCAAAGACATTCGCCACTCCTCTAATCCGGGCTTCTCAGCTCTGAGCTGCAATCTGCCTCGGCTGTCTTGGGGTCTCAGAGTATCAGTGGACTTAAGAGGACCTCGGGCTCTACCCTTGATTCCCAATAGAGGAATGGGAAGGCAGTTCAACCTGGAACTCAGCATGTTGACTATTGAACCAGAAAAGAAAGACGCTGAGCTTGGGTTGGACAAACTTAAACTTCAGAATCATTTCTGGGGCCGGCGCTGTGGTGCAGCAGGTTAATGCCCTGAACTGAAGCGCTGGCATCCCATATGGGCGCCGGTTCGAGACCCGGCTGCTCCACTTCCAATCCAGCTCTCTGCTATGGCCTGGGAAAGCAGTAGAAGATGGAAGAAGCAGTAGAGACCAGGAAGAAGCTCCTGGCTCCTGGCTTTGGATGGGTGCAGCTCTGACCGTTGCAGCCATCTGGGGAGTGAACCATCGGATGGAAGACCTCTCTCTCTCTCTCTCTCTCTCTGCCTCTCCTCTCTTTGTGTAACTCTGACTTTCAAATAAACAAATAAATCCTTAAAAATCATTTCTGAGCATAAAACTCATACATTAGCTGTGCCACTTAAGCACTCAAGATATTAAATCTTTCTTAATCTCCATTTCCTTATCTGAGATGAGAATAAAATCTCTTTATAAGGTTTTGGAGAAGATTAATTGAAGTAACAAACATATGAGTGAATATTAAAGAGAGACCCAACATATAGAACTTGGTAAAGAGTGTTTCCTTGCCTCATGTCAAAAACTGCCCTTCCCTTGCATTTTGCTCCAAACACTGTTAGAACATGGGCAATTAGAACATAGGCAGCCAGATGAAGCAGAACCCAGATCGAAGGACATGAGAAGAGGGGAGGAAGCAGAAATGTCTATGACTGGCAGTTTTGAACTCAGGTCCACATATCTCAGGTAATATGAGTAATGAGTAAGATATCTGATGCCCATGAAACCATTCTGTGACCTGTTAACTCAGCACTTGGCAGGGGCACGTTGCCTGCTGGACTCTGTGGCTCAGAAATGTATTTCCTCAACTTCAGACAACAATGAGGCAGGAAATGCTTTTGCTTTTCATCTGCTGATGGCTTGTATAATGTCATTCAACCTCCAATTTTATCTTTCTTTGGTCAAAATTGTTAAACCACACACACACACACACCCCTTTTATGCACTAAGAAATTAGCCTATTATAATGCCACTTTCCAACAATATAGCCATTATTTTGAAGTAAGCTTTCCAGATAATCAGAAACATCTTACCCCAAAGTTGGTGACTACCTACCTGACTTGTTATATCTGAGTTGATGAAATATTCTAATTTGAGTAAGCCAGGGGTTCACGACCAGCATTTTCTCTTTCTCTCCTTGCCCAAATTTATCTTGTTTCCACACTTCTCCCTTCTCCTTAGATACCCAGTATAATTGGTCTTCAAAGATATCCAGACTATAAGGTTTCATTGCTGCTTACACAAAGGAGAAAAACAAAACAAGGTTATTGAAAAGAAAATACCCCTCCCTACTTCCATGTCCGGTGTTATTCTGCTTGAATTAATCTCTAATACAAGGCCTGAAAACTCCAGCAAAACTTGGTAAGACTTTCCTTTCTGATCACAAAACGTGTACTGCAATGGGACATGGTGATAACAGAAACTAAACTAGGTTAGCACATGCTGTCCAACACCAATCGTAGGGCACTAGGTCACTGTCAAGCTGATGATTGTATTTCATTTTTGGAGAGTAATTTGCCAGAGATTTTATTTTTCTTTTGAACATAAAATACCACTAATCAGATAGGAAAGATGTGACGTGTGCTAGATCATTGCAGTTCTGCAGAACCTAGATAAGAAAGCAAAAGGCCCCTCTCCTTCTAGATGCTTCCAGTTGTCCATAATCAGCAAGTTGACACACTGAAAATGAACGTGTCTACAAGTGGTTAGACATGGATTAATGCCACCTCTAACAGAGCAACTTAACATGAAAATCTGTTATTTCATTATTTTTCAGTATTTCTTAGTATTAATAGCTGAGAAGCATTTTTTTAATTATTTTTTATTTTTTTTATTTAGTAAATATAAATTTCCAAAGTACAGTTTATGTATTACAATGGCTCTTCCCCCCCATAACTTCCCTCCCACTCACACCCCTCCCATCTCCCGCTCCCTCTCCCATTCCATTCACATCAAGATTCATTTTCCATTATCTTTATATACAGAAGATCGATTTAGTATATATTAAGTAAAGATTTCATCAGTTTGCATCCACACAGAAATACAAAGTGTAAAAATACTGTTTCAGTACTAGTTATAGCATTACTTCACATTGGACAACACATTAAGGACAGATCCCACATGAGAAGTAAGTACACAGTGACTCCTGTTGTTGACTTAACAATTTGACACTCTTGTTTATGGCGTCAGTAATCTCCCTAGGCTCTAGTCATGAGTTGTCAAGGCTATGGAAGCCTTTTGGGTTCACGAGAAGCATTTTTAAAAATTATGTAAAAGGGACTAAAAAGGCTTGAATTATTGCTAATGGATTAATTTGCATTTAATTCAGCATCTGAGAGTTGGGGTGGATACAGGTATCTAAAAAACTATGGGGGCCAGCACTGGCAGAGCAGGTAAGGCCACCACCTACAACACCAGCATCCCATATGGGTGCTAATTCAAGTCCCAGTTGCTCCACTTACAATCCACTTCCCTGCTCATGGCTTGGGAAAAGCAGTGGAAGATGGCCCTAGCATTTCAGCCCCTGCCACCCATGTGGGAGACCTGGAGGAGAGTCTTGACTCCTGGCTTTGGCCTGACTCAGTCCTGGCTATTGTGGCCATATGAGGAGTGAACCAGCAGATGGAAGATCTCTGTTCTCCCTCCTCCTCTCTCTGCAACTAACTCTGACTTTCAAATACAAATCTTAAAACAAAAACAAAAACAAAAACAAAAAAAACTATGTAAGCCATGTCCTAAGATCAGGGTTCCTCTTGAAAAAATGGACAAAGAAACTACAAATATGTTAATTAATTACATAATACATTAAATTCTAATTCAATCCTTACCTCCATGTGTAATGATTCTCCTGTCAGTCCCATCATATTTCATGGTTTCAATAATGTCCTCCTTCAAGTCACTCCAGTAGATCTGGTCATTGTTCAAATAATCAATTGAAAGGCCAGTCGGCCACCCAAGGTCCTCAGAAACCAAGACGTTGCGATGCTCCCCATTCATCCAGGCAGACTCAATTTTAGGCTCTTTCCCCCAGTCAGTCCAATACATGAGCCTGCAACAGAAGGTTTCTTCATTGAAACAACTCTTCTAAGAGAGCTTCCCAGCTATGGTGGAGCATGGGGTGTTACCAACAGTGTCATCTGTTTGCCCAAGACCTGGCTGCTAAGTGGCATTGACTTTACATGAGCATGTGTGGCCTGGCATTCCTAAAGGCTACCCTTCCTTAATAAAAATTGGCCAGCCAAACATGGGCCCTCTGTGGTCTAACAGCCATGGCTTTGCATTCACCAGCCTAAACAATCATCAGGGGATCAACCCTACAATTCTACTGAGGAATGTGTGGATTTTAGACAAACTTGGGCTTTGGAAACAACATGGCCAGAGTCCTTTCTCTTTTTAATACGGTGTTGGTCTGAAGTCTGTCACAAAGTCTCAACAACTGGCAAATATCACTTCATTTTGTTTTCATTAAAAAAAAGTAGACATGTGAAAGAAGGCAGCACAAAGGCCCACATACTGTATGACTCCACTGGTAGGAAATGTATAGAGTAGGAAAATCTATAGAGACAGAACCTAAATTACTGGTTACTTAGGATTGGAGAAGGGGAACGATCAGGACCAGGGGTTGCTGGGTAAGGGGTTAGGGTCTCTCTTAAATTGACTATGGTGGTGTTTACACACCTCTGTGAATATATTAAAAGCCACTGACTGTACATTGTAAGTGAGTAAATTATATGACATGAACTGTACTTTTAAAAGGGAATAAATATCAAGAAAAAGGTCCACAGAAAGATCTTTTCCATCATGACTTTGTTTGTATTATTTACTGAGCTTAAGAACAGACTCTCACTCCTGTCGCTGTCTGTGTGCAGAACACCCTTCCAGCTCCTACAATGGCCCCACTTCCCCAGGAAGCAGCCCCTTATCACCCTCAGTCACACTGATACTTTACCACCTGTTGCATTACTTAATGGATCCCAAGTTTCCAAGTTCAGTGCAAATGGTACTTCCTACATACACCAGGGTACTTCAGAAATATCATGCCAAAGTGTAAATAAAGATTATTTTGCTGCAAACATTTTTGAATTCCATGCTTAGTTTTTTTTTTTCATAATACACATTTCCCAAGAACTTTGTGAAGCCCTCTTGAAGCATCCCAGAATCCCTGAAAGCAGCAGAACCATCACAGGGTTTCTGTGTGACAAGTTTCCTCTCCTGCCTTCTATTATAGTCAACAATTGCTGAATAAGAGGACGTGATATTATTTTATCCAGGTATGTAAATAGGAGTTGGAAAGTTATAATTACTTTATAGGCCTTTTGTATGATATAAATGAGTTTATATACATAGAACTTTAACATAATGACAGGCATACAATAAGAATGTAATAAATGCTGGCTCTTTTTATGGTTTTCTTGGTATTATTATTAGTCAGTACCTTCATCAACCTATCCACTCAGAGGCAAATCATATACCACATATACCTATAAGAAGGTTTCCCATATCACAGATGCTTTATAAGAACTGTGTGGATTGCTAGACTCTCAAATGAGGAGGTTGTAAGAGGGCAAGCCTTAAAGCTCTTGGCAATTAAATCCTTCTCTTTCTCCTTTCCTACTTCCCTTCCCTGTCAGGACTGCACTGATCCATTCCAGTGAGAAAAAATTACAAAGAATAAAATGAGGACCTTACAAAAAAACAGGGGAGGGATAACAGAATGTGAGCAAAATATCAAGACAGGTCTACAAATTAATTATAGCAGAAGTTAAACAGCACACAGGAACCAGTCATAGCATTCCTGCCCTAGTGTACACAGCATCTCTGCTTCTAAGATTTTATTTAGGTAAGACATAAGAAGCTACGGCTGATGTTGAGGGCAAGACCACATTATAGATTAATCTTACTAGGCAAGCATTTTTCAAATTCATACAGAGTTTCTGAGGGCATGAGTTAACATATGAAATATAATAGGCTCAAAGTAATAATAGCTTATAGTATTCCACATATAAATACTGGCATTATCTACTGAGGCCAGACTGCTTTTGCCCAAATATAGGAAGTATTTGGGACTACTCAAAAATAAAAATTAAAAGTGTCACTATTCTGAAGCTGAACTGAATGTGTAAACCTCAATTTTATTATCCAACTAAACATCTTGAAATGCAGAGAAAAATGACAAAACTGGTTTTCAGACTGAGGTGATGGAATATTTCTACAAATGAATAATGAGGTATTTATGCATGCTATTTTTATATATGTATATTTTGGCTATAAATATTTATTTTTTCCTATGAAATATGACCCAATCTCTTGTTGAATTTCAATGAATCAGTTACATTAAAACATGCTGATGAAAGGAAAAACAATTCTTCACTGAAAAAAAAAAAAAGCAGTTAAATCCACAAGGGGGCTGGCGCTGTGACACAGTAGGTTAATTCTCCACCTGCAGTGCTGGCATCACTTATGGGCACCGGTCCAAGTCCCGGCTGCTCCACTTCCAATCCAGCTCTCTGCTTTGGCTTAGGAAAGCAGTGTACAATGGCCCAAATGCTTGTGCCCCTGAAACCACGTGGGAGATCTGGAAAAAGCTCCTGTCTCCTGGCTTCGGATTGGCTCAGCTCTGGCCATTGCAGCCATTTGGGGAATAAACCAGCAGATGGAAGACCTTTCTTTCTGTTTGTAAATCTACCTCTCAAATAAATAAATAAAATCTTAAAAAAAAAGACACAAGGAACTTTAAAGTTCACAGCTCTAATTTGAAAAGGAATTCATTCAGCCAGAAAGATAAGATCTTGAAGAATATCCCCACCAGAAATTATTGATCCTAACTCTTCACACACTCATGGTGCCAGCCCAGAAATTCAAAGGACAATTTCAATACAATTAGGAAAGAAAATCATTAGAGATGTGTGATGTTATGAAAATCTGGTAGAAAAATCTAGAATATTAAAGGCTCCTACAAATACTTACCCTAGTTTTGGATTCACAACAATTGCTGCTGGCTGATCCAGCTGGGTGGTAATCAGCCACTTCCGGTACCTTCCATCAAGTCTAGCCACCTCAATTCGTTGATTTATGGCATCTGACCAGTAAATATGCCTGAATTCAGAGAGACAAAGTTAAACAATGACAAAGTCTACACTGGCCATTTCTAGAGAAAAGGCTGGGACAGACAGCTACTCTGATATCCCAAACGAGAGCACGGTGTCCTTCTCTCAGGAATACCCTAAATTATCCCGGCTGCTCCTCTTCCAATCTAGCTCTCTGCTATGGCCTGGGAAAGCAGCAGAAGATGGCCCTGCACCTGTATGGGAGATCCCAGAGAAGCTCCAGGCTTCTGGCTTTGGATTGACGCAGCTTCAGCCATTGTGGCCATTTAGGGAATGACCAGTGGATGGAAGAGCTCTCTCTGTCTCTCTGTCTCTGTAACTGTAACTTTCAAGTAAATAAATAAATCTTTTAAAAATAAATAAATTCTGACTGCCCATGAGTCTATTTCCTCCTAAGCAAAGAGCCCCCAATGGAATCAACCGGAATCTGGCATCTGCGCCAAACATGAGCAGAAACAGCCCTTCTAAATAGTCAGCAAAGCCATCCTGCTCTTATTTCCAGTTCCAAGGCTGCAGGTCTCAGTCTCTTACAAGCAGAAAGAGCTCCATCTGTTTCGTAATCCTCTCATTCATTAAGGTTGAGAAAGAGGCAAAACTTCAAACAAGAAGACACATCTGCCACTGCTGGATTGGTTTTCAGAAGAACATATTAACATGCAGTTTCAAGTCCTGACTCCCTTAACAGCTCTCTGAGATCCAGTTTCCTAACAGAAAATACTGAAATGAGTCTCCTGTAAGCCTTGAAGGTACAGTGGGGACCCAATTAACTTTTTTGGAGAAGTGTCAGTCTTTCAGGAACACCAGACAAGTTTAAAAGGTAAAAATGAGTTTACAATACAAATGAATTCTCCATCCTCCCAGAGACCAGGGAGCCCCTGAGCCTACCATTTTGAACTTTTTCCCATTATTAGTTCATTTTCAAGAATATGGGGGATTCCATATATGCTTGAACTCTTTTGCAAGTAAACATTTTCCAAGCACAATCACTCCAATGCAAGCCTCCTTCAAGAAGGAGCCTTGGCTGGTGCCGCGGCTCAATACGCTAATCCTCCGCCTGTGGCGGTGGCACACCGGGTTCTAGTCCCAGTCGGGGCACCGGATTCTGTCCCGGTTGCCCCTCTTCCAGGCCAGCTCTCTGCTGTGGCCCGGGAGTGCAGGGGAGGATGGCCCAAGTGCCTGGGCCCTGGACCCGCATAGGAAACCAGGAAAAGCACCTGGCTCCTGGCTTCGGATCAGTGCGGTGCAGCGGCCATTGGAGGTGAACCAACGGCAAAGGAAGACCTTTCTCTCTCTCTCTCTCTCACTGTCCACTCTGCCTAAAAAAAAAAAAAAAAAAAAAAAAAAAAAAAAAAAAAAAAAAAACACACACACACACAAAAACACCAAAGAAGGAGTTCAGTAATTTCCACATATCATCGTGCATCTCAGTCTATCTCCTGAAGATTCTACTGAAGTTTCTTATTTAGGGGTCATCAAAATGAGGGGTTCTGGTTCCTGGGGTACTAGAGAGTCTGAAAGAACAGAGAAAAGCCAACGTTTCTATTAACTTAAACCCAAAGATTACAGGAAAGTCAAGTTTCCAATCTGTGCCAACAGATATTCTGCTAAACACACAGATGTAGATTGTTCCTCCCCAAAATAATTACCATAGAGAAAACTTTCATCTCAATTCCTTCATTGGGATAATTGTGAGGCTGTTCCATTTTTTCACAAAATGAACAGTGCTGCCATAATGAATTTTAATTTTGGAATCCAGACCTCTGCTAGTCAGAATACCCTCCTAGATGTAACACAGAATCTTGACGTGGGTACTTTCCCAAACCTTTTCAAGACATACCTGGAATGTTTATGTGACACAATACTGTAAGCAGAGGTGGTTGCCAGAGCTAGAGCAAACCCAGATATTGTCATATCTGGGTCCAGTTACCTCATGGGCCATGGTGAGCAGTAGAGAGCTATAGCCAGGAAAGTAGAAAAGGCCGGAGTGGGGAATGTGTGACAACTTTACCTTCCAACCCAGTCAACTGCTAATCCATCTGGCTGCATTACATATTTCAGGCCCAAGTCATCTTCATGCATGAGATTATTGCTGCCAGATTCAAAGTTGGGGATGTAGGCACGTTTGATAGCACCAAATTCAGAGCCCTGTGCCAGCACAGTATAATACACAACACCTACAGAGGAAGACACACAGGTCAGTTTCACAGCGAGAATATCAAGTAAGGGAGGATCTGGGGTCTAATCAGTTGAATTACTGTTCACTTACTGATATCTCTACCTCATTGTTTTTATAGTATTAATTCCTCAATTAGATTAATACTACCAAACCTCAAAGTCTATCATACTTGAGCTATCAGCTACAAGTTGCATCAATTGTTAATTCGTTGATATTTCCTTAGTCATTTCAATTTGAGGACAATTCATTAAAATAGTTTTCTGCCAAGAGCCTATTTACTGTTATCAGGATCAAGTTCTAAATTATAGAACAGAGATATAAATAAAATAGGGCAGATGGTGGAGAATTTGAAATCATCCTATCAGTGGCCATGTAGCTAAGAAGTCCTATTTTATATACAGACTAAAGCATCGTGAAGAGCAGACATTTTAGGAAGACTGTGACTTTGAAATATATACTAGGAACCTTCTGCTCTCCTAGATACACACAATTCTTGAAAATCTTACTGTATTGTATGAATAAGTATGAAAATACAGCAATAATAAATCTTACATTGGTATGGTCATTGACAGAACACAAAACATGCATTATCTCATTCGATCTCCAAAACAACGCTCAGAGGAAGTAGGTGGAACAAGATTACTATTCACTGACCAATAAAAAAATTGAGAACTGGAGGTGTTGCAATTGTTCAAGCCATAAAGTTAGTAGACAAGGGAGCCATGTACCAGGTATTTCAAAAAGTTCATGGACAATGGAATTTTGGTACAAAAAAAATAGAAATCTATCAGTGACAACTAACTGAGCACCAAAAAGGAAACCTGTTAAAGTGAAATGAACATTATGAGAAACGGTGAC